>NW_026571095.1:7418864-8018864 GCF_026225935.1 Boleophthalmus pectinirostris
CCTAGTTTTAGACCTGGTTTAGACCTGGTTTAGTCCTAGTTTAGACCTGGTTTAGTCCTGGTTTAGACCTAGTTTAGACCTGGTTTAGTCCTGGTTTAGACCTGGTTTAGTCCTAGTTTAGACCTGGTTTAGTCCTAGTTTAGACCTGGTTTAGATCTGGTTTAGTCCTAGTTTAGACCTGGTTTAGTCCTAGTTTAGACCTGGTTTAGATCTGGTTTAGTGCTTGTTTAGACCTAATTAAAAGATGGATTATACTTGATGTAGTCCTAGTTTAGTCCTGGTTTAAAGCTGTTTTAGATCTGGTTTAGTCAAGGTTTGGACCTAATTTAGACTTGGTTTAGACCTGGTTTAGATTTGGTTCGAGCTGTAAGTGTAAGATGGGACAGTTTCGTTTTGTCCCGCTCTGTCTCAGTGGCTTTGATAACAGCGGAATTATGACTGTGTGGTTATATAATATGATACAAAGAAAACAGTTTAAAAATGAAAATGAAAAATGCCTGATAATTAAAGTAGCAAAAATAGCAAAAGACTTGTGTCAAAAAAGGCACAAATATACAGATTTGTGGAGTGTAGTAAATCTAAACTGTATCAATATTGAGTTTGAGTGCAGTGGTGTTTTGTTCACTGTGGGAGAGTGAGCCGTTCTCTCCTGGTACACAACATAAAACCAAATATTTTTACAAGCTTTTCACAGACAATTTTCCTCCTGCACAGCTCAAATCTGATCTTTCTCTTTTGTTTTTCTTCTCTGAACCAAAACATTGCCGTCTCTGATAATTTAATCAGTGCCAGACTAAATAGGGCGCCTCTCTGAGCATGTGCAGACAGAGCCTCCGTGAACTCATCTGTATAATCAAGATGGCTGACATTTTTACACGCTGTTTCATCTGTGTTTACCTTCTATGGGCTCTTCTGTCTCCTGTACGCCGCAAAAATGTAAAAACACCTGGTTACACACACTTGACTTGAAGAGGAATTTTAAAGTCATTTTTCCACACAGTAAGTCTATTATTAAGACTTGTTTTTTCATGTTAAATATGCACTGTGCAACTTTTCTGGTGGAGGGTTCGCTACCTGCTTGTCTCCATGGAAATGTTATCAATAGTATCACAAAGGAGATAATCAGGTTACACCACTACACTACGTTACAGGTCAGATCTGTGGAGAGTCACCCCTATTCACAGAACAAATGATTGTATTTTTGAGTGAATAAATGCCACACTGTAAAATCTAATAAGTAGATCTTACTTGAAAAAATCTTGGAAAATCTGACTAAAGTGAAGTGTGACTCTAAAAGTGAGCTACAAGTAATTCCTCAGTGGAGTGTACAGTAAATTCATCTTTCATCTAACTAAGCACAGCAAGTGAAGTGAACTTTAGTTTTCATTCATAGAACTCGAATGTTGTGAAGCTGAGCCAGTGAATCAGTCAGATCCTCAAATCTGAAATGTGTAATAACATTTACTTTAGTCCCTTAACACCTACTGTCATAAATATGCAACAATCCATTCAAGATAGAAGCTGAGATAGTGGCTGCATTCCCCCAGTGCCGGTTAGTGCATCTGCAGGAACCTCCTAAGAACCTTTGGCAAACACTTGTTTCTAGTTGTCGCTATTGTCAAATTAATCATCTCAACTTAATTTACCATCTACTTAAAGGCAAAAACACACACAAAACATTTTTTTTTATATTCATCTATATAAATTCAGGTGTTAATGGGTTTTTAAGAGTAAGTTCATCTTACTTGGTAAAACCATGGAAACCGACTGTCTTGAACTGAGCAGGTAAATGTTACTTATATACACAAGTTAGAGTAAAACAGGTTCTATTCTACAATAATGTCATTTAGATCTGCATCAGGTATAAGGATTTGAATATTTATTAGTTTTTGTGAAAAACTGTAGAAAAACTTAACAATAAAATAATAGAGTTCAGTCATTCCATGTGAACTCAACCAAGACCCCCGCACTTAGGAAACAAAAAAATGTTGAATGAAATCTGAACAGCACAGACTGAATGAACAGAGGGAGGATATAGAGACTGAATTAACAGAATCTGCAATTGGTAAGTAAGGTCTACTTATTGGATTTTACAGTGTAGTCTGTCTACATCTCTAAAGCTCAAATGCTCTGTTCCACCTTGTGATGTCATGAAGCGGTAGTTTAACTGTAACTGTTTTTACCTTTAGTTCAGTAGAGATTGTAATTCCAGGGCTGAAATCATCCAAATGATTCTGGTGAAGGGGTGTGGAGCAGAGGTGGGGACTTGCAAGTCATGACTTGAACTTGAGTCAGACTTTAGTCACTATGTTTAGGACTTGAGACTTGACTTGATGAAATGGACTAAGACTTGGGACTTGACTTGGATTTCAAGCTCAATGACTTGGGACTTGAGGAGGACTTGACTTGAGAAGACTTGATGCTTCTCCTAATTATATATATATATATATATATGTTTTTAGAAAAGACTTTTCTCTTTACACTTGATAAATGTGGTGTTAAATTTTACAGGAACAAACTGAGATACCATATCATCAAATATACTACAGTAATATACAGTACAATAGAGTAATAAGGAGTACAACATAGTATGTACAGTACAATAAAGTACAATACAGTATATACAGTACAATACAGTCAAACAGAGGGAACTACAAAGAACATGATTCTTTCATTTCAGTGCAGACAAAATAACCACAATTTAAAATCTGAATTCTTTCTATTTGCAGTGATTCGCACTAAGATCTTGTCAAGACTTTTAAAAAGGAAAAATATGCATTTCTACAACTCTTATATAAATACTCAAATATAAATACACCGTGAAGTCTAAGCTATATTTGGTTCTTTGGTTTAAGACTTGAAATGACTTGAAGCTCAAAGCAGATGACTTGGACTCGACTTGGACTTACCTGTCTTTGACTTGGGACTTGACTCAGACTTGAGGTCAAAGACTTGAGACTTACTTGAGACTTGCAAAACAAAGACTTGGTCCCAACTCTAGCATGGAGTTTAAAAACACAGTGGAGCACTTGCTGTATCACCACATGACATCACAAGGTGGAACAGAGTGTTTTCTGTTTGAGATAAAAATGCAGGGTTTGTGTGTTAAACATGTGTGAATGAAACAAAACACAACTCCAGGTCTGTTTGTGATGAGGAAACTACATTAGAACACAGATCAGAAAATAGTGTCATGGGCCTTTAAATGTGTCTCCATGGAAATGTTGTTCTTGTGGCTGTAATATTCCACAGTACAGCATTAAACGTATATATATCTCCATGGAGAAAGTTCCAAAGTATGATTTTTTTTTTTTTTATTATATCAAACTGGGTTCAAACTTTTTATTTCTATTGAATCATACAGAAGACGTGCCACCTCCAGAATGCCAGAATACCTTTAAATAAAAAAAATTATAAAAATAAAAAGAATATGAAAATTCATTTTATCTCATTAAGAAAGAATTCTGCAGTGCATTTTTTTCTTCCCAGATAATCCCCTTATTCTCACAATCGGTTTGACATTGTTTTATTTCTGAGCGCGTTTGTTTTTTAGTTGTTTCGTTTCCATGACGTCAGCGCCTCAGACCCAGGGCCAAAGGGAAGGTCATGAGAAATATTTACAACAAGCTCCGCCCCCTGTGTGCAGAGCCAGGAGCTGCAGGTGTACACAAGAAACACAAGATTTAAACGAAAGGAGAAAGAGAGAGGGAGAGAGAGAGGAGGCAGAGGGGAGGAGGGAATGGGAGGAGAAAGGAGGAGAGGAAGAATGAGAGGAATAGAGAGAGAGAAGATAGAGGAGAGGAGGAGAGGAGAACATAAAGGAGAGGAGGAAAGGAGAGAGAGGAGAAGAGGAAAGGAGACAGAGGAGAGGAGGAAAGGAGAGAGAGGAGAGGAGAAAAGGAGAGAGAGGAGAGGAGGGGAGAAGATAGAGGAAAGGAAGGATGAGGAGAGGAGGAGAGTAGAGTGAAAGAAGGACAGAGAGAGGAGAAGAGGGGAGGAAATAAAGGAGGGGAGAAAAGGAGGAAATAAAGGAGAGGAGGAAAGGAGAGAGAGGAGCAGAGGGGAGGAGATAGAGGAAAGGAGGGATGAGGAGAGGAGAGAAGATAGAGGAGAGGAGGAAAGGAGAGAGAGGAGAAGAGGGGAGGAGGAAAGGAGAGAAGAGTGAGAGGAGTAGAGAGGAGAAGAGGTAAGGAGATAGAGGAGAGGAGGGATGAAGAGAGGAGAGTAGAGTGAAAGAAGGATAGAGAGAGAGGAGAAGAGGGGAGGAGATAGAGGAGAAAGAGGAGAAGATGAAATAAGACAGAGGAGAGGACAGAAGAGGGGGAGGAGAGGAGAAGGAAAGTTTTTGTTTCCATGGAATCCTGCAGGTGACTTCTAGAAGTTCAGGAACCTTTCAAAGTTCTCAGTGTTGCGTTTGTGGTGGGAAGATCAGCAGCTGCTTGTCTCCGTGGAGATAGTGTAACACTGCAGTCAAAACTCAAACATCTCCATGGAGCAGGTGGTGGATCCTGCAACAGAAAAGTTAACACATACGTCAAGTCTAAAAATAATACTTTTACTCAAGTACAAGTCTGTGAAATGTTTTATAATGAGCTGAAGATGATGTGATGAGAATAAAAACACTGTCTTCAGACAATAGAATGTGATTTTCAACATTAAATCATAGTGCTTTCTTTTCTATTCCCATGTGTGTGATCTCTCAGTGGTCCAGATGGTTCCATAGTGGTCCATGTGTGTGTACTAGTCTATGTGCTCTTATATTTGTTCTGATCCAGCTCCAGATCATTCTGAAGACATTCAGGAAAGACTCTCCTCTGTCTTGTCAGTGGGACTTTTATCGTACTGATCAGAGGTGGGACCAAGTATTTGTTTTGCAAGTCTCAAATAAGACTCAAGTCTTTGTCCTCAAGTTCAAATCAAGTCCCAAGTCAAACACAGGCAAGTCCAAATTAAGTCTTGAGTCACTGGTCCATAAATCCAAGTCAAGTCCAAGTCATCTGCTTTGAGCTTCAAGTCATGTCAAGTCTTTAAACCAAATATAGGTTAGATTTTTGCAATTTACATGAATTTTAAATTAAATTGTACTTAAAAGTCATGGTATATTTATATATGAGTATTTATATAAGAGTTGTAGAAATGCAAATTTTCCTTTTTAAATGTCTTGACAAGATCACAAGTGTGAATCATCACGGTCAGAACAGAAATAATCCAGATTTAAAAGTGCTAAATAACAATTATTTTATCATGTATTCTGCACTGAAATGGAAGGATCATGTTCTTTGTAGTTCCCTCTGTTGTACTGGAGTGTACTCTATATTACTTTACTACTGTATAGTACTGCATATAATGTATTATACTGCATTGTACTGTATATTACTGTAGTACATTTAAGGATACCATATCTCAGTACTTCAGTTCCATCCGAAGTAACAGAGAACTGGGAGGGGCATGTTCCAGTTTGTTTCTGTAAAATCAAGCACAGCATGTATCAGCTGAAAAGAGAAAAGTGTTTTTTAAAAATATATATGTATTTTAAAAGAAGCATCAAGTCCTCTGAAGTCACAGGCCTCAAGTCCAAGTCCAGCCACAAGTTTAGTCCATTTATTTTAGTGTAAAAATAAAACACCTCTGTGTGTTATCTGTTTACTCTCAAAACATTAATATAACTCTTGATTTCGGGGTTAAACAGGAACTTTGGTCCAGTGTTATTTAAGTAACCTTTCCAAAAATGTTAACTTAACTCTAGAAAAGATTGGACTCATATAAACCCTGAGAAAATGTTGATTCTGTAAGAGTCAACTTTAACATTTCACATTTTGCTGTGTGGAGAATCGATCTCGCACACAGAACAAATATTATATCTTTAAGCAGTAAATAAGACCTGTAGTGTTTAGACAGGCTGGGCAGCAGATGGTGGAGCGTTCGTCCACTGATCTGGTTGACAGTTCAAATTTCACTCTTGACATAAACATCATTGTGAGTGGTCAGATCCACTGACCCACAGGTTGGATGGTGTGATTCCAGCTCCCACAGATGAATGCTGTTGTTGTGTCCTTGGGCAAGACACTTATCCCACCCTGCCCCCAGTGTCTGTGTACACTGGTGTGTGAGTGTGTGTGTGTGTGAATGAGTGGTTCCTTGCTGTAAAGTACTTTGTGTGCCTTGAAGATGGAAAAGCACTATAGAAAAATGTGACCATTTATTGTGGACAGTTTTAACTAAAGCATTAAAATCTCCATGGAGACAAAAAGACTGCAGAACATTACACAGTGCATCTTAAAATGTGTTCTTTTCTTGTGTCACTGTAGTTTCAGACCAGAGACCAGGACAGAGCACGTTTTGAGCTGTTTATAGGAAAAAGGAAATCTGTGTCTGTTTATCTCTGAGACCCGTATAAAGTGGAGTGGTATGTGACTGTTAAAGAAGAACTGTGAGGGCCTCGGGCTGGTTTACGCTTTACCTGCGCTACATCGCCCTCTGCTGGCAGGTCCATGTCAATGATGGCAATTTGCTTCTATGAAAGTGAAAGTTTCTTTTATGACAGTAGGAGACAGGTGTTCTCATAATTTACACACTCACCTTTATTTAACACATCCCACTCACTCATGTTCATTTAGCATCAGAACTTATTTTATCAACAGTGCTGGCTAATGCTTGCAACCTCATGTAAACCGCACAGACAGTGGCATTTTCTGCACTCAGGCTGCACGCACATCTACTGTGTTTACAAACCATAGACCGTATATACGAATGGAACAATGTGCCAAACAAATAATCCATCCATATATTCGCCACATTGTTGTATAAGTCGCAGGGTTTAGAGGCTTATAGTCTGGAAATTACAGTAAGTAGAAAATAATCAGTTGGTCAAGTAGCTCACAAAAACCTCAGTAGTTGTGGAGCCAAGAGTTTTACCGAGTGTCGGACGAAAACAATCTGGCAGGTCTTTAGTGGTCAGGTAATTTGATCGACACTACTGAGAATCACAAGTCCCAGGAGACACAAACACACACACGCATGCACACTACACGCACACACACAAACACACACACAGGCACATGCACACACACACGGGAAAGGAGGGAGGGGAGCACTCGATCCCACACCAGGACATTCCAGATAGGACAATCGGTGTCGGCGGCAAGGTGGGGCATTTGAGGGCCGTGCCTCCCCTAGCGGCCACTGGTGCCCCACCCCCAGCACAGGCCGTTATTATTACTATTTTTAAATGATTTTGATTGGCGCATTTCACTTCGGGCTGAGGGCACAAACTTTACTGTGACATCAATGACATCACAGTCTCTGTTTATTTAGTGTAATCTGATTGGACAACTGTCCTGTCACTCACGTCACATCACGTCAACCTGCTGCGTCAACTTGTAGCAGCTTCACGATTAGCGGCAGCTGCTACTTTAGCCTAAAGCTCCACACAGGAAATGGCGAGAACAGAGTCAAAGACCCACGGACAGACCCGCCGCCGGGACCCGGGACTGTCGCTACCGCTGCTGGGGCCGGGACATTCTTTGCCGGGACTCGAGACAGTCGCCGCTTGTTACGTTGTGTTGATGTGTAAAGTTTGAGCTTGGCTGTTCATTGTGCTCTGATCGATATTTTTCAGCCAATAGTAACCAAAATGTCTGTTTCTGGTATTTGTTATAATACTACAGCCTATATATATAATATATATATATATATATATATATATATATATATATATATATATATATATATATATATATATATATATATATATATAGGCCTTGGTGCCATTCCCAAGAATTATACCACCAGCTGCCACTGGTCCTGGTTAAGTCCTGGTTTAGTCCCGGTCCCTCAAGTCTCAGGTCTCTATAGGACAGGACAGGACTGGACGGCGACTCGCGTACCACGTTCACTACAGCCCTGGTGTTGTCCGATGCGTGGCTAGTTCTAGTTCAGAGGTGTTTTTGAGGAGAGGCTGTTGTTTAATGTTTACAACCAGTGGCAGGACTTATTGTTTTTTAATAAACCTCAACCTTTTATTATTGTCTTGTGCGCGTATCGTCTACCACACAGCCTCAACAACTATTGCAGCTAATAATAATAATCAATTTTAATATAATAATGATTATAATAACAACACATAATTAGCCTAATACTGTTAAAGAAAAACGTGTTTGATAGCATGTCTGCTGTGTATGACTCCACCGCGTTAAAATATTTCTCAAATGGCAGTGCCCCCCCTGCTGGTGACCCACGCCCCTCCAGTAGATGTGCTCTGACGCCGACTCTGAGGACAATAATATCTCCATGGAAACATGCAGGAAGTGGACCCTCCACCAGAAAAGTTACACAGCTCACCTTTAATCTCACTCAATAGGCTCTATTCACACTTGCATCACAAATCAGGAAGACGTTTGGAAACATGCGATTTCAACTTCCGGCGGGTTCTGTTCTAAGAAAAATGAGAACATGTCCCAGTTTTCTTCATCTCCATGTCATTGTAGTGTTCCGTTATGTTTGGCAAATCAACAATTCCAACCATACCTCATTTTTTAGAGGTCGCCCAGCGATTAGAAGAGATGAGGCGCCAAACTCCAGATGATACCAAAAAGCACATATGTCTGCTGTCTTCATTTTACCACTGATCACATTTACTTCAGTGGGTTTGGTCACCGTCGGTCGGCGAGCCCAGTGTCGGGAACTACACCGGAAGACGTCATCACATCTTTCCAAACATCTTCCTGGTTTGGGACGTAAGCGTGAATAGAGCCTACTAAAATACTAAAGAAAAAAAGCCAACATTTACACATTTTCATCATTTATTTGTATACATGTCATAAGAAAGAAAAGTTAATTCAAAATATACAACACTGTACACATTTAGACTTAAAATACAAACCGGATGACAAAATAACGAGACTTTTAAATACATAGATTCTTCATAAATTAATGAACACTCAGAAAGAAAAAAAAAAACAAAACTCAGAAAACAGAAAAAGTAGGAGGTACATTACCAAAAGTTTGACTGAAAAAGCTCTTTTGGGTTTCTAGCAGGGACAGAGTTATGTTCACTTAAATACAGAAAAAAAAAAGAGAAAAATGGAAGAGAAACAGCTACATGCGGCGCAGCAGTTGGTAAAGACATTACCCACTAACCAGAAGCTCGGTAGTTCAGTTCCAACTACAGCCATTGCATACTGTTGTGTCCTTGGGCTAGACACTCCGGCTCGTTTAAGTGGATCAGCTGAGTATATGTGCTTTTCTCTGGCGTTTTTGGCGGAAGCAGAGACCGTAGGTGCAGAACGGCAGCTTTGTTTCTGTCAGTTTGCCTCAAGGCAGCTGGTGCAGGACTAAAAAACCCACCCACATGTTTCACGCGAATTCCTCATATAAAACAGTCACCATATTATTTTTATTTCTATGAGCAATTTCTAGCTTCGTTCAAATGACTAGAAACTAACTCTCCTCGCCACAAGAAGGTTCACGGTTCAATTCCCATGTGAGGTCGTTCTGGGAGTTTGCGTGTTCTCCCTGTGTCGGTGTTTTTCACTTTGTTAAGATGGTAAAAATCCGGTACAGAGTCTTTAATGGCATTTACAGGCGCGGCATTATCATCTCCATGGTGACAAGCAGAAAAGTTACACAGTATATCGCTCTTTACCTCACTTGTTAGGAGGTCAGTACCCATTAACTAGAGGGTAGACAGTTCAAACTCTGCTTAATCAAACCTCACCTCCCTCTTGAGATGTGCATCAATAAAAAAGTCTGAACAGCTGTAAGGTCTTTCTCCTCCAACTCTGATGATGATCCACAGCTAAAGATCTGGGTCCCCATCTCTCCTGACAGAGAACAGTTGTCTCCATGGAGATGTTATTGCTTTGCCTAAAATGTTCCACCGCATGGCATTAAACTTCTTTAAACTTACAGTGACGGCAAAACTCTGCTCTTCGTTTTAAAAAACACTTTAACTGCAAATTAAGTTAAAATGAGTTCTGTTATTCACTTTTTAAGATGGTAAAAATGACAGGTAAGACTTTAATATCTCCATGGAAACGCCTGTCCTGATAGGGGACAGTTGTCTCCATGGAGATGTTATTGCTTTGCCTAAAATGTTCCATGACATGGCATTAAACTTCTTAAATCCAGGGTTCCCACAGTCATGGAAATTGAAAATGTCATTTTTCAGGTCTGGAAAAGTCAATGAAAGTTTTGGAAAAGTCATGGAATTTCTTTCATGCAACTCCAGCACTCTGTTAAGTTCTCATTAGGCTACGATGATAATTTCCAAATGTCTGCACCTTTTGTTTAAAAGAGATGACAATAAATGCACTGACAGTATTTTGAATGTTAAAAAACTATAATCCCAAACCATAAGATGGGTGGAAAGGGTTAACATTTCATATTTAACCCTAAAGGTCTGATCAATTCTACACATGTAGGTGCAGTAAAGTCATGGAAAATTCACTTTAGGTCATGAAAAAAATCATGGAAAAGTTTAGAAATTTTGTCAGTGAAAAAGAGTGGACACCGTGTTCATCTTACAGTGATGGAAAAACTATTCTTTGTTTTAAAAAAACTGCAAATTAAATTAACATTAGTTCTGTTTTTCACTTTTTAAGATGGTAAAAATGACAGGCAAGAGTCAGGCATTGACATCTCCATGGAGACAAGAAGATATCCGCCACCCAACTGAAAAGTTTCACAAGTTTACAAGTTGACTTCACTTGTTAGGGCGTCTGTATCACAGTTGGTTAATGATTCACACATTGTACATATGAATAATGTCTCTTGAGATGGTGTATTAGTATGAAGGTTTTGCCCCAGTCAGTACAGCTGTAAGGTCTCTCTCTGTAAGGATCTGATATGAGTAAATTAAAGTCCTCTTTAGCAGTACAGTGACAGCAAAACTCTCTCTCTCCATTAGATCTGTTTTTCACATTTTTAAGATTATAAGCGTTATACCAGATTTTGTACAATGATAAAAACATGACACCCAAGGCTTTCAAATCTCCATGGAGACAGACCCCAACAGAAAAGTTACATCATGTTTACTGTAACCTTATTTTTTGTTGGCAGGGCATCACTTTCACAGTTGGTAAAGTGTTCACTCACTAACTGAAAGATAACAGGTTCAAATCTCATCTACCCATTGTACGTGTGAATAATAGGGATGCAACGAAACTGTTTTCCCACAATTCGATACACAGGTCGCAATATTGATTCAATTTTGTAACGTTTCAAGATGTGGAAAAGAAAAATCTCATGTAATTTTTTTCTGCTAATGACTATAATATAATAACAGCATCATGTTAATGAAACATACATACATTACACACAAAACACTACAGTACAACTACTGTTACAGCTGTAGTTTACATGTGAAGTGTTTTAGTTCATTTGGTTCAATGATTCACAGGATTTTTATTCAGTAAAAATAAGAACAGAGCTTTCTAGGACTATTTTATATTTCATAATAGAGTCAGTCTCATCTTAATATAGACTGGTAGGGAAGCTACACTATCAGACTTTTCCTTTTTTGATGATGATTTGGTGATTTCTTTTCCTCCTAAGTCTCGCTGCCTTCACACAGACTCCTGTGTCGGTGCTGCTCTGCCTCGTCTCCAGCAGCAGCAGAGACAGACAGTAGCTCCTCCCACACTGTCCTGTTACAGTCTCTCTCATCTCCTTTCTGAACACTCAAACTAGATTACATTACAAGGAAATGTGTCAACAGATCATTTTCTGAGTAAAACTTATGAAATAGAGTCTAAGAAAAAGATTGCGTATATTGCGTGTCCCGTTGCAGGTGTGTATACAAGCACATTTGATTAAAGTCGATGTAAAGCCAAACGCGATTCTTAAGTGATTAAAAGTTCATACCTTTGTCATTCCTGAGTCTATCAACGTAAAATAAAAACTGTCTGAAAGCTCAAACCCTCCTCTGTTAGAATATTTCAGCTGTAAGTCCCTACAGAGCTGTTTTCTGCTGCACCTGAGGAGGACGCTGCAATAACAGATAGATAAACAAAATAAATGACAGCACAGCGCACATGGAGGGACATGTTCATATCGACCGAACGCGTTTATCGAATCGTGACACCAGTATCGAATGATATGGTATTATATCGAATATCATTGCATCCCTATTGAATAACTTTATGCCTCTTGAGATGGTGCAGAGTCTGAACAGCTGTAAGGTCTCTCGTTTTTTAAGACAGAATTGTGGAACATTGCAAAGCATTCATATCTCCATGGACACAAGCTGACGGGCTTCCCAACAAAAATGTTACACAATGCACTTTCAAGTTTCGCGGCCTTATTTTTCTTTTTTGGTGTATTTCAAAGCCAGTTAAGCGTTCACCTATTAACTGGAAGGTAACCAGTTCAAACCGCGTCTACCCACTGTACGTGAGAATAATCTTATGCCTTTTCAGGTGGTGCATTAGAATAAATGTCTTGCCAAACTATGAACAGCTGTAAGATATGTCTCGATTAGTTCTGTTTTTCACATTTTTAAGATGAAAACGTCAGGTAGAGCTGTTTTAATGCTATACTGTGGAACATTACTCATAAGTTATTAATATTTCCATGAAGACAAGCAGTTCAGACCCCCTACTGAAACGTCACACAGGTAAATTTACCTTTCACTTGTAACAAGCGTCTGTCACAGTCGGTTAAGTGTTCACCCATTAACTTGAGGGTAGCCAGTTCAAACCCTGTTTATAACGACACATTTTCTGCCCATTGCACGTGTGAATAAGCTTATGTCTCTTGAGATGATGCATTAGTATGAAGGGTTTGCCCCAGTCTGAACAGCTGTAAGGTCTCACTCATTTTTTAAGATACTGTGGAACATTACAAGGCATTAATATCTCCATGGACACAAGCAGACGGGCGTGGCTACCGTATTTGTAGTTGTTAGGGCATTTCAGTTTTCATCCATTAACTGAAAGGACCAGTTCAAACCGCGTCTATCCATTGTACGTGTGAATAACTTTATGCCTCTTGAGATGGTGCATAAGAATAAATGTCTTGCCACAGTCTGAACAGCTGTAAGGTCTCTCTCCGCTGTGAGTCCTCTGGTGCACCCTGAGGCTGCTCTGCTGTGTGAACCTCTTCCCACAGACCGAACAGCCGAATGGTTTCTCTCCGGTGTGGGTGCGATGGTGAATCCTCAAATGGGACGAACACATGAAACTTTTACCACAAACGGTGCACCAAAAGGCTCTCTTTCTCTTGTGACTCTGCTGGTGTAACTTAAACTGGTGTAAACGGCCGAAAGTCTTCCCACACTGCATGCAAGAGTAACCCCGAGTCACTGAAACTGTCTTATTTTGAAAGTTTTGCTGCGAACTATAGCTACTCTGTTCAAAAATATCACTTCCCTGGTTTAAAATAGATCTATCATCACTTTCTCTTTCTTGTAAATGTGTATTGTGCAAATTGTTCGAAATTCCAGCTTGAAAATTTGCCATTTGCGACGTGTCCTTGGAAAATTCACTGTTGAAAACCCCGTTACAATGCGGCTGGACTTGATGGGCGTTGCCGGCTTTAGCCACGGCGTCGGTCTGGTCCGAAAACGTGTTTGAATACTCGTCAACAACGCTAGAAAAATCCGGAAAACTGGAATCTATTTCGTTTCCGTCCATAATTGAAGACCAGAGTTGGCTGTTGCGTTCGTCCATAGTAAAGTCGCTGTTAATATTTGCTGGTTGAGGTTTTCCAGTGCTGTGTTGGCAACTGTCCTGGTTGAATCCTGATTGGTCCTCCTCTTTTTCGGTTTTTACGGTGAAGTTTTGGTTCATGTTGTGGTGGGACGGGTTGTACGAGTGGCTTATGTCCATGTTTTTCTGTGGCGTGGGGACCTCTGTTGGGGTGATTTGACAGTTCTTTTCAAAGCGCTGACTGTCGGAAGCTGAGGTGGTCACAAATTGTATGGAAGAACCTAAAATGGCAAGATTTAGTTAGAGATTTGTTATATAATTATCTGGATGGTCAAAGGTCCATGCTGAGGACTTTTGACCAGTTAAACAATATAAAAGTTTTCATGCCACAATGTGAAAACTTATGTACACAAGGAAATGAGCTCAAAGCATCTGGTGTCAGTGTCCATTAATATGCACTGAATCCCCTTAAAAATAAAAATAATAATTAAATAAAATGAAATCTCACCAGTGCTGTGAGTAGATTCACTGATCCACAGGTCGTCTGGACTCTCCTCTTTTACGGTGAACGGAGCAGAGCTGTTCTCGAGAAGGTCTGGAAACTGAACACAAACGTTAAAAAAAATTGTAATATTGCTTATACCAATTATCCACCTGACCTTCGTAACCAATACCGTATTTTTCGGACTATAAGTTGCACTTTTTTTTCATGGTTTGGGTGGTCCTGCTTATACTCTGGTGTGACTTGTATATTAAAATTCTCACACTGACAGCCGCGAGAGGCTCCAGTCTTGTGTGTCAGTTTTCTGCACATGTCTCCTGCAGAAAAAGCCTCTGTCCTGCTGCACGTAGTGAAATATGCAGCAGAAAACGGTAATTGAGCAGCAGAAAGAAAGTTTGGGAGTGAGTGAGAAACTTGTGAGGGACTGGTAGAAAGTGGGAATGGAGAACACAACTTCATGGCAACCGGGAGGGTACACCATGCAACTTTCCTGGAAGTCACTGGATGACAAAGCCTGGACTTCAGTGACAACTGAAGCTGCGCGGAGTTGCACAGAAGTGACACCGAGGATGAAGAAGTCAAAGGATTCAATAGATTAAGTGATTTGGAGTGAGATTGAGAGTTTGGTAAACTTATGTTCTGTTGTTTATGCTATAGTTAATCTGAATAATTATTAATATGTTATGTTAACATATTAACGCCTATTCAACCTGTTCTTTATTCTATTGTTATTACTAGAACTTGCCTTTCAAGATGAAATATCGATTCCTAGTCCCTGATTTCATAAAATAAATTTCCCGGAAAAAGTGTGACTTTAAGTCCGGTGCGACTTATGTTTTTCTTCATTATGCATTTTTTGGCTGGTGTAACTTATACTCTGGAGCGACTTATAGTCCGGAAAATACGGTAATAACAATCATGTATGTGTGTTTAGAAATTGTAATTGTAATTAATAAAATGTATGTTAAAATATTTGGCAAGCATTCAAATGTACAGGCCCAGAGTATGCTTACTAATGTTGGAAAATATGAGCCATAAAATGTCCCTAAATTTGACTTAAAATGTGAAAAGGCAGAGCTCCATTGGCCCAGCAATTTCCATGAGTATTTGCTGGAGAATTATAAAACAATTGGAGTTTAAACAAAAACTAAAAACTAATTCAGATCATAAATGACAAATATTGGAGGAGTCAAAATACATTTATTGAAATACCTTGATTTCTCCTTGCACAGGTGCACTGGTGTCCAGAGAGATGCCACTCTCCAGGTATTTGTCTGCTGCACAAAGTAAACACACAGCTTTTAGATTCAGTGTAATATAGGGGTGATTCTATAATTCGAGGTACATTTCATGTCTGCTCACTGTATGAACTGTACAGTTATTTCTGGAAAGCAAAGAGAGTTTTTACATTGGTCCATGAGCAATGCAAAAATTTGGTGAACTGTTGACATTATTGATTATTGCAGTATCACTCACTTTATACACTGTAGAGCCTTTTTTATTTGACCGCTTTTCAAATTTCAAAGTTTCACTTAATTTATAATCTGAGTAGAACATTTTGGTTTATATCGAATCCTAAATGTTAGAAAAGACTGATTTTAATGTTTTAAATGTTTGTGCCCATTACTTGTATATTGAAAACTTTCACATATGCTCATATAAAAACTGTTTGTCAAGTGGGTAACGCCTTGGATAAGCTCATAAAACTGCAATGGTTCACTCTAAAGTCACAAACTCAGCACCACAGTGAAGCCTCAGGATTTCTGCAGTGAATCTGAAAACTAAGGTTGAACCCGCTTTTTTAGAAGAATTGTACTGTTTTACTGCTCCTTCAGAACTTTTCAGAGGTCAGCTTGTTGTTAACAAGTATGGAATGATCTTCATAGCAGCAGGAGGTCATGGTGATGTGGGGGTGTCTCACCTCAAATGAGCACAACATCTAAAAATGTTACAAAATCTCAACTGGATACACATCAACTGTGTAACTCTTCCACAGACTCCTTTTTAAAATCAACGTTACCCAGCTGACACTGGTGAGATTTAGTGTCAGTTGTCTTTAGGATTTTGAAGCAGATACATTAATTTGTCTTGCTTTATCTTAACTGTTAAAGCTTTTCCTTTTATGTTCAATAGATTATAGATTTCAACAAACATTTAAAAAATACTCATTATCATAGACAACAGAGTTTCAAATGGATAACATCCACATACAACAAACAAACATACAACTGTACAACAACTCACCTTTATGTCACATACAACACACAATGTTTATGTTTCATGTTTAAAGTTATGCATTAAAATAAGTATCAGTCAAGATCTAATGGATCATTAAACAATCAGAATTCCCCATTTTAAATCCATCACAAAAATGTAATATGTAATTACTTTAGCAAAAAGAAACATAAATTTATCACTTTTTATTGAAATGAAATGTGCTCCTAAATATAGAATCACCCACAGAAGTTATTATATGAGCTTCTAAAGCGATCACTGTAAACATTTCAAACATGACACATTTACACATGTACACAGACTGTATGGCACCAGAGGCAAGTCAGATTTAAATAAGTGTGTTTGTAATAGGCTGTTTAGGAGTAAAATGTAATATTGCTCATATCTTTAATAAAATTATTTGAACGAAGTATATCATGTTATATGTTTGAAACTAAGCAACAACTCTAGGCTATTTTATACTAAAACACCAATATTTCAGAACATGTGACTGAATATATAGTTGACTATTCCACTTAACAGGAAACATGGCCTTGTTCACGCGCACACCAAAACCTGATTATAATCAGATTTCTGGATTTAAAGGACATGTAAATACCATAAACTCATGTGAGTGATATGAGAGAATTTCAGAACAAAAATGCCGTTTACATTTAATTTAAATAATCATATGTCTTCAAAAAGTCTTAAGACCAGACTTAAAGGGGGGGGCTTCTCTGTGACGGGCCCCAAACTCTGGAACACTCTGCCCCCACAGTGGAGAGTTTTAGACCTATTTTTACTCTTACTTTATTTATTTATGTGTAATTAATTTTTACTTTCATACATTTTAACATTATATATTATTTACTGTTTTTATCTATGATACTGTCTGTTATTGCATTCATTTGTTTGTGCAGCACTTTAGAAACTGTTTATCAAATGTACTACAAAAAAAAAAGGTGATTAGGTTAAAAAAAATCTGATTTTGAGTCCGCAGCCAGTGTGTAAACATGAAACCACACCATAACATGACCAACTGACCCCCAGATTCTACAAACCAGGGCCCCTCTACTCTGTGTATTAAGGGGAACCACTATGTAAACAATATATTCCTTTGCCCATCTACAGACGCGTAATTATTCGCTAAAATAACATTAATATCCAAGAATTGTACCGTATCCTTGTTGTAGCAGCGCGTTCTTGCTCTCCGCCGCCTGCAGCCTCCGTTTGAGCATCTCGTTCTCATTTTGCTTTCGGGAGATTTCCAGGTGCAGAAAAGCGCATTTTTCATCCACCAGTTTGGAGATCTGTGCCACGGCCGAACGCACCAGAACCTCCAGGATGGACGATAACTGGCTCTGGAACGGCACGCACGTCGCCATGTTTGCTCATTAAAGTTCCTACGAAGGGAAAAGGCGCATATGAACGTGTTTGCGCTGCGTAAAAGGTAAAACAGCGTCAGAAATGAGGCTCGAGGTAAGCTGAGATTCAGATGTTTTTGTAGAGAGCTCGGGTCTTGCTTCCGTGTGTGGTTTACCGTAATGCGTCACGTAAATACGCACGTCAAATGTAGGACATTACACAGAAGAATTGTATTATAATTAAGACTATCACCTACACATTATTATTGACAATCGACTTAGACAAACTTTATCGATCCACAAGGGAAATTCTTTGGACACAATAGCTCACGCATCACAATATAATCTAATAAGAGTAAAAAATATAAATATAAATTCTAAATAAGTAGCAAAAAAGAGCAAGAGACTGGTGACAAATAAGATATAATTATATAAATGTAAATGTACAAGTCAAAATAAAATAGAAAAATAAGTAATAATATATAAAACCTCAGCTTTATACAAAATTTCATAGGAGGACAGTGCAACAACGATATGATTGACAAGACAGGATTATGTTGCATAAATGTGAGTTGTTGTGCAGTTGTAGGGAGTATTATCTGTTACATAAGGGTGAGATAAACATAACAAAAATAACAATATTGGAGTGCTACACTGGATCAAAAAACGAATGCATACAGGTGCTCATCAAACCGCAGGGCTTAGATTCTTGTAAAGTAGAAAAAAGGATGGCAGAGGCACTCTGATTTGCGGTGAATTTATTAATAGTCACGCCAATGTGTTTTGACTACTTAGACTTCATCAGGGCTGATTGAGTAAGCAGCAGGTGTGACCATTTATAGGGGTCGTGACCCCAGACACGTGATAGTTAAAAAACAAACAAAATTTCCCAAAACATTTACATGTTGAATCCATGTATAATGACAACACACCATTCATAACACAACAGATAAATCACACTGTTCTGTATAAGTTGGAGTATAGTCAACAATACATAATCCCTTAGATTACACAGCACACTTCAAAAATTGTTTTAATTAATCATCAAGAAGAAGAAAGCACCAGTAATTTCGTAACAAAGGTAATGAGAAATACCTGGGTATTTGGTGGCCATTTATCAAGGGGGGGGGGGAACCTGTCCCCTCTTGACAACTGGCAACAATGTGATAATGATGTGGCATGTTAAGTCAGCAATTAAGAGCAGACCTGAAGAGGCTTAATGGTCCCAATAATTATGGACACAGTTCAAATAGTTCAAATAGTTCAAATAGACATAAAGGTGAGTTGTTGTACAGTTGTAGGGAGTATTTTCCGTTACTTAAGGGTGAGTTGTTGTACAGTTGTAGGGAGTATTATAGTATGAATGTAGTCCTGTATCTCTCAGTGTTTGAGTGGAGCTGTAGGAGCCTGTTGGAGAATGAGCTCCTCTGTCCCTCTATAGTTTGCGATCAGTGTCCTGTCCTCCTGCTCCTGTCCATCTCTGATACACCCAACCACTGCAGAGTCATCAGAGAACTTCTACAGGTGGCAGGTGGCAAAATATATTAATTAGAAGAGTGTTCAGGTCTGGGGCCCTAACACCCAAGAAACTGTATGTAGTTATCTAAAATGGAGACTTTGTGTAATTTATGTTTTTTTTCCCCATTATTTTACATATTATACCTGTGTCTATGCAGGTCCCTTCTAGTTTCTAATATGATAAATCCTCTGATAGCAGTCATTCCTTACCAGGATCCATGGCTCTGATCTAGAGATGGGAACCCGGGTACAATAAGTCTAGAAAGTACAACATACATAAATACTTACCAAATCCAAAACATGCACAACAGGCCAAATCCTCTAAAAGCCAAATCAGATGTGACAAAGACGAGCTCAAGATGTGGAGATGGGTCCACTGCTCCTGACAGGTTTGACCCAGAGACACTGAGGCATGAATTCAATGAAGGGGACACATTTTCAGGACAGTTGAGTGCACCTTAAAATTAACTATTAATAGCACACTGTAAATACTAATACTACCAACTGCCGTACCAACTACCTTCATACGTCATCATATGTAGGGCTGATCATTGCATGGAAGATAATGTTTAATCCGGTTTTGAACATCCAGTGCATTTTATCAAACATCTGAAATACTAAGGCATTTAAAATATAAAACTAGGTGAATATAAAAACTACATAAATATAAAAAATATATATATAAATACATAAAGAACACAAAGTCATAGAACAGTTCAGTCAGATTTTATCACATTCTTTTCATTGCACATTCACAGTCAGTTGTTAACACTTAATATCTGAACGTACGAAACAGGTATGGTACAAAACGTATTAAAATCAAGTACAGTGTTTGTCCATTGAAAAGGTAACAGTACCACATGCCATTGAAAAACAACATGAAAACAACGCATAGAAAATGTACTGAGGAGATTCTAGATCCTTCAAGTCCTAAAAATAAAACAAAAAACAACTTAACCATTTCGTACAATGGTTTTGAGCATTGGGTCTGAGGGAGAAGGAAGTCTGGTAGTTCTTTCTTTTTTAAATTGCTACCATTCATGATACTATTTTAATCTGCTTGGCTAAAGGTACACTGTGTAAGGTTTCTGCAGTTCTGAGATTTCACCACCTGCTTGTCTCCATGGAGATGTCTTGATTGAATTGACTGGTCAATACAGCGTCTGGCCACTGGAAAAGTTAACAATTCTACATGAAAAACAGCATAATAACAATGTCTAGAAATCTTATTCATAATATTGTACATCCTTCAAGTCCTAAACTTGATACTCCTCCACTTGAGGTAGGGACTCTCCACCCACCCGGAGCCACCTTTTTCTGGTCGAGAACCATGGCCTCAGACTTTGAAGAGCTGATCCTCATCCCAACCGTTTCACACTCGGCTGCAAACCGCCCCAGCGCACATTGCAGGTCCTGGTCTGATGAAGCCAACAGGACAACAGACAGCCCTTAGCAATGAGTTCACGAGTGAGGGGTGGATGGAGTGTGAGATTGACAGACGGAGCGATACAGCATCTGCAGTTATGCAGTGGCTGTGTCGAACCGTTGTGGTCAAGATGGTAATGACCTTAAGGAGAAGATCGCAAATACAAGTGGCCGAAATGAGTTTCCTCTGCAGGGTGGCTGGGCGCTCCCTTAGAGATAGGGTGAGGAGCTCGGTCACACGGGAGGAGCTCGGAGTAGAGCTGCTGCTCCTCCATGTGGAGAGGAGTCAGCTGATTTGGCGTGGGCATCTGTTCCAGATGCCTCCTGGGTGCCTCCCTCGCGAGCTGTTCCGGGCATGTTCCAAAGGGAGGAGACCCTGGGGAAGACCCAGGACACACTGGAGGGACTATGTTTCTCGGCTGGCCTGGGAACGCCTCAGGGTCCCCTCGAAGGAGTTGAAGGAAGTGTCTGGGGTGAAGGAAGTCTGGGAGTCCCTGCTTAGACTGCTGCCCCTGCGACCTGGCCCCGGATAAGTGGATGAAAATGGATGGATGGACGCTTTAATTTAGTTGATTAAAGGTGCATTCTGTAACTTTTCAGGTGGAGATTTCACCACCTGTCTCCATGAAGATGTTAGCTTGATATGGCATTAAACATATCTCCCTTAATGGAGACAGGTTAACACCAATAGGCCAAGTTCAAGATCAGATCTGTGGGGAGGCAAGCCCCCTCACAGTAAAAAATAGATGTATTTCAAGTTATTTAAGTGACATAAACACAAATGAATAGCAGTAATTCTCCATGGCGAAACAATAACATCTCCATGGTAATAAGCAGGTATCAGTCCCTCAAACAGGAAAGTTACATAGTGAATCTTTAAATACTGGCAATGCAAATGTCATGTAAACATAAAAACACAGAAATTGCGCAAACTAAACATTATTTGTGTATGCGGCTTATTGTACCATTGGCTCACAATTAAAAAACAAAAAAAATATTAAATTATATATACTTCTGTATCATTTGTTGATTGTTCGTATTCAACATTCTGAGAATTTATGCAGAGATAAAATAATTTAAAGCAAATTTCAGCAAATTAATCAAAAACAAGAAATTATATATACATTTAAAGATCCTATATTACGCACATTTGACTCTTATATTATAATGTTGTTACCTCATCAAAAACATAACTGGCCTTATGTTTTGTTTCATTCACATGTTTGAGTAACACTTTATTATTTGTCTACATTCTCTAAAGGTCAAAACGTAGTAAGGATGACAGCTCCTTTTACCTTTAGTTCAGTAGAGATTTGCAATTCCAGGACTGAAATTTTCCAAATGATTCCAGTGCAAGTGTATGGAGTTTAAAAACACAGTAGAGCACTTCTTGTATTATCACATGACATCACAAGGTGGAACAGGGTGATTTCGGTTCAAGAGAAGAACTTTTGTGTTAAATATGTGTGAATGAAACAAAACACAACTCCAGGTCTGTTTGTGATGAGGAAACTACATTATAAACTAAATCAGAAAACAGTGTAATATGGGCCCTTTAAAGAGGCAGTTTATATCTCATCACTGTGCAACTGTTCTAAACACTGATGTTTTTGAAATAAATTAAAATTGTCGTAGTTTTCTCCGCAGACCGAACAAATGTAGGAGCTCATACCCTGTTCGCTCAGGTTGCAGTTGAGATTTTGATTATCAAATTCTACAGAATCACCATTTTGCTTCATGTTTTCTTCTTGTTCCGTTTCTGAACTGATCGAAGTCAAGCAATGATTATTAGGCACCATTTCTATATTGATTTGTGCATCATCAAAATCCATGTCTTCAGTTTTGAATGTGTCGTGGTCCACAGAAATCCCAGAAGTCCAAGCTACTTCCTGGTTCATATTGGTAAGGTTCTCCTCTGGTTCAGTGTCCAGTGGCTCCTCTTTTGGCTCCAATTTCACGGTTGTGGTTGGGGGCCAGTCCAGACGAGGCTTTTGTTCTAAAGTGTCCATCACAGTTTGGTTTTCAGAAGGGAGGGGCACGTGTTGAGAATCCACAGGTCCACTGCTGTTCCCTGTGAAAAACAAAAAGACAATGTGATGTTAGCAAATATAGAGTAGATAACAGTAAGGTAGACTTTATGTATCACCCACTGGGACATTCATTTGACCAAAGGTGCATGTTTTGGGCTGATGGAGGAAACTAGAAGAAGCTCAGAGAGTTGAACCTGGAACCCTCCTGCAGTAGCGTGGGAGTGCTAGTGTCTCAGGCACCATGGCATGTTGCTGTTAAAGCTAAACAAACAGCTAAAATGTCATACTCTCGGTCGTTTTGACCCTGGTACTAGGTTAGGTCAACATAAAAGGACATTCTCTCTGAGAGCGATGCACTTGGGTCGCTGTGAACATGACAGTCTTATTCTGATTTTCATTAAAAGACCACTCCCAGAGCCTTTGTTACTGGAGGTCTCAGTGGAGGTGAGTCTGGTTCTGTCTGCGCAGGTGAGTCTGGGTCTGTCTGCGCAGGTGAGTCTGGGTGAATGATGCATAGTGTATGTGAACAAGACCGACCCAAAAGTGAAGAACTAAACAGAACTAAATCGAGCTCACACTGAGGCCAGGCCATAGAGTAACACATGTGGAAATGACCTAAATACTCAAAATGTAAGAACTGGATCAGTAAATCTTTTAGCAAAAGAAACACCTGAAATTTAATAAATGCAAGATAGCTAAGATTAAAGCCATACTGTGGAACATTCTAGTCAAAGCAACAAAGCTATTTAAATGTTAATCCTCCTAGATGTGTCAAGTGTTGTGTGAACATATTTGCAGAGGTCTTATCGACCGGATTAGCATGGTTTAGACAGAATAAGAAACACTGGGCTGGGGCATATTTTGTTTGTTTTATGACATGTTAATGAAGATAACATTTTGATAAATGAAACCCTTCAAATTGGGTTTTTCCGTCAATGGTGAATTTTGTCATAATTTATTCAACGCAAAAGAAAATGTGATTCTGTCAAATAGAGAAAACTGTGGTAGTTTCAGTCTTTGTGGTTTACCTGTCATTTTAATAGTCTCATAGCTCAAAATAAACATGATCATAATCTGATTTGCAGTACCCATGTAACCACGGTAACAAGTAACCTTCAGACAGTCCGTGATATATGGCAGTGACTAACAGATCCATGTCAGAAATGAAAAAGCTAATTGAATGACTAGCAAAATCTATCAATTCTTTTTATACAATCTTTATCCTGTTGACAGAATAAAATTTTCTTTTGCAATGGATCTGACCTGGACACCTCCTGGACTACATTACACTACATTACATGACATTACATGACATTATATACATTCATTCATAAAGCAGATTCCTTCCTTACCTAACAGGTGTCCTCTGATCTTGAGATTGATGTGAGTCTTCATGTGTCCTTTCAGGCTGCTGGTTTGACTAAAGAACCGGCCGCAGATATAACACCCATAGGGCTTCTCTCCCGTATGGATCCGAACGTGCCTCTCCAGATGCTCACTCCTCCAGAAAACCTTTGGACAGTATGGACATGGATACATTTTCTTTGGTCTGGGTGCTCTTTTCGGAAAGTCAAACATGCTACCGTCCTTTATGTAGTACTGCTGACTGCCACTAGAAGGCTCCAAGGTGTCCATGGGAGGAGAGAGTGGCGGTAAACCCAGAAATGAAGTTGAAGGTTCGATTCTCAGGCTTAAATCGTTGCATTCTTGGGGAATCGTTTGAATTGTTTGGGGAATTGTCTGGGAAATTGGTGGGGGAACTGTTTGAGGAATCGTTTGGGGAATCGTTTGGGAATTGTTTTGGGAATCGTTTGTGGAGCCGTTTGAGGAATCGCTTGGGAAATCTTTTGGGGAGTCGTTTGAGGAATCGTTTGGGGAGATGTTTCTGAGGAACCGTTTGCTGTATTGGTTGAACTGTTTGGGGACTCGCTTGGGTAATTGTCTGGGAAACCGTTTGAATTGTTTGAGGAATTGTCTTGGGAATCGTCTGGTGGTTTTGTACAGGTTCGATTTTTGACTCGATAGGTTCGGACTTGACAGGTGCAAAAGACAGGAGGGTGTCGTGGTTTTGGGTGAGGGTGATGGGGGTGGGTCCTGTTTGCTGTTGTGTCTCCTCTGGATTCAGTGAGTGATTTTGAATGGACTCGTTTTTGGAAACAGACTTCTCCCCGGACAGTGAGTTTTGTATGGCGAGTTGTGCATCTGTAAGAAAAAGAAATGGCTCATATTAGAAAGACATTATAAGAATCAAAACTTTAATTGTTTCACATGTTGCAGTTGTGTTCAGATTTGCGATTTATGTTTAGATAAAAGAATTTTGTTCACAGTTCACATCAGGAGACCTGAACGAGAATCACATTTGAGAACATGTTTGTACCATAATCAGCTGGAAAGTCCCGCTGAATTGTACCCTTTCTGAAACTAAGTTAGTTAATGTATACATATAAATTTAAATTTAAATTAAAATTTAATTTAAATATAAATACTTTCTGTGACCGGTGTAGCGTTTAAAAGCACTGCCAGTGTGGGTAATGTCTGTAATCTTTACCTCATTACCAGGTAGCAAACTAGTTTTTTTAATATTTAGTTTTACAATTCTGTCAATTCACTGAACGCGACACACCACGCCCTCAGCTCAGCTCAGTCTATTCCACAGGATGATCAGGCACGAAACACCTCTTATTTAGAGCTCCACGCCCCACACTTGCACTAGAGCTAAGATCAGAGGCAAGATCAGGGGAACAAGAAAAAAATATTTAAAATACCATTTCATAGTTAATTTCTATGAGCAAATGAGGATTATACTCAATATTATACTCAACACATCACATCCCCCCTCTCCAGGGCACAGCAGGTACCCGTATGTTGACCAAGAGAAGGCGCCCGGAGGGATTTGTTTGTACAGATCTAAACTACAAGGTTAGCAGTTTTAATGCAGGATAAGGAGATTTTGTTGTTAGTTTGTTTTTTGTGAATAATCGTGCAGCTTTATTTTAAATTTTATAGTTTAAGGTGTTCCGGGCATGTCCCATTGGGCAGAGGCCCCGGGGAAGACCCAGGACACGCTGGAGGGACTATGTCTCTTGGCTCTCCTGGGAACGCCTCGGGGTTCCCCCGGAGGAGCTGGAGGACGTGTCTGGGGTGAAGGAAGTCTGGGAGTCCCTGCTTAGACTGCTGCCCCCACGGCCCCGGATAAGCGGAAGAAAATGGATAGATGGAAGGATGGGTGGAAGTCTTTATTTTATTATTATTATTATGTATGTTTTTGCAGTAGAAAATTAGACAGGCTGTTAAAACTGGAAAAGTTTTGATCACCACCAGCAGTTAGGGCTGGGTATCATTAAGAAGTTGCCAATACGATATATAGGCCACGATACGATACATAGCTCGATACAGTGCACTTACAGTTTGATATATTTCAAATCGATTCGATATGGTTCAATAAAAATAAATGCTAAATCATGGCTGTGATACTAAAAGTCTTAGTTAAAACACTTTTTGTGCAAAGTGAATATGAAACACAAACATTTTAATGAATATGTGAATATGTCAAATGTGTCACAAAAATGAGTTTCCTTTCTCTAAGCAAGCAACAAAACTGTACTCTGTAACAAAATAATGGAGTAAAAACGTAAAATACCAAAAATTACTCTTGGTAATATATTGATACAGCAGCCAACAATATTGATACTGTATCATCACAGAAAGCAATACGATCTATTGATATTTCGATATTTTTGCACCAGCAATGACAACAAAACATTTCAGACAATGTAAGAACATCTCCACAGAGAAAGCATTTGGCAGACCCTCCACCAGAAAAGTTACACAATGCACCTTTAAGGATTGTTCAGCTGAACATGTTACAGATAAAACAACTGTGTCCAACTGTATGGCATAGTACAGAGCCTGCAGCTGTGTTTCTCTTGGCCTGGAGAATGTTTGGTCTATGGGATTTACGGCGTAGGTCTAGGCACAGCTCTGGCTCCACACCAAACCTCATCTTAACCAAAGCTCCTCCTTTAAACACTACGTGACCCCAGTGAACCCTTTACTTCATGAAGCTAACTCATCTGGCCTCCATTAGTCCAACGTCTCATCACAACCCTGACAGTTTGTACCACAGAATTCACATTTCTCACACTTCAGCTAACAACTCTGGAGTGCTCACTGTACAACTTCAGTTTATAAAGTCTTAAAAAAGGTCCTATATGTAAGACAGCTGCAGTACCTCCAGAACGCTGCAGCTCAGGTCCTGACTCGAACCAGGACATCGTTCTGAACATGTGAGACAGGCCTCTACTTTGACTCTTTTAAATCCAGGTTCTGTTTAGTTGTACACATGACTGAAAGGTTTTCATTCTGCACTCTTTAATTTCTCTCTTTAATGTTTTTTTTATGACAATAATTTATGTATTTGTTTGTATTGTAATTTTAATGTTATTATTCTGTAAATCACTTTGAATTATTTTGTGTATAACTTGTGCTAAACAAATAAACTTGCCTTGCCTATAATACATAAAATTGTGACTATTGTGACTAAACTGTCACTATTGAGAGCTTTAAGTCATGTTAGAATGTTACCTCCTCAAAAACAGACCTAGAGTTGAGGTTTGTTTCATTCACACATGATTGAGTAATGCTGTATTATTAGTCTGTCTGTATCATTGTTTCTCAAAGATTGGGATGCGACCCTCAGGTGGGTCACAGATTTTTTTTAGGGTCGTCTTGTCACAATCTTCATGTACGTCTGCAACATACAGTTCTGACACTGACATGAATGTTGCGCTCTCCTCCTGCAGTAGAAATGTTGAAATGTTAAGACATATTTTGTATAATTTCATTTTATTGACTACTTTGTTCCAGTAGTGCTGGTTTAAGTGAATGTTGAAAAATAAAAAGAAATGAACTACATTTAATGTCCAAATAGGCAACTTATGGATTCTTGTATTGCTGGTTCAATGACTGTTTTTCAGTCTTTAAAATTTGAGTAACACTAATTGTTCAGAAACACGATCACTCAGTCAACAATAAAGTATCCTCATTAATGTTCAATCATGGTCTAATCCACCTTTATTTTGTGATTTACAAATAACGTCTATTGACTTGGGTCGTGAAGGTTTTTGACTTTTAAAATATGGGTCCCCAGAAAAAGGTTTGGGAAACACTGGGCTACATCTCCAAAGCCCAAAATGCTTTGTTCCACCTTGTGATGTCATGAAGAGGTAGTTTTCAAGTCAACAGCTACAACAGCAGAGATTGGCAATTCCAGTACTCAAATTTTCCGAAAGATTCTAGTGAAAGTGTATGGAGTTTAAAAACACAGTAGAGCACTTCTTGTATCACCGAATCACATCAAACGTGGAACAGAGTGTTTTCTATTTGAGAGAAGAACTCAGCCTAAATATGCAGGGTTTGTGGGTTAAACATGTGTGAAGGAAACAAAACACAACTGCAGGTGTGTTTGTGACGAGGAAAGTACATTAGAACATAGATCGGGAAACTGCATAATATGGACCCTTTAAATACAATCTACCCAGCAACAAATGGACACAATTTGTTACAGGATTGTCCCAAACTAGTATCGAAACTAGATGCTCATTCAAGTCACATTCACAGGACAAAAATTAGCCTTTCCTGAATGTCTTGAAAATGATCTTGAGCTGCATCAATACAAGTATAAGAGCACATAGACTAGTATAAACCTATGAAACACTATGGAACCTACCTGGGCCACTGAGGGATTACACACATATAAGACCACATGGGGATAGAAAAGAAAGCACTATGATTTAATTGGAATTTTTTTTTTTTTTAAGGTGTAGGTCTAGGCACAGCTTTGGTTCCACATCAAACCTCATCTTAACCAAAACTCCTCCTTAAAACTCAACATGACCCCAATGAACCCTTTACTTTACAGGCTGAACTTACAGATGGAGAGGCGTGTTTATAACTAACTATAACTATAAAAAGAATGAATCACAGTTAATGAAAGAAAATCCACAAATGAACCTAGTCATTTGTTTGGGGTTGGGTCCAAAATTGCCATGTTAATCTTGTGGTTTAAAGTCTTTTTGACAAAGCAAATTTGTGTTTTTGAAAAGTGCAACGCATTTCGTTCCTCCTGACCACCAGAGGGCGGCCCTGAAAGGCCTGAAAGATTTCCTTTGCACATGTTTTAGAACTGAAACTATAGTCTACATATTCTCTGATCGTTGCCCAATCAGATGAAGTGACACAGTGCCGTTGTGTGTTTTGAAGCATGGAGCTGTATGATAAGAAGTGTCCTGATACGAACTCTTAGTGGTTGCTCCGGGTACTGCAGCTCCCGAGAGCTCTGGCCCAGAAAGAATTCCCCCATAGAGCGCAGTGTATTTATGTGACAGCAAACTCATATTATATTTTAGAACAGAGGTGTCCAAACACTTTTCAACAAGATTGAAGCAGAAGGCCAACTCACTGACAAAGACTGGTGTCAGTACAGTCAATAATTCTATTATGTGCCTACATAACAGGTTAGAACAGACTTGGGCATTGTACAGCTACTGGGCCACATACATACATACATAAACCCTTACCAGCTTTGTAGCCCAGTCCTTCACAATATTTTCTGTTTTTCATGTGCCCCATGGAAAAAATAATTGTCCAGCCCTGGGTTAGAATGTGCAACAAGACCTTTACTCACTCTAAGATCATCAACAGGACACTCAAAATATTTTATATAGATTTTTTTCTATGTCTAGGGACTAAGTCTCTGGGCTGGCCTGGGAACGCCTTAAGGTCCCCCCGGAGGAGCTGGAGGATGTGTCTGGGGTGAAGGAAGTCTGGGAGTCCCTGCTTAGACTGCTGCCCCTGCAACCTGGCCCCGGATAAGTGGAAGAAAATGGATGGATGGACTTTTTTCTAATACACAGAACAATTTTAATGTACTCTGGTCAAATTTGGTCCATGGGCCATAGTTTGGACATGGCTAGAGTCACCCATTTTAAAACCTGTGATGTCATAATCCCAGATTGGAGGCAATAGCATGTATTTCCTCTTGACTACATTGTCCTTGAAATATCCAAAACGTAAACTCACAATGTTGAATCTGATCATTTCTATATTTCACTAGACCCAAGAACTCAACAATCAACATTTTAACAATATTTATTTAAGCTGCTTCCATCTGCATTAAATCACTTTGGCCTACAGAACTTTGTGATGTCATGTGAACTAGGAGAATCACATGATCCCTCATGATTCAGTATGATACATGCAATGGCCGTACATGTGATATTTAGCTGTTTGTTAAGAACCAAACCCATTTTAACAACAGTCTTTCTTTATTAAACCACCACCTCTGCAAAGTGAATATGAAATACATCTATTTTAATCATCAAAACAGTGAATATGTCAAGTGTATTGCATAAACAAGTTTCCTTCCACTAAATAAGTAACAAAATTGTAGTGCGGCCACAAAAGAATTGCTAAAAGACCCCAAAAATATCGATTCAGCAGCCCATGATAACAATACTGCATCAGCAATTTTACTATCATGATATTTTGATATTTCAGTATTTTTGATAAATTTTTACCTCGTATGTGGATCTTGCGGTGCTCCTTTAAACTGCACTTCTGGTTAAAACAGCGCCCGCAGGTCTCACACTGAAAAGGCTTCTCTCCCGTGTGGATCATCTTATGTCTCTCCAGATGTGCCGATCGCTCAAAACACTTCCCACAGTACGGACAGATCTTCTCCTTCTTCGGCTCCACGGTGAACGGGTTAAATCCAAAATGTCTGCCACTCGCCCCCACTTCCACTGAAGAATTCGCCAAATGGGGCAGGCTATTTTCAGAGCGTCCTAAATTGGCATTTTGAGATGTGGTTTGGTCACTGTCCCTTTCCAAAATGGAGGTCCTGTGCGGTTCTATCGGCCGTGGTGGAGGAGGGTCTTCACTTCGATCTTCAAGCGTTCTATTTTGCACCAGAGACACGGGCTGGTTTTTGTGGTCGATTGAAGGAATAAAAGTGACAAATATGGAGGAGGTGTCTTTGTTTTGGATAGCCAGGTTGTCTGTGAAAACAAAATACCAATGTTAGTACTTATCAGTCGTTATTACGTAGCAAATGACAATTTAAAACTAAATGGTGAAAAGTTCTCAAAATGTCACATACAACAGAAAGCAGAATGTATGTGTGCTGAAAAACTACCTCACCAAAATGATCAGAGATTAGAGCAGTGGTGTCAAAGTCAAATTCACAGAGGGCCAAAACTGGAACTAAGTCGTGGGCCAAACTAAACATTTATTGAAAAATTTCAACAAAATCGGCATTTCTTTCGAGATATGTAAAGTTAAACCTTTTCTTATTTCATATTTTAAAAATAAATGTTTAATAATAGTTTTGCTTAAACACTGAATGCAGAACAAGCAAATTATAAAATAATAACAACATTTTAACTAAATGTCTTTATAGTCTATCTGTAGCCGGCGGGCAGCTCTAATACATATTTGATATGATCTAACGGGCCAAATATAATTATATCATGAGCCAAATTTGGCCGACGGGCCTGAGTTTGACACATCTGGATTATAGTGTCATTATTGATAGAACAAAGGGTAAAAAGTACAGTATGTAACTTTTTGGCGGTGGCACATCACCTGCATGATTCCATGGAAACAGAAAGTCAAAATCATAAATCTGGACATTCTCCAGATAATAATGCCATACTGTGAAATATTACACCAAAGGACGAGTCTGTAAGAGTCAGGTTTGTGGAGATACAAGCCCACTCAGAGTAAGGACGCATGCTTTTCTACTTTTTTCAATGTTTGTAAAATCCCTCAGTTGTCCAGGTAGGATCCGTGGAAAAGGAGAAATTTAATGCTGTCTGCTGGACAAATGTTTTTTTGTTTTGTTTTGTTTTGGGGTTTTTTCTATGCTGTTGAACACTTCCTGATATCTGTCTGCAGGGAGAAGCTAACTACTCTGAAACTAACACCCTACTTGTTTACAGTTTATGTTTGTTAGCTAAGCCTATTCATCTATTCTGTTCCTCGATGGCTCTTCCCTGCAGACAGATATAAGGAAGTGTTCACCAGCATTCTGACCAGAACTGAAGAAGCAGCTTGGATGAGCTGCAAAATGTTTTTGACCTAAATAAACGTTTGTCCAGTTGACAAAATGAATTTCTTCTTTGCCATGGATTCTCCCTGGAGGACTGAGGGATTCTACACACAATTTGATCAAATATGTTTCAGTTCAGTTCAGTTTCAGTTCAGTGCTTTTTTCAACGCATCAACAACAGATAAGAGGGAACTGAAGCTTTCCCGAAGAGCTTTAGAATGATCTTGAGCTGTAGCAGAGCAAGTAGAAGAGCACATAGACTAGTACAGGGCCACATGGGAATAGAAAAGAAAGCACTGTGTAACTTTTCTGGTGCAGAGCCTGTCAAACATTTTTAGCCATGGAGATGTTATTGCTTTTGAGTTTCACAGTATGGCATTAAACCTTTCTATCATCATGGAGACCAAAGCAAACCAAGTTATAGGTCAGATATGTGGAGAGGCGGACCCGGTCACAGTCAGAATGTCTGTTTTTCTGTGTTTTTCTGAGCCATAAAACCACCTGTAATTGAATAAATGTAAGGTAAAGCTGTTTAATGTCATACTTGGCACATTTACAAGAGAGCTTTATTTCTGAATAAAAATAATTTAATTCTGAATAAAATTTAATTCCACTTTAAAAAGACCATGTAAACACTTAACTCTTAATGAAAATGATTATTCGGAATGAAACTTAATTCCAAAGTAAGCGGGTTGATTTAAGCCAAATTTCTTCCTCGATCATGTAAACGTTTATACTTTTTAAAAATAATTGCTAGCACATGCTTGTTGGGTCGCCCTTCTCACGCGATCTGGACGATCCGGGTCCACCAGTCCTGGCTTCAGACTTTCATCCACGTCTCTTTGGATTTGTGAGCGGGATGTGGGAGTGGGCTGAGGTAGAGCAGCCGTTGACTCAGTTTGTCTTCTTCCTGCCTTCTCCGATATTCTTCCCTTCTCCTCAGCTGACAAACGTAAAGCGTGATCAGAGAATTCTCCAGCTGCTGCGCAATTATCATCGGAACGACTAAGAAAAAAGTTTGGATCATGTTTGTGTCCGTGGAGTAAGGACAAACCGAGATGACAGAAAAGCCGGTAGCAGCTGAAGTGTGTGTTTTCTTCCGGTTGACGTAAATATGTTCGTGTCTCTGTCCAATTAGAACCCTTTCCCACCCCCAGACGAATTAAATAAAGGCAATGTAATGTGTTTCCCATGTAAATCTCAATTCGGAATCATTATTTCCAGGTAAACTCGAAGGAGATTATTTTAATTCTGAACTATTTAATTCTGAACAATTGCTTCTGGATTGAAAAATATCATGTAAAATTGGCCAATGTGCAACATTCTGAGCAGAGCAATGGCATATCCATAAAAACATGGAACCTCCACTAGAAAAGTTACACATTGCAGAATTAATTAAAATCAAAATAGACTTTGAAAGTTTAGTATTGTAACAGCACTCATTTGTAATACATATTTCTCTATCACTCCTTCCCCCTCTCTCACCCTCTTGTAAATCTAGAGCAGTGAAACAAGGGCCTGTGGGAACTTAGGGTTATTTCAGTTCCCAGGGCTGAGCTGTAAGCCTTACCCTAATCATAGCTCCCCTCCCCCTAAACTCGACTGGTAAACTCTTCACATCTCTCCACTACTAACCTCTGAGTACCACCAGAGCTAAACCAGGTCAATACAAGTTTCACAAATACACTTTAAAGGTCCTGTATTTCCCAAAATGGATTCTTGTTAGCTTTAACCCATGTTATAATGTTACTCCATTGAAAACATATCTGAAATTGTGTTTTGTTTTATTCATGCATTTTTGAGTAATCTGTGTACATCTCCAAATCTCAAAATGCTCTATTCCTCCTTATGATGTCATGAAGTGGTAGTTTTGAAGTTCACAGCTTACCTTTAGTTCAGAAGAGATTGACAATTCCAGGGCTGAAATGATCCAAATGATCTGAATGAAGGTGTGTGGGGGTTTAAAAACACAGTGGAGCACTTCCTGTATTACCACATGACATCACAAGGTGGAACAGAATGTTTTCTGTTTGAGAGAAGAGCTCATCCTAAATGTGTGTTAAACATGTGTGAATGAAACAAAACACAACTCCAAGTCTGCTTTTTTATGAAGAAACATTAGAACAGTATATCAGAATAGAGCCTAATATGGGCCCTTTAAATAAAATTAGAGGTCTTGTGTTGCCTGATTCATCAGCCGGTTTTACTTTGTGGAAACCGTCTGACCTCGCAGCATTAGGATTCCTTCGCTCAACGGTAGGCAAGTACTTTTTTAATTTAACCAATCACTGCTATTTGGTCGTGATGTATGTAATGCGCCAAATCCTGTAGGAAGAAGGGCAATAACGTCTTTCCCCTTGATAAAATTCACCAAACATTCTCTTTGTTCCGGCTTTAAATCCTCGATCTCGGGAATCGTTACCAACACAGAATGTCTGTCTTCGTCTACATCCATCTCGACGCTTTATTTACTGTTGTGCTGTACCACAAAATGGACCCAGACAGACACGACGAGTTTGACGTCATGGCTTCACAGCTCTTCGATGATTGGCCGGTGTGCAGTCTACAACTTCGGGGTTCTTGCAAACCGTATAGTGCATTCCACTTTCTGACCTAGACGCTGGAGAGAAATTAAATTGAGCCGAGGTACTAGGTGGCGCCAGCCTGACTATGTCTTGTGGTCATTAGTTACCACATTGCTGATTAGGCCTGAGCTGTCAAATTTTTATTTATTTGCTGAAAGTCTATGGAAGAAAGAATGGGATACTTTACTTTCACAAGCAGAGGCGGGCGGTCACTGTCGAGCTCCTTGTTTTTAATCACCGATAAGCTGTGTGATAAGGCTTATCTGCATCCCACACGCCTTAGTAAAATATGAAAACAAAGTATTAAACTATTAACGGGATGGGTTTGGGCAGGGACCTAAGACAGTCTATGTAGTTGTTTCTGTATGGTTCTTTATCCATCTATGCCCACTTTGTTTTTTTGTGCTTTAATGAAGATTCAAGGTCTATAGTGGACAGTCAGTAAAATCATTGTTGCTCACCTAAAGGCCACCACACATTACAGGATTTCTGGGTCTTAAACAATTTTTAAATGTGCGACAAAAAGCACACAGCACATACACAGACACGAGGAGAATCTTATGAGACTTAACATCTTCGATCACAAAGACTGCAGTGGGATCTGTCTGCGGACCACAGGATATAAAGTTGTGATCGCGCAATCACGTCAGCCGTTTCCTGTCTACAGTAAAACCACTCGCTTTGAGACTGAAGTGTTGAAAAGATCAGATCACTGCACTTCTAGTTTAGATATAAGTCAAAACTGTGATTTCACTGTCACTAATCTGCAGCTTCACCTCAATCCGTGCACGGTGTGGATGTAAACACACACTTGAGGAACTACTCTCACCTTTTTACTTTTAAAGAATGCCTCAAATTGGATTAATAGCGCTGTTTTGTGGACTGGATGTCATTATTTGCAGAGGACAAACTCTATGGATAATGTGGATGAGATGCTGCACTTTAAATTGACCACTTTACGAGAGATATATTGTGAGTTTGTATCTTGCGTCTCTGTGTCCGTCACTCCTCTGCCCCTGACTCTGTTTTATTGGATGTTACCGTAGCGTTGCTGATGTTTGGTGGTTACGATCAGACACTGACACCACACATGAGGAGCACAGCAGCTTCACAATCGCACACGAAGACATAAAGTCCGGTCACACGTCTCTGAACTCGGGTAGAAGAAATCGCATCCAAAATCGGGCAAATTCTCCTGTAGTGTGCGACGCTTCTTCAGTTCTGACAAGGTTCTGTAAATGTTTTATATTTGTCTGAAGCGAGGACCAAATGACACTGAAATGAACACACCTTAGCTGTTTCTTTTATTAAGACTGAGACAAACTATTGATCCACAAGGTAAATCATTTAGACACAGTAGCGAACACATCACAATGTACTGTAATAACAAACAAAATATTAGGGCTGTAACGATATCCAAATCTCTCAATACAATATTTTCACAATATGCATTTCACGGTACGATATTTATTGCAATATTTTGCGTAAGCCAACAAAATTGTGAATATGCGTGTTTTCTGCAATAATCCAAATAATTAAGATTTAAACGTACATAATAACAGTTATTTTATCATGTAGATTGGACTAAAACAGAGGAAAGGATCATGGTCTACATAGTTCTGTCTGTTTTTAAGCTGTTGCTGCACCATAACAATGAATTTAAGGAAAGAAACTTGTAATTCAGTATATTGTGATGGCCCACGATATTATTGTGAGACTTTTGACAATACAATATCACAGCATTTCGGTTACTGTTACATCCCTACAAAATGTATATCAATGGTAATAATACATTGTAAATAAGTAGCAGAAATAGCAAGAGACTGGTGTCAAATAAGACATAATTATAAATGTGTACAAGTAAAAAGTAGACAGTAAAAGTATTAGTTCATTCCATTGAAATATCCTAAAGCGTGAACTGTCGCCTTAGTCATTATTAAACTATTCGTTCAAGGCCCTAATGAATCATCAAACACCTACACTTTGACATTTATGTCTACACTGCCCAACACGCAAAACTCTGGTCAGATCTGCTCACGTCACATACGTGTTTATGTCACATACATCACCACCTAGCGTCACCACCGAGCCGCCTGGCATGCATACCCAATTGAATTCCACACACTTCTGCATCACCGTATGCACGCAGATTTCCTCCCGAAAACGCAAGTCTAAACGCAGAATAAAAAGTGAAGATGCAACGCCACCTTTGTGTCTTCTGTTCAGGCCATCATCATATAAATGTAGCCTGAATCAAATGTTTTGTTGAGTTAATTTTATTTACTGAACAAAATTGCTTTGGCGACCAGGACAGTTGCCCATGAATTCTTTTATATTCATTTCCCTGTTAGTAAATGTCAATAGGTCAATTGCTATACATGGTAATAAACCAGCTTATTTGGAAATACCAGACTGAATACCATGAAGGTCTTTAAAAAGTATTAGGTTACACAGAACTGACTCTTGTGAGCTTTAAGCCATGTTATAAAGCTGTTACCTCCTCAAAAACAGACCTGGAGTTGTGATTTGTTTCATTCTCACATGTTTGAATAACTCTTTTACCATTTGTTTAGTAAAAATGTGTAAATATTCCAGGGCAGAATTTATCAATATGATTCTAGTGAAGGTGTATGGAGTTTTAAACACAGTGAAGCCGTTCCTGTATTACCACATGACATCACAAGGTGCAACAGTGTTTTTAGTTTGAGAAAAGAACTCAGCTTATATCTGCAGGGTTTGTGTGTTAAACATGTGTGATACAAAACACAACTCCAGGTCTGTTTGTGATGAGGAAACTACATTAGAACACAGATCAGAGAATGACTTAATATGGGCCCCTTAATAAGCTCCAACTACACGGGCCATCCTCTGGGACTTACCCCGCGCTCCGTGCTCCCTTCTCGGCGTGGCCCCTGCCTCCTGCGCCGCTCTCAGCTCCACCTGAAGCCGGGCGATATCTCCCTTCAGCCGCTTGATCTCGCTCTCCCGGTAGCACGTCTCCAGGCGCAGCACCATCATCCCATCCTCCACGATTTTGGAGATTTCTGTGACCGCGGTTCGGCACAGAGACTCCACTATAGCGGCGATGCGAGTGCGAAGCTGCCCGCTGCTCAACATCATGGCTCGGTCAGACGGGTGCCAACAAACCCGGGGCGCACGGAGGAACTTTTACGCACAAAGTCCACCGCGTCTGACCGTGAACCAGAGACACACTAACCGGGCTAAAGGGGGGACATTGTACGTTTATTCGCTCGGTAACACCCAGCTTCTGTCTGATACGACGTGTCGATTTGAGCTAGCGGCTGCTAATTGGCAACAATCGACAAGATAATAGAAAAGACGTCTCGTTTTACGGAAGTGATGTAATTACCGTAACTGAGAGGTCGCGCATGGAAATTCTTGATTGAGGTTTTGTTGAAATCATAGAACTAAAATAAAGTCTGTAATAATAATAAGAATAAGAATAAGAATAATTTGATTTCTGTATTGTTTATGATTATATTTATTTATTATTATGTATTTAGATTTATTTATTGTAAAAAAAAGGAAAGAAAGAAATTTAATAATGAAAACTAATAAAAGAAATTATAATAATAATCAAAAATAATATTTATAATAAAACAATAATACCACTATTACTATTAATAATGTTGTATTGTATAAATTGTATTTATATATTATTATATTTATTTATTGTTTACAAATAGTAATACATATAATAAAAAATTATAAATAATAAAATCTAAAAATACTACTACTACCAATAATAATAATAAAATGATTTATTTATATGTATTTATTGTTAAAAATAATAAATAAACTCTTTAATAATCTCTAACAAAGTTTTTATTATAGATGGTTCAAGTGTTAAATGTGTAACTACAAAATAGGACCTCGTAAAGTGTTGCATAGCTTATTTCAAATTTATTCTGATTTGCAAAATATTTCTGGAACATCCATTCGATCATAAAACATTAATTACAAAATGGGTACACAACTGAACACTGAGCTTATTCTGAAAAATGCAAAATTTTAACATGACAGGAATATTTTAACTACCAACATAACAAATACTTCATTACCAAAATGCTTCAGTCTAAAGTTAAAAATAGCAAAAACAGCAATATAAGAGTGAATAAAAATAAATAAATATAAAACTACATTTTAACACTGATGCCAATTCAAAATCTGACTCTTCAAAGTATTTATAGGTGTATAGCGACTTTTGAAAGAAACAATATAACACTGATTCTGATTCATTCATTATTTTCATATTATTATGATGTTTAGTCCTTTTACTTTTTTGCCCTATTGTGACTCGTCTCAAGAAATGTAACACACACAAAAAAGCAACATTTTAGCTGCCCCCATCTGTATTCAATATCACAAACAATTTACGATACAATGGCGTGGTGTTATCATTTGAAGCCCAGCAGTCTTCAAGAAAGATTCAGGTCACGACATTTTTGTGCTAGAAACCAATTATTCTGAAGTAACACAGCAACAAATGTTTTGGAGGAATTCATCTGGACTTTTTAGGCTGAAGATGTTTCACCTACCTCCAAATAGTGAGACTCTGATTCTGGAGAAAAAACAACTGGGGGCTGATTTTGTCTTGCCTTAACAAAAGGACTACACCATTTGTTCACAGCAGAGGATTTTCCGCTGGGGGTTGGGGTCTGTTTGTGGCTTTCAAATGAGATCATAACATTCTATAGGCCAATCATTTACAGATGGGGATGTCTGCTATAAAGTTATAATCTCACTATGTTATATTCTGGACATTTAAAATCAAAATATTGATGTAACACAACTTAATAAAAAGAAATAAGTTCACTGATTCCCGGGTTGAAAAATTGCAGAACCCAATAGGTGCTGATGTTGCCCCAAACATCATCACAACAAAGTGCTACAGAGCAGGGTGTGTGAACTGGTAGCGGTGGAAACGGGGGTAGATTGGAGCAGCAGCTCTACTCCGAACTCCTCCTGTATGACTGAGCTCCTCACCCGATCTTGAATGAAACGCCCAGCCACTCTGAAGAGGAAACTCATTTTGACCACTTTTATCCTTTTGGTCATTACCCAAAGCTCTTGACCATAGGTGAGAGTAGGAACGGAGATCTAAACCTGGACTAAATTTGGACGAAACCAGGAACATAGGTGAGAGTAGAATGTAGACTGAGCTGTAAATTTGCCTTTGGACTCAGCTCCTTCTTCACCACAACAGTCCGATACAGCGACTGCATGACTACAGACACTGCACTGATCCAGCTGTCGATGTCACGCTCCATCCTCCCCTCACTCGTGAACAAGACCCCAAGATACTTGAACTCCACCACCTGGAGAGGGCGCTACCTTTTTCAAATCGAGAATCATAACCTCGGATTTGTACGTAGTTCCATAGTGAACCTTTGACATGGACCAATTCTGAAAAATAAACTTTTCAGAGCTTTTAACCATGTTATAATCGTTTCCTTCTCAAATACCCTCTCCAAGTGGTATTCAGTGTGATTCATGCATGTCTGAGCAATCTTTACGCTCCTGTATTCAAGACGTCACTGCTCTGAGCCATTTTGACGCAAATGAAAAAAAAAAAGTCTCTAGTGTGATGAGCAGCTATCCATCGGAGGGGCTCACAGCTCTTTGTTGTGATGAGGTTTACGGAGACATCAGCTCCAAATGATAACATAATTCTCCACGGGTGCCATAGATTATAACACAATAGGGACAATAGTTCTTCTTTAAGTCTTATTTCATCGTCTATCTGTGTGACCTCTCGTGCCGCACACAGTTATCTTGCCTTGAAAACATTTTACCACACGTTCTACAGCTGAAGGGTTTGGCTCCGGTGTGCACGCTCTGGTGACTCATGAGTCTCTTCTTGGCTGTAAACGTTTTTCCGCACTGTTCACATCTGAGCTCGCCCTTCGCGTTCAAATTGCTTTTCTTTATGTTTCTGTTAAAGCCTCCATTTTGTACGTGATGGGCTATGAGAAACGGGGAAAATCCAGGTTTTTGCGAGTGAAATAGCTCCTGATTCTCGTTTAGAAGTGAGTCCAGAGGGAGATCTGATTGTTGGAAATCTTCTAGCTGTTCTGAATAGTGCATACGGTAACTTTGTAGTTTCGTGCGTTGATTCACTGCTCTCATCAAATACACAAGTGGCATTAGCAGTAGAAGTACCATCGGAAGTAGTAGTACACAGCGGAGGCGGAGACCATAGGCCGTGGTGGAGATCAGGATCAGTTGTGTCGAACTCTTCAGTTGGCTCACACTTCACCACAGGCTCAGGGTCCTCTTCTGAAAAGACAGCAATATTTTAAAGATGCACTATGTGACTTTCTTGTATTAAACAGCAAATTGTAATAGTTATTTAGGTAAAATTTCTGTAAAACTTCTACATTCTATAGACCAATATTATTTAATACAAATGGGGGAGTCTAAACTTAAAGGTGCATGGTAGTAACGTTGAGGTAGAGGGACCGTCACCTGCTTGTTTCCATGGATATGTCATTGATCTGCCTGGAATGTTCCACAGTATGACATTAAACAGCTCTACTTTACATTTATTCAATTACAAGTGGAAAAACAGAAATTTTGACTGTGAGCGGGGCTATATCTGACCTGTAACTTGCTTAGGTTTGGTCTCCATGAAGATAAAAAGGTTTAATGCTATACTGTAACATCCCAGACAAAACGACAACATTGATCTCCACGGAGAAAAGCATTTGTTAAAATGGAGATTGTTGTTGTAATACAGTGAGTTCTATAAGGTCTAGTCCCTAATAGAGACGATCAGGCTAAAATAATGGCTAAATTGTGGCTGTGACACTAAAAGTCTTTGTTAAACCACTTCTTGTGCAAAGTTCATATGAAACACAACCATTTTAATCATCAAAACAGAGAAAATGTCAAATGTGTCGCATAAACGAGTTTCCTTCCTATGAACAAGCAACAAAACTGTAGCTGTAACAAAATAATTTAGTAAAATATACCAAAAAATACTCTTGATTATATATCGATACAGAAGCCCTCGATATCGATATTGTATCAGCACATTAAATGATATAATGTATTCATATTTTGATATTTTAGCACACCCCTAGTGGTTAATAATAAAAATGTTAATGTAGGAAAACTGTTATGCAGAGACCGTTCGTGACTAACATGAGCCAGTATAGTCACATTTTCTTTTTATTTTGGTCATTTTTAAACAGATTTATTGAATTTTACCTAAACAATTGACAATTTATGCTTCTCTTTACTGTTGGCAGAGATCAGATTGGTCAAAAATATGAATACCTGGGATATTTCTTTCTTTCTATAAAACTGGGACAAATCACTGGTTTTGTATAAGTTATCTGGGACAGGGGACGCAAGGCTCAAAACTGAGACTGTCACGGGTAAACAGGGACGTCTGATCACCCTAACATCATTTTAACTTTACTTCTAAACAAAGCTGTCTCTGTCACCTTTGGTCCACACTTGTTGGCAGGTCTCGGTCTCGGTCTCCTCCGGTTTTTCCTCCTCCCCGGGGCTCCCAGCCGCCTCCTCCCGGGCTCTGAGCTCCTCCACAGCGGCTCGCAGCTCCAGTATCTCCAGGTCCCTCTGCTCTATGTCCCGCTCCTTCTCTCGGATCTCCCGGTCTCTGTCTCGGAGCTCCAGCCTCAGCTCCACGGCTCCGTCCTCCACTAAAGCGGTCACTTCAGCCACTACCGCCTTCAGCAGAGCCTCCATGATGGCCGTGAGCTGCGAGCCGAACGCAGCCGGGAAAGACATGCTGTTTTCGGGCAGAATAATCCTCCAAAGACGTTAAAACTCCAGAGTTCCGCGTCTTTCTCTTTTTGCACTGATGCTTTAGTTTTGTTTACTTCCGGGAAACAACTTCTTCTTCGGTCATAGCCGCAGACGAGGAGCGCGCCATGTTGTGATACTGCCATCTGCAGGAGAGTTGTGAGAGTCAAGGAGAGTCAAAATATGCCTAAAGATGTTCCAAATGTGCCCCAAATGTGACCAAAATATGCCTCAAATATGTCTCAAATATGTATGCCCCAAAGATGAGCCAAATATATCCCAGATATGCTCAAAATACACCCCAAATATGGTCAAAATATGACCATATATGCCAAAAAATATGCCCCAACAATGAGCCAAATATGACCAAAATATATCCTAAATATGCCCCAAATATGGTCAGACTACACCCCAAATATGCCTTGACCAAAATATGACCAAAATTGTCTTAAGATATGCCCAAAATATGCAAAAATTTAGCCCAAATATGCCCCAAAATATGCTTCATGTGTGGTCCAATTTCATGTTCTTAATGGATGATACTCGTAGGATTGGGCCCATGCGGCATTTTGTTGTCATGACGTTTTCGGCCATGTCCGCACCCAACCATGCCGAAGTCAGCGCATTTGTTTGGATCGATATTGACCACGTTAACATGTTTTTTAATTCCAAATTCAATGACTGACAAGTTCAGTAATGGGACTTTTGACTCTTTGGATCCAAATCTTTTGAATCCATTAATTTCAAGGAGCCATTCAAAAGACTGGCTCTTTTTATATTAATTTATATGACAGAAGCCAATGTGAGAACTCATTTTATCTAAAACTAACCACAAAGAGAAATCAGCAAGGCTTAGATTTGATTTAAATGGTTCAACCTGAGAGTGGGAGAGTGCTTACCCTTTGAAATGATGATTATCTAAATAAAAATATGCACTTCAATCAAAATAATTTACTCATTATGATCCGAAATGTTTTTTGTGCACAAATCTCGTGTGATCTGCTTCTTTCTGTGCCAATTCTTTTTTTGGTTCAGCGAAAAATACATAAAAATTAGAATGAATCATACCTGGCTTCAAAGATCTTGTTCATGAACATCACATCACTAGAACTAACCCGCGAAGGAAATGCAGCCTCTCTTGGAAAATCAGTATCTATACTTAACTTACAAACATTGAAAAGAGAAGATATCACAGTCTTGTGCCATAAAAGTGTTAAAATAAGAAAATCACTTCCATTAAAGAAAAAATGCAATAAAAATGCAACATTTTAAATATAAATTGTGAAGAATTGCAATTGTTTTTTTTTTACTACTTTTATTACTAAAACTAAAAGCTGTGTAGTTAACAGTTTGTGTTCACTAAATCACAAAATATAACTAAAAAATGATGACAATTACATACTATATCTTTTTACAGTAATAGTCTCAATATTCCAAATACTTTCAGAGGCAAGTATAACTGTTTGGCCAGGAATATCCAAGAAGAAAGCACTGCAATGTTTCACAAGTTCGTCATAGTGTCCTTGTGGCTAAAAGTTTTTCTACAGATAACAGCCTGTGTTAAAACATAAAACATAAAAAATTGAGGAAGCTGAAAACCATTAATAGCCAGTGTTGGGAAGGTTACTTTTAAAATGTAATCCCCTACAGATTACAGATTACACACCCCAAAATGTAGTTTGTAACGTAATCCATTAAATTGCTTAAAGTGAGTAACGTAATCTGATTACTTTGGATTACTTGATATTGTCATGTTTTTTTAAACGACATGAATGTAGCAACCACATTCTGAAAATTCTTGTTTGTTGTCTTCAAATTGTCTGAGCCCAAGTCTCCATGAATAAGCAACTGTTTGGTGTAGAGAAACAAAGACCACGATATCTTAATATAAGAGGTTTTGTCTGTTAAAAGACAATAACAAGATCAGCCTTTCCTTAAACATATTAAAAAATATTATTGATAGAGAAATTATTTTTTATATGAGATCACCTTAAATTATGTCAACCTACTGTTAGGTGTCATGTTGTTTAGACCTGGTTTAGTCCTGGTTTATCCTTTTAGACCTGGTTTACTCCTGATTTTAGACCAGGTCTAGACCAGGTCTTTAGTTCTGGTTTAGTCGTGGTTTAGTCCTAGTTTAAACCTGGTTCTGTCCTGCTTTAGTCCTGGTTTAGTCCTGGATTAGTTCTGGTTTAGTCCTGGTGTTAGTTCTGGTTTAGAGGCGCACAGGAGGAAGTGAGGTTTACGCGAGAAAACACAGTCCTCACGCGGCGCACGAGACGGCAGTGTCCGCGCTGTAACTACGGAAGGAGACGTGGTCCGCGGGTTCTCAGGTTGATGACGATGATGAAGGTGTTTGTGTGTGTTTGTGTGTGTTGTGTGTGTTGTGTGTTTTTGTGTGTTTGTGTGTGTTTGTGTGCGCGTCCACTCATGTGGCAGGTCACTATAGGACAGTAGTGCAGATATTATGAGTCTATGCAGGTTGTTTTCACCATTGCCAGTAGCTCCTGTTTCACATTTAAGTTGTAGGCGATTTTATTTGTTGTTTTTTTTGTATATATCTCACATCGGGAGAAGAATTTCCAAGACACAAATGCATTTTTACCAATGCACTGCTGCTTCCACTGTGTGACTGACACCGCCAACTTTAACATGACGTTTACATCGCTCTTATTGCGCACGTTCTGTTTGGGTTTCCGGCAATGAGTGGAATTACCGAAGTAAAAAAATAAATAAATGGAATGTAGCACAAAATGTGAAAACAGGAAAATACCACCTTATAATCCACTTATTTCAGCAAAGTAACTGTAATCCAATTACCACTCATTGAAACAGTAACTGTAACGGAATACAGTTACTCATAATTTGTACTCTGATTATGTAACAGCGGTACATGTAATCCGTTACTCCCCAACACTGTTAATAGCTCACCTGTTTGGAGAACTTTTGACCATTCAAAAAATAAAATATGTTGTTTTGATCATTTTTGTTACATTGTGAGACGCCAGCGAGATGAACATTAACACATTATTAATCTGGGACGACTCTCCAGAAAGAGCTGAGAAATCAAACTTTAGTAAAATCCAGTCAAGAGAAAACAACAGAAATCTTACTCTCCACAAATGCACAAAGCGCTTCCCTCTGCACCATTTTCACAGACAAAATAGTCTGTATTTCTGCTAAAATTGTCCATGTCACCTCTTTCGTTCTTTCTTTTGTTTTGCTTCATTTGGGCGCTTCACTTTTGACTCCGCCCAAACCACAATGCTGCGCTGTGATTGGCCTGCTCATCCAGTGGCTGCAGTGATGTCACATGACCGCAGCCTTAAGACCACAGCAAAAACATGCATCATCTCACAGCTCTTAACCTCACAGCCCTGTTATTTGCAGCAGTCGAGTTTCTGGTGCCTGCCCACGCTGTCTCTGCGGGTGAACCTGCGCCCGCACCTGTGGCAGTTGTAGGGCCTGGCACCCGTGTGGACGCTCTGGTGCGTGATCAGGCGGGCTTTTCCTGTGAAAGTCTTTCCGCACTGATTACACCTGAACCCCGCCAACTGCCCCGTTGACGAAAACAGCTCCTGATTCGCGCTCAGAAGAGAGTCCAGCGGCGGATCTGCGTGTGGAAGATGAGAGAAGTCTGTTTCTTGAGAACTGTACATGAAACTCTGTGATGTGTCAGAGCTGTTCCTGTCATCTGAATAGGCGCCAGTAGCAGTAATAGTAGCACAAGTATTGGACGCAGTAGTATCAGAAGTAGTACACTGAGGAGATCGGAGAGGAGATGTAGCAGTTAGAAAATCTGTTGGCTCCCATTTCATTTCATCATTAAAGGCGTCGTCTTCTTCTTCTGAGAAAACAAAAACAAAAATATTATACAAATGTCTGCAGGTCATATCAAGCTTCATTTACCATTTAGAGATGCTAGGATTCATACATTTTACAGTTTAAAAACATAAATTTCAACCAAGATAACGTAATCCAATAAGGTTCATTTGGTCTTCTGATAATTTATGTTTTATTAGGCTCTATTTTCACATCACAGCAACATCACGTGACCACTCTGAGGAAGACCGCTAGTGAGCAGTCCAAACTGTCAGGTATGAAAACAAACATTTGGTCTGAAAAAAGAACCTAATAACATACAAAGTAACATAATATTTGATTTGAATCTTTGTTTTAATGTCAAGGAATGCAAAGTCTGTTCACATTTTCTGCTAAATGTTTTGTTATCCATGGCAGTAATATACAATGTTACTTATTAAAAGCTGTTTCATTCAGAACACACATGGCATTATGAATTTGCAAGTAGGGCTGGGTATTAGGGGTGTGCAAAAATATCAGAATATCGATATATCGTATAGTTTAATGTGATGATACAGTATCGATATCATGGGCTACTGTATCGATATATCACCAAGAGTATTTTTAGGTGTGTTTTACTAAATTATTTTGTTACAGAGCTACAGTTTGTTGCTTGTGGAGTGAAAGGAAACTCATTTATGCGACACATTTGATATTTTTACTGTTTTGATGATTAAAATGTTTATGTTTCATGTGAACTTTGCACAAGAAGTGGTTTAACAAACACTTTTTGTATCACAGCCATAATTTAGCATTTATTTTTATTGAACCGTATCAACCGAATCGAAAGTGCACTGTATCGAAATATGTATCGTATCGTGGCCTGTGTATCGAGGTATGTATCGTATCGGCAACTTCTTAATGATACCCAGCCCTACTGGGTATCATTAGGAAGTTGCTGATACGATACACAGTCAACGATACAATACATAACAGTGCACTTTTGATTCGATACGATATATTTCAAATTGATTCGATACGGTTCAATAAAAATAAATGCTAAATTATGGCTGTGATACAAAAAGTGTTTGTTAAACCACTTCTTGTGCAAAGTTCACATGAAACATAAACATTTTAATGATCAAAACAGTAAAAATATCAAATGTGTTGCATAAACAAGTTTCCTCCCACTAAAAAAGTAACAAAACTGTAGCGCTGTAACAAAATAATTGAGTAAAATATACCAAAAAATACTCTTGATATATCGATACAGCAGCCCACGATATCGATACTGTATCATCAAATTAAGTGACATATCGACATTTTTGCACACCCCTATTTGCAAGACAAAGTGATTTATTTATATATGGAACTGGATTTAGATTTTGGAACTGGCAACCCAAATGAGAAACTATTTCAGCTTTCTGATCATTCTAAAAACTAAAACAAATTATACCATACAACTAAAAATGCAGTACCTTTAATTTGGTAGGTTAAATAGCATTTTACTGATTCTGTAATGGTCACTAATCATTTAACTTTGTGTACAGAATCATTAGATTTTGATGTATATACAAATTAGACGCTGTTTTCTCTCACCTTTGGTCCACACTTGTTGGCAGGTCTCGGTCTGGATCTCGGGCTGGATCTCGGTCTGACTCTCGGTCTGGGTCTGGATCTGTGTCTCAGTCTCCTCCGGTTTTTCCTCCTCCCCGGGGCTCCCAGCCGCCTCCTCCCGGGCTCTGAGCTCCTCCACAGCGGCTCGCAGCTCCAGTATCTCCAGGTCCCTCTGCTCTATGTCCCGCTCCTGGTCTCGGATCTTCCGCTCTCTGTCTCGGAGCTCCAGCCTCAGCTCCACAACCCGATCTTCCACCGCAGCGGTCACTCCAGCCACTAGCGCCTTCAGCAGAGCCTCCATGACGGCCGTGAGCTGCGAGCCGAACGCAGCCGGGAAAGGCATGCTTTTCTCGAGCAGAATAATCACGGTAATAAACACGGTAAAACTCCAAAGCTCTGTTTACAACTCTAGTTTCTGCGGTTTCCCGTTGTTAACTTCCGGAATAGCGTCTTCTTTGTTGGTAGCCACTGCAACCAATAGGAACCGACCAAAGACATAAAACGCTAGATGTCTCGTTCAACCTACGCGTAAATACCGCCGCCATCTTGGTACAGGGGTTCCATGGTCTAAGGCAGTGTTTTTCCAAACTTTTTTTTTATTTCTGGGGACATTTTTTTAAAGTCACAAACCTTCGCAACCCAAGTCAATAGATATTATTCATAAACCTCAAAATAAAGATGGATTTGAGCATTACTGAACATTAATGAGGATGCTGAAGATGATTGTTGACAGTGATCATGTCTCTGAACAATTAGCATTACTCAAGTTTGAAACAATGAAAAACAGTAATTGAAAGGATCCATAAAGTCGCCTATTTGGACATTAAATGTAGACCATATCTTTTTCTTTTCAACATTCAACACTGAACCAGAAATACTGGAACAAAATTGTCTGTAGAACTATATATTGCAGACCTACATGAAGATCGTGACAAGGCGCCCTCAATAAAATCTCTTGCGACCCAGTCTTTGGGAAACGGTGGTCGAAGGCATAGACTGCATATAGACTGTATTTATATATGGTCTAAGGTAATGTTTTTCCACAGTATCAGCGAGCGAAGATGCCGCACAAAAGAGCAAGGAATAACATTTTTAGGTACGATGTTATTTTGTAGACCTATGATACTAAATGTTCTGTTTTGAACCCAAATTGACTCAGCCCAGGGTTAAAAGTCTGGGAGTCCCTGCTTAGACTACTGCCCCCATGACCCAGCCCCGGATAAGCAGAATGAAAATGGATGGATGGACTTTGGTAATTTGACTTTTTAGATTTGTAATTTATCCAATGTGGAAAAAAAACTTCAAAGATACAGTAATTAATTCGACATAAAATCTATAGACCAGTGCAGTGTGTCACATATATACAGTATTTTTATATGTTAATTCAAACTCTTTTTTTCAACAAAATACATTATTTTCTTGTAGAATTCTGCTCTTCTTGCAATTACAAGATGGCCGCCGCAAAGACCACAGCACAATTTCATTGGACCTCTAGGTTTATAAATGCTCCATTGGCCACAGTGAGACAAGCACATGCTGCCATCTGCTGTTCAATTTAATATAGAAATTTCACCACTCTTGATTTTCGCTGTTATTTGTATTTATTTATTTACCACTGGTTTATCTGCTTGATAATTTTCATTTCAGCTATTTATTTTGAATATTCCAAATATGTTGTTATTACATTCATTCAAACATAGTTACATAAAAGACAAAGATTTTTAAATAAATATCCAACCGTTTTGTCTTGGCCCTCAGGTTTCTGACAAACAAGCCAAATATCAAAAATTTCGTGTATTCTGTTGAGGATCTAAGCATGAATAAAGGTCTGGTGTCTCATTCTAACCCGTTATAAACGCACATATTTGATTTATTCACTACAGCGCCCACCAGTCTGGCCTTTAATCGGACTTCTGCTCCATCTGTATTTTAATATCTGACCCTTGATGAAAAAAACATCCCTGAACGAGCTAAATGAAAAGTGTTAAGAGTATCTGTTTAAAAGTCAAATGTGTACTCTGCCCATTACATCAGGAGCTCCCATTATCCACAGACATCCTGCTTCAGGTGAGTGTCTGCGCTAATCCAGTTACCTTCAGACAAATGTAGAGATCCGGAGAGGAAATCCTACATTCAAACGATGCAGTGATAGCAGCTGACTCTGTATGTTGATCACTCTTGGTGACTGGTACATTTGTTTTCTGGGGCTTCAAATAGGTTCTAAAGCTCAAAGAGAACACAAAGACAGGCCTGTCCAAAATAATCCTGCTCAAAGTGTTCGGACACAAAGAAGAAACTGCTGTAATATGTCTAAAATTAGAATTGATATTTGCATAACAGTATTGATACCACATTGAGTCAGTGTCGATATATCGATATCTCAATATCGATACCTCCATCCCTTGCTTAAACTACTGGGGAATATTTCCAAAGTTTTATGCACAAAGAAGGCTGCTTTGGGTGAGATCCATTCACATCTTTATCCGCTCTCTTGGCAAAGCAGGTTTTCAGTACAGTGTGATATATTTTCTGCATGTTTTTGTGTAGTTTATAGTGTATTTGATAAATTAGTCTTATGGTCCATATTGCTAGAAGTGCAATAACATATTCTATCTCAGGGGTGTCAAACATAAGACCCTCCAAGACCTTTAATCTGGCCCTCGGCTGATTTTCTACTAAAATATTTTAATTATATTTTCTATTAAAATATTGTTAATTTTCTGCGCCGCTTAGCATAGCAGCGTCTCCAGCGCCTCTGTGCGTGGCCCCTCCCACCAGAGCAGCACAAATGAAGACTTGTCTCTTTCCAAATACTCTTAAAGAACGATCGTTTTGACTGTTGAAATTACATTTAAAATACACATTTATGTCTTGAAAACAAATGTACAAAACACTTGTAAAAGCACAGAGACAAACTTATATGTGGCAAAAACACAAATGCAAACCTCTGAAACACATAGACCAGGGGTGTCCAAACTTTTTTCATCAAGGGCCACATATCCAAACACAGAAGAAGCAGAGGGCCAATCAAGGGCCGTAGACTGATGCTCAGTACTGTGAATAATTGAAATCTGTGCATATTTAACACATTAGAATGAGCCATCAGTCTTTATTCATGCTAAGATCCTTAAAACCACACACTAAATATTAAATATCAGCTTTATCCAGGTAGATTCTCATAAAACTTGGAGTAAAAAATTATTTTTTAATTGACGCAAGGTCATTTGGGCCAATTCACCTGGAAGTCTGAGGGCCAAGAAAAATGTGTCTGAGGGCCACATTTGGCCCCCAGGCCATAGTTTGGACATGCCTGACATAGACCTTTTTCACAAGGGCTGGAAGTGCCACAATGTCGGGGAAACATCACTTATGTTAATGCTTTTCTATGGCAAAATATCTGTGGAAAAGTTTGGCGTATTCTCCAGCAGCTCAACAAATTTTCAACCAACAAGGTCCACAAAGAATAAACATTCTTCCATAAAGAATTAATCCACAACTATCAGGGGAAGAAAGAGGAAAACAAACAACGACGATGCATTAGTGAACTACTTCTGAGCAAAATTAACCTTACGGTCGTTGGTCATTTCCGCTTTTTAGGACATTCCCTTTCCATCAAGAACTTTCTTGTTCTTTGTTTCAGGGGGGGGGGTTTATTTGTGTTTTTACCATATGTAAATTTGTCTTGGCACTTGTACAAATGTTTTGTGTTTTGTAAATTTGTTTGCTCATTTGCAAATGTATTTTATGAAACTTGAAATTTGTTTTCAAGATGTAAATGTGTATTTTAAGTGTAATTTTGTTTTCAAACTTGTTAATGTGTTGTGAAATGTAGTTTTCTGCACTTGCCAGCCAACGGGAGTGTAAACTACAGCTGAGACAAAAAAAGACGTGAGAAAATGTGTCGGAGGGAGTTCTCCATGTGACGAGGACACACGCTGGAACGTGAGAGACAAAAGACCAGATCTGACATTTAGGACATTTAGGATGATTTGGAGACAGCATTTCTGAAAATAAGTCAATGATTTTAATGTTAAAATTGCATTAAGACCTGATGAAATTTAATTAGACTACATTATTTAACATTGTTTTATTTGCGATTATGTTGTTTAAAGTGGTGCTATCAACAAACGTTAGCCTAGCCAATTAGCTGCACAGTTTTGCTAACTAGCTAGTAGCTGCAAGCACATGGTCAGGGTGAAGCAGCAGTCAGCGATCACTGTAAGGTAATTAACAGTTTTATTTCTTCAGTGTATTTTCAAATTATCTTCTATCCAGTTGTAGATAAACATTTTCCACCTATTTGCTCAAATTCAAGATGTTTTACGGTTAAATATTACGGAAGCTGAGAGGGGTCACAACAAACGCAAACGCCGCAACAAATACAAATGCGACAACACAACAAAAAGCCACAACACACCAAAAAAAGCCACAACAGAAATGACCGTGGGACTCTAATTTATTGCAAATGCGGTCATTTGTTGCGGCGTTTGCGTTTGTTGTGACCCCTCTCAGCTTCCGTAAAAGATACTGTCAGAACTGTGAGTAAAACAAGTCAAAATTCTAAAACAAAAATCGATATTATTTAAGATGTTTTAGTCTTAGTTCAGTCCGTGTCGTAGGCAGCGCAAAAGTTTGTTATAATCTCGGGTTAACGGGCAGGTGCGGTCCTGTAAAAATAACAACAGGATGACAGCAGCAATAAGTTTTAAGAAGGATGTAAAAAGGGTTGCACCTGCCCTGTCTGAGAAAAGTGTATAAAGTTTGTGGTGAGGGGTTTTACAGACTTAAAACAGATACAAGGGAACACTGTACTCTCACCTCCCAACCTGTGCACATGGTCTCCCACTTGTCCCGACCGGGATGGAAAACGGAGAATTTCTTGCACAAGTCATTGTTAAATGCACATTTGTGCTTTGGTATTTTGCAGGCTGACCGACTGTTTGTGTCTCTCGCTCCTTCTGAGTCACAGACGCTACGAGAGACGCTCAGTTTAATGACTCCAATGAACGGTACTGAAAACCCGGGCATTTTGCATAATATATATATATATATATATATATATATATATATATATATATATATATATATATATATATATATATAAAAAACGGACGTCCAGGACAGGACGCAAAATACGGACATGTCCGGGGAAAAACTGATGTTTGGTCACCCTAGTTTATCTGAACAGGGACAATGCACATTTCTGGGGTCAGTAAACTTTCAGAAATATTCGTGTGCATAGGATAGAAATCCGTGCATATTTCTCTGTAGTTGAGCATAAAATAAATATTTGTAAACTCTCAAATGAGTGCAGTCGTACATAAAATGTGTTGTGTGTATTTTATCCATCAGAATACAAATGGAAACCACAACATCAAGAATTACCATCACCAAATGAAAATTTATGATTACGTTTTCTTCAGTACGAATACAAATTCACAGACGCGATTCGACTGTCAAAAATACATCATCATGTAACAGGCATTATTTATTGAGCAGAAGAAGTATCGATTGATATGGACTAAACCAGGACTAGAGCAGGTCTAAACCAGATCCAGCGTTTCCCACAGCACTTTATAGTTAGAGCGGTGCCGCCTTGATAACAAGTGCCCCGCCTTGACTATGTCCCTCCGAACCACGTGAATCCTCACAAAACTACGGCCTACATCCCTTTTTCTCTGTCCTGGTTTAGTTCTGTTTTAGTCCTTGTTCAGTCCTGATTTAGTCCTGGTTTAGTCTCAGTTTAGTCCTGGTATAGACTTGGTTTAGTCCTGTCCAGTTCTATATAAAAGTATTTGGATTTCAGTGGAAAACACATTCTGGTTTAGGTCACTGGTGGGGTTCAGTGACACAGACTTCAGGTCCACAGCCGTTGTGTGGACCACCATGGCTTTAAGTTTAAGTGTATTAAAATATATGAATAATAATATATTTCAACATAAATACATTCATAATTAAATTCATATAATAATATCAATTTTGTGTACTTATGACCCAGTAATATTTGTTTTTTCTTTTCTTTTCCCCAAAGGATTTTAATTTGTGTCATGTGATACATTCTGAGGAGAATCTGGTCACTAATCCAGGCACTTTTACACAGGTATTTAAAAGGAAAGTTAAAGACAATACTTAGTTGTTTAAATGTAAAACTGAATACGTTATTATCATACAGGGCAGAAATGAGTCCACTGCATTAGTTTGGATTTACTTCGGGTGACAGTAAAGAATTTGTTCCTGAGTCCAGCTGTGGTGAAGATTCATGGGTGTCAAAAGAAAGTCATGTTCTTCAGACAGCTGAGGAAATGAACAACCTCACATTATATTCCAAAATAGGGAGCACTTCACCTGTAAATGAAAGAAAACAGTTGTATGAAAGAGACAGGCTTAGTCCAAAAGCCCCCTAAAGCTACGTAAAAGGAGAAGGGTAAGTCCATCCTACCCAGCCCCACACAGCAGTTACCCTTCTCCAAAACAGCAAGAAGAAAGTGAGGAGCAACAACACATTCCTGAAAGTTCTTCCTTCTCCTCCTGGTTCTGTCCCAGACTCACTGTCAGTGCCGGCGGTCAAGAAAAAGCAGGATGGCTCACGTCTGTACAATAAGAAACAATATTGCTTGTTCTATAATGAAGGAGTGGTGAAAATGTCCAGGCATTTGGAGCATGCTCATAAAAATGAATGTGAGGTAGCACAAGTATCTTATGATAAAGACGATTAATTGTCAAATGCAGGTACAGGTCAACTTGTTCCTCGAAAACAACCACGAGAGAATACAGAGGCCAAGGATTTCCTGTATTGTGTCCATTGTTACGGTCTCTTCAGAAAGAAAATTCTTTGGAAAAATGCAAGTTTCAACCTCATGATCAACCAACGAGAAGGAAAACCTGTGTTCAAGCACTTTGTGCATTTGCTGTACCTCCTCCTGATCTTAAAGAAGACTTCTGGAAGCTGTTCAGCAACAGTGACTATTGTAGTGAAAACAGTTCGATGTATTCTGGAGTTTGGTGAGAATCTATTTAACCATTTAGGCCATGACAGTGGGAAACATGAATACATTCATCAAAAAATGAGGGAGTTAGGAAAGCTTCAGTTATGCTCAAGAAGAAATACTAAATTAAACACCACTGAAGACCATGTCTTGCCTTCAAATTTTATGCATGTCGTAGGGTCAGTGAAAACTGTAGCTGGTTATGACGGGGGAAACAATACATATAAATACCCAAGTCTGACTCTCAAATTTGGACATAGCTTGGTCAGAATTTTAATGTTAGTTGAGAGCCGTTCAAACATTCAGAGTGACCGTAATGCAGCTAAAAGTGTCTGCACATTCCCACAAATATATGAAGCAAGATGGAATGAAATGATGCAGCATCACTGAGAACCCTCCAGGAGGCTAAGTGAAATGCTCCACTTCTGCTTCCCATTACAGGAGATGCCCAGATGTTTCAAGTTTTCTTTGGAGGCAGAACAGCACAAACTTTACTTTAGTGTCTTCTGTGACCTGGGCAGGGTTAGCAAAAGTCACTCTGACTCAAGTAATACTCTTTAATAGACAAAGCTCAGGCAAGGTGTCTAACAGCATATATGTCTCCAAAAAAACAAGATGTGCTGGAAGACGTGCGTGAAGCACTCTCTGATTGAGTTGATTCTTCAACTTGCTAAAATTATCAAGGTTCTCATGGCTCTGGAGCAAGGGTGCATGGCTGAATTCAAGGGCAAGGGCCTAGATGACATCACTATTGACCCAGAGGGTATTTATTTCATTTTGAAATAAAATGAATTGTCCAATTTAAAACATAGTTTAACTAAATAATTCTTTTTACTTTGACAGATAGTGTCACTTTTAGAGCAGAAGTAGGACCTAAAATGCAAAACTGCATTTCGAAAGTTGTTTAATGAACAAACAAAAAATCCAAAACAGACATGACACTCATAATGACAATGAGCCAACAAAGGGCAAAGGAGAACACAGGGTATATATGCACACATGAATGAGACACAGGTGAGACACATTAGGGCGGGGCAAACAATTAATACAACAGGAAGTCAAAACACACATGGCTAGAGAAATACAAAATAAAATCGGGTCAAGAACAGTAAAATAATTCAATGAAAATTAACACCATGACAGATAGTGTTAAGGCTGACAGCGATACTGAGTCACAAGGTGTGTATTTTGTTTTGTGTTCTCTTTAGCCACAGCTGCTTTCTGATCTCTCCATCCACTTTTGCTTTTAGGTCATGTTTCCCAAACTTTTTTTCTGGGGACCCATATTTTAAAAGTCACAAATCTTTGTGACCCAAATCAATAGACATTATTTGTAATTCACTAAAATTTGTGACCTTTATCGAACATTAATGAGGATATTTTATTGTTGACTGAGTGATCATGTCTCTCTGAATAATTAGTATTACTCAAGTTTTAAGTAATGAAAAACAGTAATTGGTTAGGCAAGTCGGCAGCACCGAAAAAACGAGGGGCCGAGGGGGGATTCTAGGTACCGACCGAGAAGTGCGTGGACATTCCGTTTACAGAGAAGAAGTGCATTGAGATTGCCATGTGGGCCAATGAAAGTGAGGAAACGAGGCACAGACAGCATTAAACGTGATGATGGAGCATTCCTCCTTTCACACACCTGGGACACCCTCCTCTAGAGAACATCGGGCGACGGGAGGCATGGTCAGTCGGTGAGACATGCCAATTCAATCAGGGCAAACCACGCCTACAGGAAGTAACAATAGCTGATATACGACACGTCAACACCGGGGACAGTTCTGAAGATGGCTTGCAGCTAGCAGTCGGAACATGTTAACAAGGTAAATACACTTTACTGTATTGTCTTTAAAAAGAACCCAAGAAGTTAAAGTTGACCATGTTTGTCATTGTGCCAACAACGTTAGTAATTTCAGGATGTTTTATCACAGATTATGTCATTGTCATTATAATTAGCAAGATGAAAGCTGTGCTGTCCTACGTGGACATGGGTCAGATATGTCTGGAGGCTCCACCCTCCATGTCCTGGTTCTAGACAGGGGGCGAGCAAGAACAGTGCACAATGAACTGTCTGAGCGGTTCCACGCTGTTGTCTGCGTGCTGGTTCCTGTGCAGAGAAAGTGGAAATGAGCTGTGGACTACACGTCCGGGTGGGCTGCTCCGGTCCTCCGTGCTCAAGCACTGTACCTGGTGCTGAGGTGGTGCATAGCATCTGGACAGAAGCGTGAATCCCATTTGGATCGTTATATGTTTGTAACAGCCTGGATAGCAACCTTAGTGGTTTTAGAGGAACAGAGTCAAGTTGAGACGATTTATAGTGCAGATCCCAGTGCATTTATTCCAGACAAAAAGATAGAAAACTATTTACAAAAGTCCAAAAAAGGTTTAAAAAAAAAAAACAGGCATGGCAGTTACCTGCTCTCACACAGCACCTCTCCTTGACAAAGGTGAGGCTGGCTTCTTTATAGGTCTTGTCCTAAATGGGTGAGCCCACTTTAACGACCAGGTAAGTTTCAAATACTTTTACATTTAATATTTAAAAAGTTAGCTATCAAAACAGTGCCAAAAATATTCAATTACATTTAAATATAAATATATATATATTTAACTTAGCAGTGTTTAATAACCATTTTAAAATACTAAATAGAAAAAGTTAAAAATCTGTGCTCCCCTCCTCCAAACAACATGGTTGGCTGGCCTGGAACCTTCTTAAAGTGCTATGGCTGCCCGGGGATTCTTTTGGCCGGAGCACGTGAGGCAGACCACACCAGAGGGTAAGTACAATAAATTTTCAACACAATTACTTAAATTTAAATGCACTTATTCCTTTTACTTATTTCCTTTTCTTTTGCAGGTAACTTTACAATCTGCACGTAATAAATTTTTCAATAAGCATTTTTAAATCTTTGTTTCTGTCTCTCATTTGCTCACCTGTTAATTAGCCCTAGGCCCATGTAATGGACTGGCTACATTACAATGTTTTTCTGAGCAGTCTGACTGTCCTCCACGCACTTGGTTCTGCGCTTCTCAGGCTGAGGCACCTAACACCACTACCTGCTCCAGCTCCTCTGAGACCAACCTGAACCAGAGCTGCTCCCGCTGGGTCAGGACTCTGGTTTGGATCTAGTCCGACTGTAGCATTTCACACTAGGCTAAATGTAGTTCATTTTATAAATCGAATCATGTGAATAGGGCCTATTCAGTTTAGGCAGTCTGTGGCATCCACAGCTGTGTCTTTTTTCACAGCGGTGGAAGATAAGATAGAAGATAAAGATTATGGGATTTTTTTGTATGGGATGACGCAATAGCTTCCACTACAGTGGACTACATGCAACAGTGCCCAAAATTGCTTTAGATAGCTGTACACTGTAGTGACCCCTATGCATGAAAGGGTTTATAAATGCAGTAAATGCTATCATGCTGTGTTATTTTAATATAGAAACACAACACTAAAGTTTTCATGTCTGTGAAGATCACTCCTGTTACTTCGGCACCTTTAAAACTAATAAGATGTCAATGTTTGTTCCTGTGCCAGTGACAAACGGCAGCATTAGTAAGAGAAAGCCATATTTCATTCATACCTTTTGTGATTTCCTCCTTTGTGTGTGGGAACTCTTAACCACTTGCACAGGCGTCCTCAGGTGATGGGTAGTTTTCTATAAAACACCTCATTATGTCCCCATACTTGGTCAGCACAGATTCCCAGTTCACACTCTGAGCCACCATGCTTGTGTTAAAATTCAGTGTTATGTTCAGTAACAACTGAACCTTGTTGTCAGTCCACGAAAAGACTGTTTTCATGGTTGTCATCTTCTACGGCTTGAAATCGGCTACTGCAACTTCAGACACTGTGCTTCACTTCCTTGTTTTTACTGCCCACATGACATTGTGACAATGTGATGCCAGCCTAGTCATGTGACTATTGTTTTCGGCTGTTTCGGGTTACTGTGTGGATAGGGAAGGACACAGAAACGGCTTGTCTGCACACAAATCGTTTCCGATACGGTGATAACAGTGATTCGTTTCCGTGTAAACGTAACCTATATTTTAGTATGAAGTATATGAAGCAAGATGAACAGAATTATGTAGCTAAGAAAAAAAAACATGCAATAACTCGACACATTTATTACATTTAATATTCAAATGCTCCACATTGGCTTGGTTGACAGCACTGCAAACCCTTGGCCTTCTCTCAGTGAGTTTCATGATGAAGTCTCCTGAAATGGTTTTCACATAAATACAAACATGTTTATCAGTGTTCAAAGCAAAGGGTGGCTATTTTATAAAAATCTAAAACACATTTGGAGTTATTTTGAGTTTATTTTTTGTTTGTTCTATTCTGTGTGTGTCATAGTTTTGATTCAGTGAGAATCTACAATGGAAACAAAGAAGAAACATGAATGGAAAAGGGTGTCCAAACATTTGTCTATGGCATCTTTTTTTTTTTTTTTTTCATTATAGCTTCGAAAAAAGTTCCACACTGTACATTTCATTTGTGTAATATAGCCTGGAGTGTTCTGATTTAGGACTTTGCATATGAAAATTCTTCTCTGTGTAGGCAGTGACAAAAAAAGGACACAGGGCAAATTGCAGACACCAGGTTATCAGTTGTATTGGTGAGTGACAAACTTTCATCTGTTCATTAGTCATAGTAAGTTCTTTTCTATACTATTACACACATGCTGTTAATTGTGAGTAATACTGAAATGGTAAATTGAACTTTTCTCTCTTTCTACATTTTTTATTTAATTTAGTATTTGGGTAATGTCTTGCCCAAGGCACCAAAACAGTAATCATCTGTGGGAGCTGGTATCGCACCGCCAACCTGTGGGTCAGTGGATCTGATCACTCTACCAGTGATGTTTTAAAAACCTTCAGATCTGAGGATGAGCTCTCTATTTGAGCTACTTACAAAACATCAGTCAGAAATGTACTAAAACATATCTGTAAATGCTTTTGGTTTACTTTCAAAATTATTTCAGAAGTTACACTGTGGGTTTATTTTATTCAACTTTTAATCTGTGTTGTATAACCTTTGAGAGTTAATATTTAAAAGGGCACTATGTAACTTTTAAAGTGGAGGGTCTGCTACTTACTTGTGTCCATGGAGATGTTATTTCTTTGCATGGAATATTCCACAGTAGGGCATTAAACATGTCTGCCTTATATTTGTTTACTTTGGTGTTCAAAACTACCTTGAAAAACATGAATTCTTACCATGTGCAACTTGTGATCTAGCCATTACCTTGTCTTGATTGTGTGATTACCATGTTTAATGCCATACTGTAGGGAAAAAGTTACACAGTGCACCTTTCTATGTACCAAACTCTAAATAACACATGAGTGATTTCTGTGATGTTGCAGGTCTGAAAATGGGTTTTGTCTTCTTGCTGCTGCTTCTTTTCAGTAAGATCCTTGTCCTTTGTTATAAAATGTCAGATGTTGTCAGAATGTTGTAGATTTTGTTTCCGTCAGTCCCCAAAGCAGGTTTGTTTATAATAGATTACCGTCTATGCAGTGAATGACCACATGTTCCCATTAACCTTGGACAGTCCCAGTTTTTAGCCGTGTCCCAACAGATTTATACAAAACCATAGGGCAAAATAAATCCACAGACAGAAGTCACTTTAGAAGATTATAAATTAACCCACAAGAGAGTTGAGAATGGACAATGTCACGTGCTCTTTTCACAGTTTTATTTATACTAACCAGCTCAACCCAGGTGTGATTCAGTTTTGAATTTTTGAAAATCTATGCATCTTAAATGAAAACATATGTTTACATGTTCAGGCTCTGGTCAGCTGTACCCCATGAGGAAGTACTACTACATCGACATTCCGAAAACATGGCACGACGCTCAAACGTACTGCAGAGAAAACTATGAAGAACTCGCCATTTTCTACAGCATGGAGGACATCCAGCTGTTGTCCAAACCCCAGCCCTTCAGCAGTGCCTACTCTTGGATCGGCTTATCAGACGATACAAGAAACTGGAAACCACATATGGGGAACGCCAGTAACTCATGGATCTGGACAGCGACAGGAAAACCAAGCAGAACGGGCTTCGAACACTTTAATAAACCGGCACAACCAAATAGATATGCTCCAGATGAAGTATGCTGCATCATGGATGCTGGTGGGACATGGTCTGACTTAGTGTGCAGTTCTACTAGAAACTTCCTCTGCTTCAATGGTGAGTAAATCTCATATCAAGAGTTTAAAGGCTAACCAGCTATGTGGTTAGAAATATTAATTTAAGCACAAAAAGCATGTTTAAAAAGCAAAATTCAGCAGTTTTAATAACTTTCTGAACTAAGGATTATAAAATTGCCATAAAATACCATGGAAGTAAAATAAGATCTGGAAGATGAACCAAAGATGTTTTCAGTGGCCTGTGCGCATTGGCACAAAATGCCAAAAAGTTGTATTTTTTCTTTCCTATTACTTCCTGAATGTCGGCCTAACCCCGTCCACCTCGTGACATCAGAAATATGCAGTTCTGACCAATCCTCGGAGCACATGACTAATTGTGCAGAGTAAACAAAGTCTGTGTTAAGAGCACTGCTGTAGTTATTATTAAGGTCAGTGTTCACACCAAAGACTAAACGAAGGTATCAAAGAGGCAGCACAAAAGTGTTTTCTGTTTTTATTAGCATGATTTACATGTCTACAGAGCCTCCTGCCTGCATGTTGCTCTGGGCATTAGCAATGGAAAATACAGAGTGGGGCTTTATCAGAGCTTTTGTCAATACCGGTGTCAGAACAACGCTTCTTTCTTGTTGATTCTGCTTTTCTGTTGCTCTAGACACTGAATCAGGAGTCATCTACACTTACATCAACTCTACTCTACAGTGGTCTGATGCTTTGGCCTACTGCAGACAGTACCACACAGACTTGGTGATGATTGAGGACACACAAACAGACAGAGAAGTCTTCAACTCCAAACCTGCTGTCGTCATTTGGATTGGACTGGTTCGAGTGCCCTGGGTGTGGCCAGATGGGTCTCCACTCATACAGAGTAACTGGCAGACTGGGCATCCCACCGCGGGAGTAGGGGTGTACTGTGTCACTGAAGACGACACCCATAAGTGGTTCTCAGTTGGATGTACAAACCTCTACCCCTTCATCTGCCATAGAGGTAAATACAGATACTTTACTTTTACCTTTACTTATACTTTAGTATACCGTCTTGAGAAAACGCGATATCATCTGCAAGGGTGTCGTACTGGGAGAATAAAGGATACTGTTTATCTAGGGCCCAGTGGAAGGAGGGGACCTCATAACATCTTCTAATCTGCATTTTCCATTAGACAACATGTAGTGTGGGCCCAACCAGTGGACTTGTACCTAGGGCCTAAAATTTGATGCTACACGCCTGCTTGTCTCTATATATAAATGGACATGGCTAACCTGCTACTTGCCGCATTCCAAATAAGAAGTGGACATGATTACAAGTGGTTCCATTGAGGCCTGGTTCCAATTGACTTCTACTGAAAAATGGTGGTGCCCCCCCTCTCAGTAACTGCTGCGGTCAAAACTCATCATTCTGACTTTAAAATATTAAGTTTTAAATCACACTACATGTTTTTATTTTGCTATTCTGTAAATCATGACATGAACATTAATAACAGTCCAATCAGGTGCCCAAGGTCACTCCAGAACAGCTTGTTGTTAGGCGTCCGACCCGTGCCAAACCAGCTGTGAAGCTGAAAAAGGGCAAGTACCTTCCACAAAATTGTTGCTAATTGGCTCTTTGGTTGCACATGTGATTTCCAAATTACACACTCTGTATCTCTCTGTTGTGGACTGTTGAGTAGTAATGGTGACACAATGCACACATTATCAGACATCAAGCACAAGCTTTAAAATAGTTTGAAAACTCAAGAGAAAATACATAATGTATTTACAGAAAACACTATCACAAGCTTGTGATCAATGTGAGCGTTCATGGTCTGTTTAGGAGTTTTTCAACAAAGATGTTGAGTGGCTAACTGGACCAAACAACGGCCAACAACAGAAGGAGGCGGCAACGGGCCAACCCCATACAGGGCCGTAGAATACGGTGCTGACATCACTAACCTAAAGGAATTAATAGGACAGCCAATTGCACCAGGTCAAACACAGAAGCTAACTGCAGCTAACAACAGGCATGGTACGGCCTGCGCCGAGCAGGGGAGTGCACAGAGAGATGAGCACAGGCCACAGTGCACTGTGTTGAGATAAAGGTCAGATTCAATTCTAACATGAGTATACAGAGCTCCAGACAGAGCAGAGCCTTCAGTTAGCTTTACACTCCCAGGGAATGTTGATGACATCAGCTGCAAAGAATCACTTGTTGAGTCCTTGGGCAAGACACTTCATCCACCTTGCCTCCTGGGTCCATGTATACAAGTGTGCCAGTGTTGTTGATAAAAATGCCCATGGCTACTGTCCAGTGTGCTGCTTGTACATATGTTATAATAAACAACAACACAACCTTTTTACAGTGTATACGCTGATAAACAAAGTCACACTGACCCTTATGAGCAGTGCAAACCTGGCCGATCCAACTATCCACACCCAGATCCTGCAGAAGGTAAAATGTATTTGCCCTTCAAAAAATTTTTTGTTTTTAATCTTGGTTTTATTTTGTAGTTTGTGGAGGTGCTCAGAGCTCAAGGTTTCCACATCTCCAAACTGGAATGGAGCATCAACCCCTGGATACAGAAATAAAAACACCAAAACGTTCTCATTTTTCTTTAAAATTATTCAACAGTGATTTGACGTGTGAGAGGTAGTTTAATGTTTAGATGTTGGGTGCTTTGGTCTCTGCAGGTAGACGGTGGATTCACATGGCATCATTATATTCTAACCTGTCCATTGTTTGAGTAACCCTTTCTTATTAGTCTGTCTACATCTCTAAAGTTCAAAATGCTCTTTTCTACCTTGTGATGTCATGAAGCCATAGTGTTCAAGTTAACATCTCTTTTTACCTTTTGTTCAGTAGAGAATGGCAATTCCAGGTCTGAAATTATCCAAATGATTGTAATGAAAGTGTACAGAATTTAAAACCCCAGTGGAGCACTTCCTGTATTGCTACATGTCTTCAGTAAGAAAAAGAACTCAATCTAAATGAACAGGATGTGTATGAAAACATGTGAATGAAAAAAATAAAACTCCAGGTCTGTTTGTGATGAGGAAACAACATTACAGCATAGATCAGAAAATGACGTGATATACTGACATTGGATATTTGAGGCAGATGGCAGGACAGATAACTATGGTCCTATTTGTCTTGTCTTTTAACGGTCAAAATACAGATATTTAATATCTCTGTAGTAAAGTACAGGACAAATCCAGCAGAAAATTTTCTCTATCAGCAAATGAAAAATGTGGATAAGATGAACTCTAAATGAGGCTATCCCACAAACTGAAGAATTGTCCAAGTAACACCTGAAAGAACTTGTGTACCACAGTTTGAGAAACCCCACAATATTTATTTGGCATATTTAAAGCTACAGTATATAACTTTTCAACCCCAAAAAATAGACTATAACAAAAGCACTTGTTTTCCTTTTGGCTGTGTTCATTGCACTGAAATTTTTAGAAAAACATGTGTTTTTATTGTGAGTGGGCTTGCACCTCCACAAATGTGACACTTATGTGGCGTGGAGAAGGGCCTCCACTTGCTTGTCTCTGTGGAAATGTGGTTCCTTTGGCTATAATATTTCACAGTAAGGGAGAACCAGACCTGTGAACAGTGATTCCACCTGCGCTCGCTGCCCCCTGCTGGCCTTTTGTTCTATGGTGTGTCTCTCTTCATGTGTTTGACTGATGTGTCTGTATCTTGTATTGTAAATACTGCAAATATTTGCTTATTAAATACTGTTACATTTTATCTTTTTTTGTTTTTAGACATTAACATCTGTCACAAGACTAGAGAGGAAATCCTGGAATCTGTCCCTGAAATAAATAAATAAAAACATGTCTATCCATAGAGAATGTTTCAATGTATGGATTTAACCTTCTATGTCAGAATGTTACACACTGTACTGTTAAGGTTTGTTTAGACAGGAGCCCTGGAGCCAGATTTACACCCACTGCAGGTGCGGGACTCACTTACAGCAGGTTATTTCCCTGTTTCACCAACCATGAGAACTGCGATGCACATTTGACCAAAGCAACACGGTTTCATGTGGTTCTGTAAGGAAAACATTATTTTCCTCTCGTGTTTAGTTTCTGCTTAGATAAAAAAATACACTTGAAACAGAAATAAAGTCCAGATAACTTACTTATTCCAATATTACAAAGCCATACTTGTACAAGGAGTCTGTGCTGACATTCCCATGCAGAGACTCAATGTTTTACGCCTATACAATGACTTTTATACAGAAACCATAGTGGGAGGCTATAGTTTAGACTTAGCGCCTCTTCACTGGTGCACGGAACAGCCAGGCCTCTGGGCACGTTGCACAGTCCAGTCAGACTCCATCCGGGGTGTTATCTGGCTAACAAGTCATGACATCATCTCTGTCAGTAGTTCTTAGAAGTGATTATACAAAATAGCTAAGCCTAGTTATTTATCCTAAAAGTTCATGCCATAATTGACGTGTAATGACCTGCGATTCATTCCATTGACCCACTGCCTAAATAGAACAGTATTTTCATATGCAAAGTAATAAATCGAAATAATATAATAAATTCGATTGCTCGAATGATCCCGGGAGCTATGTTGTCGGGGGCTTCATGCCCCTGGTAGGGTCACCCAAGGCAAACAGGTCCAGCGGGACGGGTCAGACGAAGAACGGTTCAGAGGCCAGTTACGTCGCCCGGATTGGCGTCACCGGGGCCTCACCCTGGAGCCAGGCCTGGGGTGGGTGCTCATCAGCAAGCGCCTGGTGGCCAGGCCTTCCCCCACGGGGCCCGGCCGGGCTTAGCCCGAAGGAGCGACGTGGGGCCGTCCTCACGTGGGCCCACCACCCGCAGGAGGATCCATATGGGGCCAGTGCAGAGAGATCTGGGTGGCAGTCGACGGCGGGGGCCTCGGTGACCGGATCTCCGGACATGGAGACTAGCTCTGGGGACATGGAATGTCACCTCGCTGGGGGGGAAGGAGCCTGAGCTTGTGCGGGAGGTTGAGCGTCACCTCCACGCACAGTTTGGGCTCTGGAATCCAACTCCTTGAGAGGGGCTGGACTCTCCATTTCTCTGGTGTTGGCCGCGGGGAGCGGCGGCGGGCTGGTGTGGGCCTGCTCATTGCCCCACAGCTCAGCCGCTGCGTGTTGGAGTTCACCCCGGTGAACGAGAGGGTCGCGTCCCTGCGCCTTCGGGTCGTGGACAGGTCTCTCACTGTGGTGTCGGCCTATGGGCCGAACAGCAGTGCTGAGTACCCGGCCTTCTTGGAGTCCTTGGGAGGGGTACTAGACAGTGCACCTACCGGGGACTCCGTTGTTCTCCTGGGGGACTTCAACGCCCACGTGGGCAACGACAGTGGCACTTGGAGAGGGGTGATTGGGAGGAACGGCCTCCCCTATCTAAGCCCGAGCGGTGTTTTGTTATTGGACTTCTGTGCTAGTCACGGTTTGTCCATAATGAACACCATGTTCGAGCACAAGGGTGTCCATAAGTGCACATGGCACCAGGACACCCTAGGCCGGAGGTCGATGATCGACTTTGTCGTCGTATCATCTGATCTCCAGCCGCGTGTCTTGGACACTCGGGTGAAGAGAGGGGCTGAGCTGTCAACTGATCACCACCTGGTTGTGAGTTGGGTTCGCTGGCGGAGGAGGAAGCCGGAAAGACCTGGCAGGCCCAAGCGTGTAGTGAGGGTCTGTTGGGAACGTCTGGCGGAGCCCTCTGTCAGAGGGACTTTCAACTCGCACCTCCGGGAGGACTTCTCCTGGATTCCGGGGGAGGCTGGAGATATAGAGTCCGAGTGGGCTTCATTCTCGGCCTCTATTGTCGATGCGGCTGCTCGGAGCTGTGGGCGTAAGGTCTGTGGTGCCTGTCGCGGCGGCAATCCCCGAACCCGGTGGTGGACACCGGAAGTAAGGGATGCCGTCAAGCTGAAGAAGGAGTCCTATCGGGTCTTGCTGGCTCGGGGGACTCCTGAGGCAGCTGACGGGTACCGGCGGGCCAAGCGTGCTGCAGCCCGTGGGGAAGCAGTTCTTCGCCAACACTGTTTACAGTGCGTGGGGAGAGCTGCTGACCTCGACTGGGGATGTTGTCCGGCGGTGGAAGGAATACTTTGAGGATCTCCTCAATCCCACCGTCTCGTCTTCCGAGGAGGAGGCCGAGGCTGGGGACTCGGAGGCGGACTCATCCATCACCCTGGCTGAAGTCACTGAGGTGGTTGGAAAGCTCCTTGGTGGCAAGGCTCCGGGGTTGGATGAGATCCGTCCTGAGTACCTTAAGTCTCTGGATGTTGTGGGGCTGTCTTGGCTGACACGCCTCTTCAACATCGCGTGGCGGTCGGGGACAGTACCCTTGGACTAGCAAACCGGGGTGGTGGTCCCTCTGTATAAGAAGGGGGACCGGAGGGTGTGCTCCAACTATAGGGGGATCACACTCCTCAGCCTTCCCTGTAAGGTCTATGCCAGGGTACTGGAGAGGAGAATCCGGCCGATAGTCGAACCTCGGATTCAGGAGGAGCAGTGTGGTTTTCGTCCTGGCCGTGGAACACTGGACCAGCTCTACACTCTCCATCGGGTGCTCGAGGGTTCATGGGAGTTTGCCCAACCAGTCCACATGTGCTTTGTAGACTTGGAGAAGGCATTCGACCGTGTCCCTCGTGGTGTCCTGTGGGGGGTGCTCTGGGAGTATGGGGTTCGGGGCCCTTTGCTAAGGGCTGTCCGGTCCCTGTATGACCGGAGCAGGAGCTGTGTTCGCATTGCCGGCAGTAAGTCAGACCTGTTCCCGGTGCGTGTTGGACTCCGCCAGGGCTGCCCTTTGTCACCGGTTCTGTTCATTGTGTTTATGGACAGAATTTCTAGGCGCAGTCAGGGGCCGGAGAGGGTCTGGTTTGGGGACCACAGGATTTCATCTCTGCTGTTTGCGGATGATGTTGTCCTGTTGGCTTCATCGAACCAGGACCTGCAATGTGCACTGGGGCGGTTTGCAGCCGAGTGTGAAGCGGCTGGGATGAAGATCAGCTCTTCTAAGTCTGAGGCAATGGTTCTCGACCGGAAAAAGGTGGCTTGCCCTCTCCGGGTGGGTGGGGAGTCTTTGCCTCAAGTGGAGGAGTTCAAGTATCTCGGGGTCTTGTTCACGAGTGAGGGAAGGACGGAACGTGAGATTGACAGGCGGATCGGTGCAGCGTCTGCAGTGATGCGGTCGCTGTATCGGACCGTTGTGGTGAAGAGGGAGCTGAGCCGAAAGGCGAAGCTCTCGATTTACCGGTCAGTCTTCGTTCCTACTCTCACCTATGGTCATGAGCTCTGGGTAGTGACCGAAAGGACGAGATCGCGGATACAAGCGCTCGAAATGGGTTTCCTCCGCAGGGTGGCTGGGCGCTCCCTTAGAGATAGGGTGAGGAGCTCAGTCACACGGGAGGAGCTCAAACTAGAGCCGCTGCTCCTCCACGTCGAGAGGAGCCAGTTGAGGTGGCTCGGGCATCTGTTCCGGATGCCTCCTGGGTGCCTCCCTCGGGAGGTGTTCCGGGCATGTCCCACCGGGAGGAGGCCCCGGGGAAGACCCAGGACACGCTGGAGGGACTATGTCTCTCGGCTGGCCTGGGAACACCTCGGGGTCCCCCCGGAGGAGCTGGAGGACGTGTCTGGGGTGAAGGAAGTCTGGGAGTCCCTGCTTAGGCTGCTGCCCCCGCGACCCGGCCCCGGATAAGCGGACGAAAATGGATGGATGGAACTCTAGGCTGTTTAAACCAATGAGGTGCAGTGTGGAATTTTTCTGGTGATGGATGGATCAGCTTATGTCACAAAGCGCACCAACATTACCTGCTCTGTAATGAGTGGCAGACTGACAGCCAGAAACAATTTCATAATAAACCTTTGTGGTATATTCTTCATTTACGAAACACTAATAATGTACATTAAATCTCGAAAATAAGGGATTAATAGTGCGTCAGTGATGCACATCACATGATCAGCACCACTGCGTGAACAGCGCCTATTTCAACTTCCAGGAAATAGTGTCTTGGCTTGGCTGAGTCACATAATGTCGTAGGAGAGAGAGTGTCAGCGAACAGGTAATAGCTGCATGTATGGAGCTCAAGTGTGCACCCTCAGTGAATTAGTGTTAGAAGAAAGAGGGGGAAAATGTGTTAATAATGGCTCCATCACAGCAACATTTGACACAATGTAGGTTAAAGCCAATAAACGGGGCTGGTGTACACTGACTGTAAGTCCGGTGCGATTCAGGACTCGTGAGGGTCTAGAAAGACCTAGAAAGTCATGAAAACCAATGCACACTACCACACTGACCTCTGCATCTGCCACACTGACCTTTGACAAGTGCGAGTGCAGGTCAGGCGCAGGTCAGTGGAATAAATCTCAGGTCATTACAAGTGAATTTTTGCGTGAACCACATGAAACCGTGTTGCTTTGGTCAAATGTGCATTGCAGTTCTCATGGTTGGTGAAACAGGGAAATAACCTGCTGTAAGTGAGTCCCGCACCTGCAGTGGATGTAAATCCGGTTTCAGGGCTCCTGTCTAAACAAACCTTAAAGGTACAGTGTGTAACATTCTGACATAGAAGGTTAAAACCATACTGATAACATATTGAAACATTTTCCACAGATAGATATGTTTTTATTTATTTATTTCAGGGACAGTGCATTAATGAACATTTCTGTAAATATTCCAGGATTTCCTCTCTAGTCTCGTGACAGATGTTAATGTCTGAAAACAAAAAAAGATAAAATGTAACAGTATTTAATAAGCAAGTATTTGCAGTATTTACAATACAAGATACAGACACATCAGTCAAACACATGAAGAGAGACACACCATAGAACAAAAGGCCAGCAGGGGGCAGCGAGCGCAGGTGAATCACTGTTCACAGGTCTGGTTCTCCCTTACTGTGAAATATTATAGCCAAAGGAACCACATTTTCACAGAGATAAGCAAGTGGAGGCCCTTCTCCACGCCACATAAGTGTCACATTTGTAGAGATGCAAGCCCACTCACAATAAAAACACATGTTTTTCTAAAAATTTCAGTGCAATAAAGAGCCAAAAGTAAAACAAACCAAAATAAATATTGTGGGGTTTCTCAAACTGTGGTACACAAGCTCTTTCAGGTGTTACTTGGACAGTTCTTCAGTTTGTGGGATAGCCTCATTTAGAGTTCATCTTGTCCACTTTTTTCCATTTGCTGATAGAGAAAATTTTCTGCTGGTTTTGTCCTGTACTTTACTACAGAGATATTAAATATCTGTATTTTGACCGTTAAAAGACAAGACAAATTCAACCATAGTTATCTGTCCTGCCATCCGCCTGCAATATCCAATGTCAGTATATCACGCTATTTTCTGATCTATGCTGTAATGTTGTTTCCTCATCACAAACACACCTGGAATTGTGGGTTTGTTTTTTTTTTCATGCACACGTTTTCACACACATCCTGCTCATTTAGATTGAGTTCTTTTCTCAAACTGAAGACAATCATGTAGCAATACAGGAAGTGCTCCACATATGAATGAAAAACCACAACTCCTGGTATGTTTTTGATGACGTAACAGCATTCTAACATGACTTAAAGATCACAAGAACCCATTCTGCATAATAATATTTAAACAATGTACAGGTAAGAATATAATGATACAATGTGAATCTACCCTCTACCTGCAGAGACCAAAGCATCCAACATCTACACATTAAACTACTTCTCACATCTCAAATCACTGTTGAATCAGTTATAAGGGGGGAAAAAAGTGTTTTTTCCAATGACAACATTTTGATGTCTTTATTTCAGGATCTGGGGGTTGATGCTCCATTCCAGTTTGGAAACGTGGTACGAGTGAGCTCTGAGCACATCCACCAGCTACAAAAAAAAAAAACGATTAAAAACTATGAGGGAAAAATACTTTTATTTTGAAAGGCAGATGCGTTTTACCTTCTGCAGGATCTGGGTGTGGAGAGTTGGGTCGGCCAGGTTTGCACTGCTCTGAAGGGTCACTTTGACTTTGTTTATCAGCATATATTCTGTTGAAATAATAATATGTTAATAGCATATATAGAAAGAGACATACTGATATTTTGCAGCTGATGCCATCAACATTGCCTGGGGATGTGATGCTAACTCTAAGCACTGCTCTATCTAGGCTTGTTAGACTTTAATCTGAGCGTTTGTTTGAAGTGAGCTGATCTGTGCTGTTAAACAAGTCTCTCACACACAAAATCAGTTAGCAGTTTTTCAGTAAGTCACAGCTCACCGTTTTTGTTAGAAATCAAACACCTAAACAGGATCATGAAAGCTCATATTGATATCAGGCTCCTGAAAATTAGTTTAATTACATTTAGCATTTTTCTTGAGTTTTCAGACCATCTTAAAACTTACTCGCCAAAGGATTTCTGAATTGTGTATTGCACTTAACTAAAATCTGATTATTTGTGTCATTTTGATGCCTAACTTGTGCACTAAAAAATGGCTTATGTTTTATAGGCATCTAAATTGTACAGTCTAAAGCTTGCCACAGCTCCTCTACTTTCTCAATTTCCTGCGACTGCTAAAATGAGTAGCTCTTTGGCATTTTCATTTTATAAAGGCAGCTCAATAAAGGAAAAAGGTTGGAGACCTCTTTATTAAAGGCACTGGAGAAATCGAAAAACAATATCCACAGAGCCCTTAAGACTATCCAGGTGTGAGTGGGCCCACTGCAGAAGATAGCATCATCCACACTAACATGGCATTTATACGCAAATTACAAACTGTTAAATTCAAGATTCAGACGCAGAGTGAAGAGACAGTACAGGATTCTAGCGAGCTGTGTTGCACATGTCCTTAGCACGCTTGGTTTGACTTGATCTGGTCCAGGAGACTTGCTTTGATGAACTTTCTCCAGCTGCATTCTAACCTGAGCAGGTTACAAAGACACTGGTGTGGGTTCCTCCGTGGGAACAGAGGTGATTACTGAAGTTGAATTATGATGATCATGTTACAAGTTGAGGATTTTAAAAAGCAAAATTAATCTAAAAAGTCTTAATAAAATAAAAAATTCGGCTGACTTAAATGTTGTAAAGCTGCAGTTGCCAGTGGGAGCTGACATCACCATTAACGTCATCACAACAGAGAGGCAGCACTTTGATGGGCAGCTGCTCACACTAGTGAAATTTACCACATTTGCTCCTATGTGTATCACAGATTAAGAAAACAAAATTGGAGAACGAAGTAAATACAGAGAAGTGGGAGTGTACAGGATATGGTGAAAATGGGAGATAACAGCAGGAGACTGACCAAGGCTCCCAGAGTGATATTCTTTGAGTTAGGTTTATCTACAAAGAGAGTGCTGATTTTAAATGCTGGTTTTAAATACCTGACATCTCCTTTAACCTCATACAGGAGAGATGTTGTATCAGGTTGTAGCACACCTCATTACCAGTCCTCCATCTGTCTATAGAATTTACCTTTGTGGCAGATGAAGGGGTTGAGATTTTCACATTTGTCCGTGATCCACTGATGCATTGTTTCCTCTTCTTTCACACAGAACGTAGTGCCATCACCAGTGGGTTTTCCTCCCTGCCAGTTGTTGTCTGTGACTAAGGACCCATCTGCCCACACCCAGGCCTGTCGCACCAGTCCAATCCAGGTATTAACAGAAGGTCTGGACTGGATGACTTTGTTATATGTTTCATCATCCTCGATCATTGCCAGGTCTGTGTAATGCTGACGACAGTACGCTAAAGCATCAGACCATATCAGTGAGTTGCTGACGTAGGTGTAGGTGACTCCTGATGTAGTGTCTGAAACAAATAAACAGTGCAGACATCATGAAATGTACCTTTTCTCTCTCGCAGAAGAGGTCTGAACAGGCATTTCTAAAATTTGATTGTCACTCACCATTGCATGACAAAGGCAATAGCATGGGTCTTGCCCAAGATATATATGTATATATATATATATATATATATATATATATATATATATATATATATATATATATATATATATACACATATATATACACATATATATATATATATATATATATATATATATATATACATATATATATACACATATATACATATACATATATATATATATATATATATATATATATATATATATATATATATATATATATATATATATACATATATATATATATATATATATATATATATATATATATATATATATATATATATATATATATATATATATATATATATATAATATAATACATGGACTTTCACATGGGAGACCCGGGTTCAAATCCCCCTCTGACGGGTGGGGTGGGGGGGGCAATGAGCTAACCAGTGTGGGTCCTTGGGCAAGACCCTTCGTGCTACTGCCCACCTCATACAATGATGAGAGAGAAAGAAACGTATGACATGCCGGCTCAGACGTCGCCCGGCCAAACAAGGTCTGCATCAGGTGCTGGGGAACCAGGGCACCTTGATGAAAAATGGGCTACTGGAACACGGCGGAAATGGGCGAGATGCGAGAACAAGGCTCTGTTGGAATGCTACTACTACAGTAACCCTAGGCAGAGGGGTTACATGAACAGGATGTGGGAGAAATGGTTATTACGATACCCACAGTCCAAGCTAACGGCCAAACAACTAGTAGCTCAGTGTTCCAACATCCACAAATGGCAACTGCTATCACAACTAGAGATTGATGAGGTACAACACAAATGCCACGGCAACGGGGAACCAGTGTGCGAGGTCAGAGGGGAGTTGACACCAACTCCCCAACCAGAGATTGGCTACGAAGCCCCAATAAGTATCACGCTGAGCAAGGCAGCAACTGACCTGAAAGATAAGATCATGGCCCGAATGAACACAAGGCAACCCCGATGCCAGTTACAGAGGCTAAGTGAAGTACCATCTGAAAGTCTCCTAGACGATGTGAATGCAGCACTGAGAGCGATCCCTACCACAACAATCACTGAAACCAGTGAGCTGATATACACTTCAGCAGCAGTGATCCTAGATGTGTTGGGCTATAAGAGCAACCATGGGAGCCATGCGATACAATACCCATCATGGAAAAGACGGTTAGAGGCTAAAATCAAGGAGGTGCGGAGAGAAGTGAGCCAACTGTCAGAGGCCCAGAAAGGTGCAATGAAAAAGTGCCCAAGAGGTACAACCATACCTGAAGCACTCGAAACTGCCAAACAAAGGCTCCAAGCCTTGGCCAGCCGCCTAAAGAGGTACACACGAGATAACAAGGCCAGACGAATAAACCGGCTGTTCGCAACACAACCGGCGAAAGTGTACGCTCAGTGGCAGGGTAATAACACCAGAGCAGACCCACCAAGGCTGGAGACTGAGAGGTACTGGAAAGGCATATGGGAGAGGGAGGCATCACATAACACCGATGCACAGTGGCTGGTGGATCTGAGAGAAGACCACAGCAACCTCCCTGAACAGAATCCAGTCACCATCACAGTGGCAGACATCCAGGGAAGAGTCTCAGGTATGAAAAACTGGACCGCACCGGGCCCTGACATGATCCATGCGTACTGGCTAAAGAAGCTCACTGCCCTCCACGAGCGCCTGGCAGCACAAATGAACCAGCTGCTAAGGGATGGGACTCACCCTGAATGGTTAACCCAAGGGCGTACGATCCTGATCCTAAAGGATCCCTCAAAGGGTGCAGTCCCATCCAACTATCGGCCAATAACTTGTCTCTCCACAACATGGAAGCTCATGTCAGGCATCATTGCGGCTAAGATAAGTAGGCACATGAATCAATACATGAGCGCAGCACAGAAGGGTATCGGCAAAAACACCAGGGGAGCCAAACACCAACTCCTGGTTGACTGAACAGTCGCCCGCGACTGCAGAACCCGTAAGACCAACCTGTGCACTGCCTGGATTGATTACAAGAAAGCCTATGACTCAATGCCACACACATGGATCACTGAGTGCTTGAAGCTGTACAGTATCAACAGGACTCTAAGGGCGTTCATTGCGAACTCGATGCGGTTGTGGAAAACCACCCTTGAAGCCAATGGGAAGCCACTTGCACATGTGTCCATCCAATGTGGCATATACCAAGGAGACTCACTGTCCCCACTACTGTTCTGCATAGGCCTGAACCCCCTCAGCCAAATAATCGACCGCACTGGCTATGGATACCGACTCAGAAACGGGGCCACCATCAGTCACCTCCTCTACATGGATGACATCAAGCTGTACGCTAAGAGTGAGTGAGACATCGACTCACTGATCCACACCACAAGGATCTACAGTACAGACATTGGGATGTCATTCGGGCTTGAGAAATGTAGCAGGATGGTGACAAAGAGAGGGAAGGTAGTCCACACAGAGGGGGTGTCACTCCCAGAGGGAACAATAGCAGATGTTGAGGACAGTTACAAGTACCTTGGTATCCCACAAGCAAATGGCAACCTTGAAGAGGCAACAAGGAAAGCGGCTATGGCCAAATACCTGCAAAGAGTGAGGCAAGTCCTTAGAAGCCAGCTCAATGGCAAGAACAAGGTGCAGGCAATCAACAGCTACGCCCTGCCAGTGATCAGATACCCTGCAGGGATTGTAAGCTGGCCAAAGGAGGAGATACAGACCACAGATGTTAATGAAGTAGCTGATATCAAGAAATCCTACCAATGGCTTGAGAGGGCTGGTCTGAAGGACAGCACAGAGGCACTGATCCTGGCTGCTCAGGAGCAGGCCCTGGGCACTCCAGCAATAGAGGCCCAGATCTACCACACCAGACAAGACCCAGGGTGTAGACTGTGCAAAGAGGCTCCTGAGACAGTCCAGCACATAACTGCAGGGTGTAAGATGCTGCAGGGAAACAACATGGAGCGACATAACCAAGTGGCGGGCATAGTGTACAGAAACATCTGTGCAGAGTACGGGCTGGAGACCCCAGGATCAAGGTGGGAAACACCTCCAAAGTTGTGGAGAATGACCGAGCCAAGATCCTGTGGGACTTCCAGATACAGACTGACAGAATGGTGATGGCGAACCAACCAGACATAGTGGTGGTGGATAAGAAACAGAGCAGAGCCGTGGTGGTGGACATCGCAATACCAAGCGATGGTAATATCAGGAAAAAGGAACACGAGAAGCTAGAGAAATACCAGGGGCTCAAGGAAGAGGTGGAGAGAGCCTGGAAAGTAAAGGCATCAGTGGTGCCTGTGGTGATCGGACACTCGGGGCTGTAACCCCCAAACTGGAAGAGTGGCTTCAACAGATACCAGGAAAAACAATGGACATCTCAGTCCAGAAAAGTGCAGTACTGGGAACAGCGCAGAACTCTCAAGCTCCCAGGCCTCTGGTAGAGGACCTGAGCTGAATGAGGGTGAGAGAGACCTACCACCGTGGAAGGTGAGAAACACATTTTTATTTTAATTATATATATATATAGCAATCAACAGCTACACCCTACCAGTGATCAGATACCTAGCAGGAATTATGAGCCAAAGGAGGAGATAAAGCTTTTCATTGACACGAAAGCTGCTGACCATGCATGGATGGTTCCACCCCAAATCCAGGATTCTGAGACTGTACTCGAGCTGTAAAGAAAGAGGACTAAAAACATGTATGTCTGTCATGTATCGTGACAGACCCATAATATGTATCCTTAAATATGGAAGGATAGGCCCCAATTATGGAGTGTCCATAAGGCAAAACTGAAGACTTTCTTGGGAAGCATCTAACAAGAATGTTTGGAGGAAAACTAAACTACAGACAGTAAAAAAAATGTGATGACCAAGGAAGCATTGATGTACATGACGTAACTTTCTGGGAATTAATTAGCCTTAATAAACAAAAACGCAACACATATTTTATAAAGCCTAGTTTTATGTTGCCTAGTTTATGGTTTCATAAAATAGCTCAAAATGAAAGGTTTACTCACTTGTCATACAGACAGAGCTCTTTGGACTAACACAGCTGACATCACGCCATGCACCATAGTTCGTCAATAAAATACACAGTTCGGCTGAAGCATAGTTATTGGGTTCCCCAAGGTCAAACTTTTGGTAGCCTGTTCTGCTCGGTTTTCCTGTCGCTGTCCAGATCCATGAGTTACTGGCTTTCCCCATCTGTGTTTTCCAGTTGCTCGTATCATCTGACAGGCCGATCCAAGAGTAGGCACTGCTGAAGGGCTGGGGTTTGGACAACAGCTGGATGTCCTCCATGCTGTAGAAAATGGCGAGTTCGTCATAGTTTTCTCTGCAGTACGTTTGGGCGTCGTGCCATGTTTTCGGAATGTCGATGTAGTAGTACTTCCTCATGGGGTACAGCTGACCAGAGCCTGAACATGTAAACATATGTTTTCATTTATGATGCATAGATTTTCAAAAATTCTAAACTGGAACACATCTGGATTGGGGTGGTTGGTGTAAATAAAACTGTGAAAAGAGTGCACGACATTGACTCTTTTGTGGGTTAATTTATAATCTTCTAAAGTGACTTCTGTCTGTGGATTTGTTTTGCCTTATGGTCACTGTCAAGCAGTTTTCTATATTTATTTTTGTAATATATTCCCATCTTTACTGATGGCGGGTATTGGTCAAATGGGAAATTTCTTGTATAAAACTGGGAAAAGTCGATAGTTTTGTATAAATCTGCTGGGACACGGCTCAAAACTGGGACTGTCCAAAGTTAATACTAACATGTGGTCACTCACTGCATTGACGGTAATCTATTATGAACACAGCTGCTTTGGGGACTGACGGAAATGAAATCTACAACCTTCAACATAATTTTTATAATTTTATAACTTTTCTTACCAAAAAGAAGCAGCAGAAGGAAGACATAACCCATTTTCAGACCTGCAACATTACAGAAATCATGTCACTCATACATGTTATTTAGAGTTTGGTACATATAAAGGTGCACTATGTAACTTTTTTGTGGTGGGGCCCCTATCTTCTTTCTAGATATTACTGTTTTACCTTGATTATTCCACAGTATGGCATTAAACATGGTAATCATACAATCAAGACAAGGTAATGCCTAGATCTATGGAGAAGCAAGCTGCACATGGTAAGAATTCAGGTGTTTCAAGGTAGTTTTGAACTATAAAACATCAAAGTGAACAAATATAAGGCAGACATGTTTAATGCTCTACTATGGAATATTAGAGATAGCTAGATGGATGGATGGATAAGATTCAGTTTGTTTGGGTTTGGGGCGAGAAGCTGCATTTCAGTTTCCACAAACTACTCTCTTTGTCCATATTGGTCTCAAGGTCTGCTCACTCCTCTTTGCAAAGCTTCTAGTTTCTCCAAGATGTTATCAATATTCTGATTTAGAGCCACAGTTTCATCCAACCTGCGGTCAATGAGCGCAAGCCTTTCCATGATGATTTCCAAAATGCGGTACAAGGCCTCCGTTCCTTCCATAACACTGCTCATAGTCACAGTCTGAGCACTTGCAGCTTTGTCCCCCATATCAGTCAGTCTGGGCCAAGTGGGGCATTGAACAGCTGCCTCAATAATCAAAATTTTCGAGAAATCAGGGCCCTGCCTAATCCAATCAGCAAAAGTCCTGTAATCATGGTTCCAAATAGGTAAATGGAAAGAGCTGCCAGACAGACGATGCACCACTTATGCCAACCATCCATCGTGTATCCTGCAGCTAAAGTTCCGGCAGGGCACGCGCGTTCGCCCAAGCCTGCATTTCTTGTTGAAAAAATTGTGTCAATTGTGTTGAGAGACCAATATCAAATTCATAGTTGATTTAGGTTTGGAAAGCAGAGCGGAGAGAGTCTCTCAAAAGTATAAAACACTAGACTAGACGAGGCAAAGGAGCAAAGCGGGGCAGATAAGGGGCAGGAGACGAGAGAAAACGTATCCACTCTCACCAGGAGTCTTGCAAAGAAATAACATCTCCATGAAGACAAGCAAGTTGCAGACCCTCCACCTTTAAAGTTATATAGTGCACTTTTATCTATTGACTTTAAAACGTTACATCAACACTGATAAAGAGTTAACTAAAACTAACCTGCAGTGTAACTTTTGAAATCATGTTGAAAGTAAACCAAAAGTATTTATGTTCTTGCACATTTCTGACTGACATTTTCCTTTTGTAAGTAGCTCAATTAGAGAGCTCATCCTCAGATCTGAAGGTTTTTAAAACATCACTGGTAGAGCGATCAGATCTACTGACCCACAGGTTGGCGGTGTGATACCAGCTCCCACAGATGATTACTGTTTTGGGGCATTGGGCAAGACATTACCCAGATATTAAATTAAAACTAGTATTGTAGAAAGATAGAAAAGATTCCATTTATCATTTCAGTATTACTCACAAGTAACAGCATGTGTGTAATGGTATAGAAGATAACTATGACTAAGGAATAGATGAAAAATTGTCACTCACCAATACAACGATAACCTGGTGTCTGCAGATTGCTCTGTGCCCTTTTTTTGTCACTGCCTAGATATATAGAAGAATTTTCATATGCAAAGTCCTAATTCGGAACACTCCGGGCTATATTAAACAAATGAAAGGTACAGTGTGAAACTTTTTTTTGCAGCTGTGATGAAAAAAAAATAAAAATTAAAAGATGGTGCCCTCAACCCTCAACTGTTTCAATTTATGTTTCTTCTTTGTTTCCATGTTTATTTACATTGTAGATCCTCATTGAAGGGATAAAATCTATGAATGACACACATGGAACAAACAAAAAATAAACTCAAAATGAATCTCTTCATTTGTCTAAACTGGGAACAAAATGAGAGTGCAGACAGCTCACCTGGAACATGCATCTCTATGGTGTTTTCTGACATAAACACATGTGTAGTAGGAAAGATTAGAAAGATAGACGGTGCATCTGAAAAAGGTTAAATGCTCTTATGAAGTTCCTTTCCTTATCTTTGACCAGTACGCGCTTCATCGTCCACCACGACAAAGACTGTCTGAACTGATCAGTGAAGTTAGGAAGGAGTAAGGAAAGGAGCAGTTGTGCTTCCTTTCATAGTTTCTTTAGCATAGGATGCTTGGGAAGTTCGTAACCAGTGGTAAGGAGCTATGAGGTATCCCACAATCCACTGGCATCACACATCAAACTGAACATTTTCAAATACTATTGTACAAGTTCTACACTGCATCAGATTTTTTATTAAAATCTTCTGCATAAATAAACTCAACTTTACAACATTTTAAGCATAAGCACTATAGCCACATCTGCCTATTTGATATTATAATGTGTTTTATGAAGCTTTGCACACATTTCTTTATGTTTTACAGAAGAAATTTAAAACCCCATGGCTCATTTGCATAAATACAAGTGGTGAAAAAACAGCTCCCTCCTTGTTCCCTGGTGTGGTTAAGCTTCTGTCGGACTAAAGGACACGACTCACTGGAATATGTGTGTTCTTTCTGTGATGTGCTGCACATGTACTATCGAGCATCAGGAAGGGATCAGGCAACTTCATTCCCTGGGCGCATTAACTAGGCTCTGCACACCACAGCCAGCTTCCTCTCTGTCCGTGGAGCGACCAGGAGAGGAGGGGGAGTGAACAGGAGAGGGGGGGAGTCATGTCAGATCATAATGACTGTAAAAGTTCTGTGGCCCATACCAGTCTCTTGTCCATGTGCGCTGTGGCTCCGCTCTTGTTTGATCAGATCATTTAAAAAGTCACACTTTGAGCCCATTTTCTGTGATGTTGTTGTTCCATTGCTCTGACCTTCCTAGAGTCACCGTGAGTGCTCAAAGCTCAGCTTAAACTTAAGGCCTGAATTATCTTTGGTCAGACTAAGGCTTATTTCTGTCATGCAATGACTTGAGGCTACTTTTAGCTCAGGGTTTCAGGATAAGCCTGGACTTGTTAAACAACTTTGTTGGAATATCTCCCAAGTATTGAATGTAGTGCTGTCATGCGATTAAAAAAATTGAGAGATTAATTAATTATGATCTGTAATTAATTAATCTAATTAATCTCATTTTAATCTCACCTAAAAATTGCTGAGAAAAGCTTCAATTTGAGGTATTTTCATTTAAATTCATTATTACATTATTGTGGCAGATCAAAAGACTGATATAGACTTAAAAAAGTGACTTTATAAAGTAATTTATTGTTTAACAAATCTCTCCAAATTGGCTGTTGAGCCTAAGTCTCCATGAATAAGAAACTGTTTGCTGTAAAGTAGCAAAGACAAGGAAATCTGAACATAATAACCTTTGTCTACTTAAAGACAATAACAAGTCCAGTCTTTCCTTAACCATATTAAAAATATTATTGATAGAGAAATGCTTTATATATGACATCACTGGTTTTAGTCCTTGTTTTAGTCCTGGTTTAGACCTGCTTTAGTCCTACTTTAGTCGTAGTTTAATCCTGGAATGGATTAATCCTGGTTTTAGTCCTGGTTTAGTCCTAGTTTAGTCCTGGACTGGATTAGTCCTTGTTTTAGTCTTGGTGTTAGTTCTAGTTTAGAGGCGCACAGGAGGAAGCGCGGTTTACGCCGCGTAAGCGAGAAAACACGATCCACACGCGGCGCACGGGAGCACGTCGGTGTCCGCGCAGTAACTACGGAAGGAAACGTTTTCCGCGCGTTCTCAGGTTAATGACGATGATGAAGGTGTGTGTTTGTTTGTGTTTGTGTGTGTTTGTGTGCGTGTCCCCTCATGTGGCAGGTCACTGTAGTGCAGACATGCAGGTTGTTTTCACCAGTGACATTTAAGTTGTAGGCGAATTTATATTTGTTATTTTCTTTTATATTTCACGTTGGGAGAATAATTTCCAAGACACAAATGTGTTTTTACCTGTGCACTGCTGCCTCTGTTCTACTGGCTCTTCCACCTCGTCCATTGTGCCTGACGCCGCCAACGTTAATATGACGTTTACGTCGCTCTTACTGCGCGCGTTTTGTGTGGGTTTCTGACAAAGAGTGGAATTACCGAAATAAAAAAATGTATAAATGTGTTTTGTGTGTGTGTGTTGTTGTCCCAACAACACATAAAAACAGGTTTTATAATAAAGCAACTCGCATACAGAAACACTAAAGTTAGAGATTAAAAATGAGATTAACGCGATTAAAAACATAACGCGCTAAATATGACTGTAATTAATTAATCGCAATTAATGCGATAATTTGACACCCCTAATTGAATGTACAATAACAGAGTAGCTGTTTATACATGATACTATACAAAACACAATTGTATGCCATATATATATTAGGGAGTGCCTGCTTCAGCTCTCCATCAGTTTGGGGGTCCCTGGCCTGACCTCTGCTGTATATGGTAATGCAGGAAGTGCTTCACTGTATTTTTAAACTCTAAACACCTTCACTAAAACCATTTGGATGATTTCTTCTTTTTTTTCCTTTAAAATTGTAAATCTCTACTGAACAAAAGTTAAAAGTTAAAAGTTAGCAGATAATTTGAAACCTACAGCTTGGTGACATCACAAGGTGGAGCAGAATATTTTGAGCTTTGTAGATGTAGACAAAGTAATAATAAAGTGTTACTCAGTGTGTTCATGATGTGTGAATGAAACAAAACCGGGGAACAAAACCCAGAAGTAGCAGCAGAAGAACAACAATGGCACAAGCCATTTTCCACTGCGCAGACCTGCTGTAAACACAGGTTTGTCTTTAGTTTATTAGAGATCATCATTTGTGCACTACAGCATCTCATAATTCTGGATCTTAGCAAAAGAAAACACATCTGGGTTAATGCAGTTACTTAAAGGCCTTATATTATGCACACTTTACTGCTTTGAGCTTTGATCCTTGTTATAAGGCTGTTGCTGTTCCTCAAAAACATTACCCATGAAGCAGCTAAGGTGGCTCGGGCATCTGCTCCAGATGCCTCCTGGGCGCCTCCCTCAGAAAGTGTTCTGGGCATGTCCCACTGGTAGGAGGCCCCGAGGAAGACCCAGGACATGCTGGAGGGACTATGTCTCTCAGCTGACCTGGGAACGCCTTGGGGTCCCCCCAGAGGAGCTCGAGGAAGTGTCTGGGGTGAAGGAAGTCTAGGAGTCTCTACTTAGACTGCTGCCCTGCGACCCGGCCCTGGATAAGCAGAAGAAAATGGATGGATGGACTTTTTAAAGAAAGAGTACTGCATAAACTGGCTGCATAATTTTACCCCTACTTGAGTAATATTTTTATTAAGGTAACAGTACTCTTACTTGAGTAAAAGTTCTGGTTCCTCTTCCCACTGTGAGTAAATCTAGAAGTGACAAAAGCTTTATGTGACAATATGAACATTTGTGTTTCTTGCAGTGCTCTTACAGATATGATTTAGTTTCGCTCACTTTTGTATGTGTCCTTTGAAAACACCAGATTTGTGCATTATTTTATGTTTTGTACTTCAAATTATACATCAGACCGATCGTCCTGGCAGTTACTCTTTAAGTCACTCTTTCAATCGATGTAGTTTTCCTAAATACATTTTAACTCTTATTTGAGTTATTTCTTGGACCGCTGTTTTGTACTTCTACTTGAGATTATTATGAGGTAATGTTGCTCTTACTTGAGAACAATTTTTGGGCCACTTTACCTTTGGCTTTCTAAACAAGAGGTGTATCCTATGAAAATAAGCCAGTGAGCAGTAGATGCACACTGCTCAAGCATTAGATAGACCTAAACTGCCCAATATGATATTGCACTTCCAGCAATATGGACCATAAGACTAAGTGATCCCCCTCAAATACACTATAAACTACACAAAAACATCACACTGTACAGATAAACTGCTTTGCCAAGAGAGCGGATGAAGATGTGAATGGATCTCACCCAAAGCAGCCTTCTTTGTGCATAAAACTTTGGAAATATCCCCCAGTAGTTTAAGCAAGGGATGGGAGTATCGATGTTGAGATATCGATATATCGACACTGACTCAATGTGGTATCAATACTGTTATGCAAATATCAATTCTAATTTTAGACATATTACAGCAGTTTCTTCTTTGTGTCCGAACACTTTGAGCAGGATTATTTTGGACAGGCCTGTCTTTGTTTTCTCTTTGAGCTTTAGAACCTATTTGAAGCCCCAGAAAACAAATGTACCAGTCACCAAGAGTGATCAACATACAGAGTCAGCTGCTATCACTGCATCATTTGAATGTAGGATTTCCTCTCCGGATCTCTTCATTTGTCTGAAGGTAACTGGATTAGCGCAGACACTCACCTGAAGCAGATGTCTGTGGATAATGGGAGCTCCTAATGTAATGGGCAGAGTACACCTTTGACTTTTAAACAGATACTCTTAACACTTTTCATTTAGCTCGTTCAGGGATGTTTTTTTTTTTTTCATCAAGGGTCACATATTAAAATACAGATGGAGCAGAAGCCAGATTAAAGACAATAGACTGGTGGTCGCTGTAGTGAATAAATCAAATATGTGCATTTATAACAGGTTAGAATGAGACACCAGACCTTTATTCATGCTTAGATCCTCAATAGAATACATGAAATGTTTGATATTGGGTTTGTCAGGGTTTATCAGGACCAATTCACCTAGAAACCTGAGGGCCAAGACAAAATCGTTGGACATTTATTTAAAATCTTTGTCTTTTATCCAACTGTTTTTGAATGAATGTAATAACAACATATGACTTCCATTCATTTTTTATAAGTATACTTTACATAAATAGTTTGCGTAAATACTTTATATAAATAGCGTGTTACCTTGTTCATTTTTTTCTGTATAAATAGTTGTTTTTGCATGAGCTCCCCTTGCAGGTTGGTCAGATACATAATAGTTTTGATAGCTTTTGCCAGACCCTCTTATGAGTCGACTAATCAATCAACAGGACAAGAATTTATTTAGGTGAGTATAGCCCAAATTATGTAGTTATTAAACTTTCAGGAAAAAAGACATTGCATGCTTTGTAAAATTTGCTTAGTGGGAGTTTTAAAGGGTTAAATTGGACTCTAATGGAGGGAAGATCAGAGTGCTTTCTGCTTGCTTCAGCGTTTAGTGACACCATGGTTTGACAAGAGTCTGTAGGTTTTAAAGGGATACAGGAACAACGAAGAGGAGGAGCCAGGCACAAGGCGAAGAGAGCTCATGCACAAGTGCGTGTAGCTTCAAATGCATAATATTGTTGAAAATAATGAAGACAGTTAACAATATTTAGTGTTTTTGCTAACATGTGCTTAATTGAGGATATCTAAAGTTTATAAGGTGTATTTTCTGTTAAGTTCCTAAACAAACACTTACTCAAATTCTCTTCACTTCTGCTCCTCTCCACGAGTGTCACTTTTTTCTAGTGACTCCAGACTTTGCATAGAGCTTACAGCAAGCCCCGAGTTGCTGTAGAGATGAGCAAAGCGTGGCGCTTAGGAAAAGTTTCATAAATCCCGTGGTTGGCATAAGGCGCACCTACGCAAGAATTTGAGCATAAAAGAGTTTTATAAATGAGTGAACCCGCTCACAGTCAGAATGCTTGCTTTTCAAGATATTTTTGAACTATAAAACCAAACGTAATTGAATAAATGTAAAGTAGAGCTGTTTAATGTCACACTGTGGAACATTCCAGGCAGAGCAATGACATCTCCATAGAAACACGCAGGTGAAAGACGCTCAACCAAAAAGTTACACAATGCACCTTTAACAAAGTTAGGGCGTGTTTTTAGGATGTTTAGGGAGACACAGGTAACACATAGGAAGTATTAGACCATAATCTGTGCAATAATATTTTTTTGTAATTTATGGAGCTCGACAGGGATCACCCACTTTCCAGTTCCAGAACTAAATACAGTCCCTGACAAAAGTCTTGTCGCTTATCCATTTTGTAGAAACAAAAGCTTATAACCTGACTTTAAATTAATCGATTGGTTTTAGAAATGTCTCATATGAAGCTAAAACCCTCCCAAATTATGCTCAATAAACTAAAATAAATTTGCTTCACTGAAAAAAGATTGATCATTTAATGAACACAGAAAGGTCAGATTTTGGCAAGACAAAAGTTTTGTCGCCTTGTCATATGATGCACCCAATCCTAGATTACAGCCTCACCTGTGATCAGTTACTGATCAATCAGTTAGTGGGTGTGTATAAAAAGAACCCCAGCACACCAGACCTTCACATCGCAAATGTCTCGCACACTCCCATACTGGATGGAACCCCAGGCCATGATTTTCCCGCCACCAAACTTACCTGTTTTCTGGGTGAATCTTGGATCCATGCGGCCCCAGTAGGTCTCCGGCAATATTTGTGGCAGCTGTGATGTAATTCAATCGAGGATTCATCTGAGAAATCCACCTTCTGCCACTTCTCCAGTGTCCATCCTTTTAGCAGGCTGTGGGCCTTGGCAAATGCCACACGTTTTTTTTATTGCCTTTTGTTTAGTGCGAGTTTCTGTGCACTGATTCGACCATGGAGGCCATTTTGAGACAGAATTCTACAAACTGTTCAGGTTGACACAGGGACTTGAGGTGACCAGGCCTGGTGGAGCTCTGCTGCAGTGAAAGGGGCTGGCCTTGGATTTTTGAATCAACAAATGGTCCTCCCGAGCAGTTGTCTTGCGGGGTCTGCCGGACCTGGGCTTGTCAAAAACATCTCCAGTCATTTCAGATCTTTTTCTTATTCTTTGTACTTGAGGCTGAGACACATTGAAGGTGTCACCACCTCAGCAGTGGATCTGGTCTTCAGCCTCTTGATAATTAACACTTTGGTCTCAGGGTGGATCTTAGGCATGTTGTTAGAGGTCAAGTTGCAGTTGATGTGAAGGTCTGGTGTGCTGAGGTTCTTTTTATACACACCCACTAACTGATTGATCAGTAACTGATCACAGGTGAGGCTGTAATCTAGGATTGGGTGCATCATATGACAAGGCGACAAAACTTTTGTCTTGCCAAAATCTGACCTTTCTGTGTTCATTAAATGATCAATCTTTTTCAGTGAAGCAAATTTATTTTAGTATATTGAGCATAATTTGGGAGGGTTTTAGCTTTCATATGAGACATTTCTAAAACCAATCGATTAATTTAAAGTCAAGTTATAAGCTTTTGTTTCTCCAAAATGGATAAGTGACAAGACTTTTGTCAGGGACTGTATTTCATTCATTTTTCTGTTGACTTTCTGAAAAAAAAAAGTAATAATAATTAAGTTTGAAAGTTTGCTCAGGTCTAATCAGTGACGTGGTAACTAATGACCATAAGACCTATTTAAAATCTGTTTCTGAAATGTTATAGACTGCTCTGTTATAAAATAATTTTGCAGAATCTTTTAACTTAAAACAAAAGTATTCTGGATATTAGTTTACCACATAGCTGCTTAATCTCCGCGATGTCTTTGAAGTCTTAATATTTGAAATCAACGGGAAAATGAATGGGTTTTTGACTTCTTGAACCAGAGCAGGTGGTCACTGTGCAGCTCCATTAAAAGCAATATTTAACTGTCTTATGTTTTTATTATGTCTTTAATATGAACAAATAGTGAATAAGCAGCTGTAAGAGGCGTCTTCAGCACTTTTAAGACACAAGGGACAAACTAAAACTACCATCAAGAGAAACTATGCAAAAATATATGATGTGATTAATTCAAGGAAATCTAAAAGTCACTGTTGCTGTGTTTGGGCTGTGGAATGAGTCATGGTGCTTAAAGTGCAATATGTGACTTTTCTAATGGAGAGTCCGCCACCTGTTTAACTCAATATAGATGTTATTGCATTACCTAAAATACACCGTGGTATGGTTCATGGAAACAAAACCGTGACAACACCAGACTGAGCGAAAAGGTCATTTGTGAAAAAAACAACCACACAGAACAAAAACAACTCTTTTAAGGAAATTGAAATATCCGTAACTAAGTAAATGCAAGAGAGAGTAACTATAGCAATGGTCCCCAATCCCGGGCCAGGGACCGGTACCAGGCCACGAAACTCCGAACCCCCGCTTCCATACACCCATGTGCCGCATCTCTAAACCAGGACTAAAACCAGGACTAAAATCAGTATTTAACCTGGACTAAAACCAGTCCGCAAAGTATTGTTGGACATAAAACCGGTCTGTAGCGCGAAAGGTTGGGGGCCACTGAACTGTAGAACATTTCAGGCTAAGCAACAATATTTCCATGGAAACAAGCAGGTGGCGGACCCTCCTCCGGAAAAATGACAAAGGGCACCGTAATGTCCTTCAAAAACACAAAAACACTTTTAAATATGCTCAGATTGATATGAATGTTTTTAGAAATAGCTGTAAGCACTGATTTTTTGGCTTTTGAAATGAAACTTGTAAATGCTGTTCAAATCTGTGTGGATAAACTTACTCCAGTAATGTGATCATGATCTGATTTCTGCAGACGGTTGTCAAGAGGTGTCAAAATGGCTTGTAAATGAGGCCTGTGCATGAGAGTAGATGACTGTAATATTCACAAGGGGGCGCTGTACACTCACTTTTCTAGGTATCAAGCTGCAGAAATAAGAAGTTCACTAAAAACAAGTATTGAATCTGCCATTTGAAATTAATATTTGTGCCTTTATTTACTCAAAAAGGCCTAATTTCCTGTTATATACTAATGAATTAACTTCCATTAAGCAAACTAAACCAATGCATACAGAAAATGCCACAATGCCACTAGCTGTACACAATGTAGTTCAAATGGAGCTGATAAAGAACAATGGGCTGTCTGACAGCCCTTGTGAATCATTTTTGCACGTTTTAGAAACATATGATGTATTATTATTTTACATTCAAGGTCTGTACGTGTCATTTTGTCTTGTTTCTGTCTGCTTCTCCTTCTGAACTCATGGATTCTTAGACTTTTAGCAAATTAAGGAATATCAAAATTGGAGCACAGTGTTCTTAAATGTGCTGCATGTTTGTGGAACGAATGAAAAAATTATGTGCCTTGTCTTGTTAAGTGCTGTTTGAAAAGTAAATGTAACTCCGTGGTCCCCGTTTTGGTCCTTTGTTTTCTGATCGGTGTTAAAATGTTTTTTCCTCATCGCAAACAGATCCAGAGTTGTGTTTTGTTTCATTCACACATTAACACACAAACCCTGCAGATTTAGGCTCGGATCTTCTGTCAAACACAAAACACTCCAACTTGTGATGTCACGTGGTAATACAGGAAGTGCTCCACTGTGTTTTTAAACTCTATTAGAATAATTTGGTTCATTTCAGCCTTGAAATTTCCAATTTCTAGTGAACTAAAGGGCAAAAGTAACAGTTGACTTGAAAACTAAGGCTACACAACATCACAAGGTGGAACAGAGCATTTTGAGCTTTGGAGATGTAGAAAAACTAATAATAAAGGATTGCTCAAACCTTTGGGAATGAAACAAAACAACTTTGTGTATATTTGTGAGGAGGTAACAGCTTTCTGACATGACGTAAAGCTCACGAGTCAATTTTACACAGTACCACACTTTAAGAAACAATGATGTACTGTACTTTTGTAAATGCTGTATCAATCAGAGGCCCAAAACTGGAGGGGCCCCAAACCAAATTGCCCTCTGTGCCACTAATGACAGCGGCCTCAGAGCAATTAGATTTTCTCTCAATATAACTTTTAAACAATAATCATAAGAAAAATAATAATAGTCATATGTAATGGATGTAAACAAAAATGTAATTGTACTAGCAAAAAAAAAACAACTTTCACTTCTGGTTATCTAGTAGGCTACGTGACTAATAATACAAGTTTCCAATCCACCATAACCCAAATAAACAGATGTGCATATACAAGAACAATGGGGAAAAATAGACATTAAATACTAATAAAAAATATAGTTGAAAGCAACAATACGGAGGCCTTGCAGCGGCAGAAGAATAGGCAAGAGTTGGTTACTCATCTTGGCTCAAAGATTCCAATGACACCTCATTTGTGAAAATCGGACAAAAGGGTCAATAGTTAAAAGCATGAATGCATGTCCAACTTTGACCTGTTGGTGGCGCTAGATCTCCTGACCTATTGATCCCAAATTGGCTGTGAGGGACCATGAGCCTGTCCTGAACCAATAATAATATCGGCTTCTAAAACAATGGAGTCCTGCAGCTACGCAAGGCCTCCAATTATTAATAAACTATAAATACGTATTTCCAGTCTCAAATAGGCTAAGGCTATGGTTTTGATATCCCCACCTCTGTAAAATTATTTTAATATCTGGTGGGGACAAGGACCTCATAGTTTATTAACGCAACTCCACTGATATTGCTTAAAATCTTACAAAATATCCCCTGTTTTTTCATCAAATCGCACATAGCCAGTATATTAGACCATGGGCGACGAATCATTTGTTAGAAAATAATTCACTTATTTACACTTAATTATTTATTATAAAGGATTAACTGAAGAATGACTAATAAAATGATTTACAACAGATAAACAATGACAATGGTAAGTGGTGGCTTATTGTGCACCTAGACCAGTGGGTAAAGGTGTAAAGTCATTTTGGAACCAAGCCTTAGGACTATAATTTTTTCCCAAAATAATTCATAAAAATATAAAAAGAAAAATGGTTTGGGATATTTTTGACTTAAATTGTACTATCCATAAGAGTACAAATATGAAATAAAAAATGTACAAGACACGACCGAGGAGTAGGCTATATGTCACTCACAAGTCATCGTGCTTTACATCAGCGCAGGGGCCGTTTGAATAACACAGGATTATATTGTTCTTCATATAGGCTAAATATCTATCTAATTAATATCTAACCTTTAGGCTACACGTAAAACGACGCATGGTCCATTCCTAATTGAATGATTATCCTCTGAAAATGAATTGCCTGTTAGGCTATGAAGGTTCAATTATTACAGCAAAGCGCCCACCCTTGCATTTGTCAAATATCTGATCTGAATATCAGATAAAAGACAAGTCAGAGGAGTAAAGACGTACGGTCAGGAGGTGCGTCGTGCGTGGGGACCATAGCAACAGAACGTCTGGACGCACTATATAAGCGGCTGCGCGCGCTCACTTCTTCCCTTCTCTCCTGAGAAACTTCTTGAACGCTCTGCTCACGCTTGTACGTAACTTTGGTATTCATCTCTTATTAGCTCACCAGCGGTTATAAAACATTGTCACAATACTCTATAACTCTCTGTTAACTCTTTTTGAAGGTTTGAAAACGCTCCAAATCGCGACTGTACTTCGCCATGGCTGCCTGGCTGTACGACCGCTTCGCCGTCATGCCCGACCTCCCGGAGCTCGTCCCCGGAGGTAAGATGAATCAAATAACATTCAAACATGATAAATTACGATAAATATTCATAACATAGTCCATATAGTTAATATAAGAAGTTTTATCCACATGGGTGTAAGGTTTGGCTAACACAGGTTTATGAAAGTTGATAGTTTGTCACTTTTACTCAACGATTTCATTTTGGGTCATGATAGCTCGTGAAACTGCTCTAAATGTATCAACACGAGTGCGTAGTGAAAAGTTATCGTCACATTTATAGGAAATAGTTTGTCTTGTATTTTCTGAGCGTCGAAATTCATCAGGGTTTGAGCCATGCTAGCCATGCTAAATTGGAATCTTTTAAAAAATGCACATTTGATCTCCATAGAAACTCCGGTGTTTGGTTGTAATTTGAGCGTTCCATTTGAGGTTTGGTTTAGGAGGAGACTCAAATCACTGCAAGAAAACCTATAGCACCCACCATATAGCCTATAAACTATAAAAACATGCTTAATTAAAGTGTTCAACTAATCATCCATAACTATATTAATAATTATGAACTCATTCATCGAAGTATCAAAACCAAGAACCCAGCAAAATGTACTGTAGCCTAATGTTTGGTTATATTCTTTAAATTACAATTATACAGTTAGAATATTATCCAAAATGCAATGCAGCCTACTCAAGTATGACACAAGTCCAAGGAGAAATTCACAGTAAAAATGGTGTGTTCTTAGCCCTGTAGGTCTTTACGTGCTGTCCACCTGTAGTAAGCATAATCATGTGCAATGCTGTAACGTAATGTGAGATTTAGGAGGAACAATTCACCCAAGTCACTTGATTTAATTTGTCTATATGTGCACTGTAGATAATACATAGTTATAGCTACTTATTGTACAAATAATATAGTATACTCAAGTCACTTTATCTACAGTTTATTCTTGTCCATCTGCTGCACTGTTCATAACTACAGTCAGAGCCACATATTGTGCAGTTTTGTAGCCTTATAGCTTTACTCTGCTGACAGTGTTGTGTCTATTGTATTTCTTTATAGTATCATTTATCTTGATTTTGATCGCATGTTCCTGTTTTCCTGCTGTTCTTGAGCCATGTGTTGCAGTAATGATGATATCATACACAACCAAATGTATTCAGCCAGTCTGTATTGCAACCATTTGGAATACACCATAATAGATGTAACAGTAAAAATAGGGCATTTATAACTGATCAGAAGCAATGTCATAAACATACAGTTAGTTTAGACACAAACATCAAAATAACAATTCAGCCTTGCCATCTCTTGCTCCTCCAGATATACACCATACACCTTCGATTATGTTACTTAAATAACTGTAAGTAGTAGGAGTAGTATAAGTCAGTAGAGCCCGTGGTACTAGTCTGACTTGCTCCAGCTACAAATTGAAGGGTGTTTAACATTATCAAACCTGTTGCAGGGGATCCTCTGTTCCTGGACGACAGCTTCTTGGAGGAGGTCGATCTAGGTGAGTTAGAGGTAGGTGGTCCTAGGTTTCAGTTTTGGTGGGCTGATGAAGAGGACGGGAACGACGAGTCAGCTGATGAAGACTGGGACGACGGAGACTCTGGCTACGAGAGTCTCTCTGAGGAGGAAGAAGAGGACAATGATGAAGAGGAAGAAGAGAGGGAAGTGCTGATCCAGGGGATAGAAGAGATCGAAGCGGGGATCGAAGAAGAAGTAGAGAGGTAAGCAGAAGACGCCTTAGCTCGTTTCTGGACTCCTGCTGCTCCACGTCCTCCTCCTGTGGATCCTGCCCTGGACTTCATTCCTCTCAGCGGTCACAAGCGCGTCAGGGATGAAGACGATGAAGACCCCTGCTCCAAGCGGCCGTGCCTCTCCTCTTCCCACCCAGGCCCCTCCTCGTTCCACCCAGGCCCGTCCACCTCCGACCCAAGGTCCTCCACCTACAGCCCAGGCACCTCCACCTCCGACCCAAGGCCCTCCACCTCCTCTGGAACGTCTGGAGGCTTCAGGTTCCACCACCTGCTCCACGACTCTGATTCAGACGAGGACTGAACTCAGCCTCTGAGACTCAGAGCTTGGCTCAATGCGGCGACTTTTACCACCTTCAACCACGCCCATCACCCCATTGATTTATTGATTTATTGATTGATTTCTTGATTTCTTGACTGATCGATTTTTTAAAAATAGGAATCGATTAAAGGTAAGGAATACTATGCAGGATTTCATGAAACAACAAACATTGGTGATAAAACATAATTTTTCTTGTTGAGTTAACTGTAATTTTTATTCTAAATTCAAATCTGATTACTGCAGTTTTACAGAAATTCCTGCATAGTACACCTTATACTTTTTGGGCATAGGAGGGTCAGAGGTGAGAGTGTGTTTTATAGTTTTTTCTTACTATTACTATTAGTTGTAGTAATAGATTTATAACAAACAAACAAAACAAAAAAATACAAAAAAAAAAAAAAAACTAAAAAATACAAGAAACAAAAAAAAAGTAGGGAATACTATGTAGGATTTCAACAAGCAAACAACAACAACAACAATAATAATAATAATAATAATAATAATAATGATAATAATAATAATACATTTTACTCTTTTCACTGACTAAAATCTATTTAATGTGAAATTGTATTTGAGTACTACAGTTTGACAGAAATTCCTGCATAGTACACCTTGACGTTTTTCTAAATTGAGTGTTATAGTTTTTAAGTAGGAAAAAAGCAAGGATTATTTTGTAGGATTTCATAAAAACTTTGATGATAAAATGTAAAGTTTTATCATTTACTATATTTTAATTGAGTGATTGTTAACTATCTTCTTATCTTAATTATAATACATGTAATACACGATTGGTCCCCAGGTTAGTTTGTACTGAAAAATTGGTTCTAAATGATACATTAAATTTAATCAGAATACTACAGTCTGACAGAAATTCCTGCATAGTACTCCTTGCATTTACTGTATACTGTTTTTCTGGGCATAGTAGGGTTAGCGGTGAGAGTGTGTTTTATAGTACTTAATATTACAACTACTAAGGATAGGAAGGAAGGATTTGGATAAATGTGTTATACAAAAAAAATAAAAAATCTATATTATACAGAGCTTTAAGGCAGTGAGGCCATATTCTCAACAAGTGCAAATCTCATTATACTAACTATGAGAGAATGATCATTAAGAGTGGAGGTGTGACTTTGTTCACTCATATCTCCTGTTCTTCTTGTGTTCGATTCACATTGTACGGCCTTTAATGTGCCATTTCAAATCAAATCTAATGTGTATTTTTACTGAAAGTCTTTGTAAACAGTCTCTTTGGAGACTTGTACTGTTTTGAATGATTGTATCTAGAGATGTGGGTTTGTTCACTAACTCACCAGTCAGTGGTACACTCCCTGATTCTCTCTTTTTTTCTTTTTTTTTTTTTTTAAATAGTCCTATGTGTTGGTCATTAGTTCTAAGCTTTTGTAAACACTGAAGACTGTTCAGAAATAGTGAATTTGGTTGTTCTGAATGACTGTAATTGTTCTGATTCAACTGTAACTGAATGATTGTTGTTTTGTTTGAGAAAGTATGTACATTGGGTGTTTGTTTTGTTGTTTTTTAAAAGTCAGTGAACACACTCCCATCTCTGTAATTACAATTCTGCACAGTACAATTTTTTACAGTACTGTTAAGAATTGTAACTGCAGAGATGGGAGTGCGTTCAGCGACTCTCCAGGGAACAGTCCCTGCTTCTCCTCTCAAGGTTTAGGTGTTTTATTGTAAGTCATGTTGTTGACTAGTTAAAATCATTTAACTATAATAATACTAAACATGAGGTAAGAAATAATAATTGCATAGAAACTTATTTTGAATGTGCACACGCCTTAACACTGTTTCTGTTTCTGTTCCCATGGTGACTGGTTTGGAGGGGCCATCTGAGCCCCGTGGTCCTGAGATCTGATGAACCTGACGAGAATAAACGTGTCTCCAGAAGATGACGAACAACAGATGGAGCTGATGAGAAGTGATGTAATGAAGTTGTTGAGAAGAACCATGTCTCCAGAAGAAGGACAAGAGCAGATCAGAAATGATTTGATGAAGCTGACCAGAAGAACCTTGTTTTCAGAAGATGAAGAACAGGAGCTGATCAGAAGTGATGTGATGAATTTGACAAAATGAACCAAAAGCAGAACTGAAGTGATTTGATGAAGCTGACCAGAAGAACTGTATCTCCAGAAGACAGGGGCAGATTGGGACCAAAAAACTGCTCTAGAATTTTCCTCCACAAATCAGCTCATGACGGAAATTGAGGACCGGTCCATGAGGGGATGGCCATTTTGGGCTTTTCCAGAACACACAGATTGCCAGTCTGCCCCTGCCAGAAGATGAAGAATATAAGCTGATCAGAAGTGATGTGATGAAGCTGATGAGAAGAACCATGTCTCCAGAAGATGAAGGACAAGAGCTGATCAAAAGTGATGTGATAAAGCTGACGAGAAGGGCAGACCCACGGTGAAAATTGAGGACCGGTCCACGAGCAGACGGCCGTTCTGGGCTTCTCCAGAACGCACAGATTGCCAGTCCGCTGTTGCCAGAAGATAAAGAACGTGAGCTGATCAGAAGTGATGTGATGAAACTGGCGAGAAGAACCATGCCTCCGGAAAATGAAGGGCAAGAGCACATCAGAAGTGACTTGATGAAGCTGACCACAAGAACTGTATCTCCAGAAGACAGGGGCGGAATGGAATGGGAGCCCTGGAATTTTCCCCCACAAATCGATCCACGGTGAAAATTGAGGATACTAATAATACTAAACAAACATGAGGTAAGAAATAATAACTGCATAGAAACTTATTTTGAATGTGCACACGCCTTAACACTGTTTCTGTTTCTGTTCCCATGGTGACTGGTTTGGAGGGGCCAGCTGAGCCCCGTGGTCCTGAGATCTGATGAAGCTGACGAGAATAAATGTGTCTCCAGAAGATGACGAACAACAGATGGAGCTGATGAGAAGTGATGTAATGAAGTTGTTGAGAAGAACCATGTCTCCAGAAGAAGGACAAGAGCAGATCAGAAGTGATTTGATGAAGCTGACCAGAAGAACTGTATCTCCAGAAGACAGGGGCAGATTGGGACCAAAAAAACTGCCCTAGAATTTTCCCCCACAAATCAGATCATGATGGAAATTGAGGACCGGTCCATGAGCAGACGGCCGTTCTGGGCTTCTCCAGAATGCACAGATTGCCAGTCTGCTGTTGCCAGAAGATAAAGAACATGAGCTGATCAGAAGTGATGTGATGAAACTGGTGAGAAGAACCATGCCTCCGGAAAATGAAGGGCAAGAGCACATCAGAAGTGATTTGATGAAGCTGACCACAAGAACTGTATCTCTAGAAGACAGGGGCGGAATGGAATGAGAGCCCTGGAATTTTCCCCCACAAATCGACCCACGGTGAAAATTGAGGACCTGTCCATGAGCAATGAGAAATGATTTGATGAAGCTGACGAGAAGAATCATGTCTCCAGAAGATGACGAACCAGAGATGGAGCTGATCAGAAGACCGCCAATAACCTTAATAAACCTTTTTCATGTCATGTTTATTGAATAAATAATATTTGTAAAAAAATATAAATTAATCGTTTTGATGATTTTTGAAACAGCACAATGGTGAAGTGAAGTGGCTCTCCCATGTCATGTAACTAAGCATTTAGCAGCCTTGTCTTATATGTCTGAAAAGCACCTGGGCAATGCAGATCAGATGTCCTGCCCACTGACACCACAATATTAAGTGGTAAAGTGGGAATAAAACCAGCTATCTTCTGCTTCTTGTGTGTATGCATAGCCACTGCACCACAACCACAAATAAAAGATGTATGTTAAAAAACAGTAAACTTTATTGGCAATCTGATTAATTATTATGTAACGCATTCTTGGTTGGTTAAAGGCTTTGCACCTGATTTTTAAATAGTTATAAATGGATCTACACTCTTAAGAAATGAAACAATGAAGTTGTTCAAACCACACATTTGTTTTGGTTTTATTTAAAAACATTCTTCTTCAAGTTTAAGTATGTTAAATTGTATTTAAGTAATAGATTAACTTTCTAAATGAATGTAACACTATAATGTTTATGTAATTAATAGTATTGTGTTGGTTTCATTCAAAAAGTTGACGCACACGACAATCTTTGCACGTGCGCATTTCCTGTACGTCAACATCACGTTCAGCGACGTCCTTCAACATTCAACAAATCGTAATTAATCCATCAAAATATTGGTAAGTGCACTTTTTAGGATATGTTATTGAATCAAAACTTTTGGACAAGATATCGGCTGCATTTGTAGTGTTTTTGTAAGACAAATGTTTTAAGCTTGTCTGAAAGCGCGTTAGCCAGCATCTCGTTTTGCATGTGTCAAATACTTTAAGTCATTTAACTGTTAAAATTAATCCCTTTTCAAACCACAGTAGTTTTCCGCAGCAATTAAATGACCAAACATAACGTGAACCAATAACTGTTCCGTCATTCACATATTGTTGAACGTAACACAGCTACTAATCTATAGCTGCGCGTGCCTGAAGTACCGCGCGAGCCCGCCTCTGTTCAGGCTTTGTTCGGCTTCGCTCATGTCACGTTGCTCTCAGGCAAGACCTAAGAAACATGTCAAATATGAGCGAATTCAACTTTGGCAATTCGAAAGTCTAACAACATCTCCATTTGAAGAGCGCTAAATAATCCCCCAGAACCAAAGCGGAGACGGGGTTGGCGCGTGCGCAGTGCAGGTATGAGTGTGGGTGCGCGCGCGCTTCCGTCTCCGTACAGTTGACTTGTTTTTTCTCTTTACTCCGGTCCTGCGGTTCAGCTCAGACGAACAGCGTTGGTTCGCGCTTTTTGTCAATACATTTCTTTTTTTATATAATTAAAAAAAAAAAAGGTTTTAAGTGACATTTCAAAACATACAAAAACAATATAAAATCAAAAATAATGTAACAACAGTCTGGAGTTACAGGGTCTTATTTAAACATGCATTTGGTATTGACATTTTTATGTACTATGTTGTTTTACCACTGTCATTCATGAATACATTCCATTTTCCCATTGCTCATCGTATTTGTACCCTTTCAGTTTAAGATTATATGTTATTCTTTCCATCAGTAAAATATTCTCCACAATCCTGATCCAGTCTTTACGGAGCCCGCCCGATGACATCCCGATCACGTATGCGAAAAAAGATATTAAATCGTGGCCTCAAATTACTATTTCGTTCCCACAGTATATAATTCGTTCCCACACTTTAGCTAAATCGTTCGCATGTTTAAGCTATATCGTTCGCACATTTTAGATATATCGTTCGCACGTTTTGATTAAATCATTCCCACATTTTAGCTAAATTGTTCCCACGAATTAAGAAAATGCCGCCAATAAAACAAAACAGGGCGTGGACCTCGGACCTCAGCAGACACAAATAAAGGTAAGATATATCATTATTTATATGTTTTTTCACCCCATTTTTGACAACGTATATTGTTCCCTACTCAAATGTATGCTTATGTAAATGTAGTCTTATATAAAATCCAGGATCGTGTAGTAGCGTGGTATAGAGTGCATGCTATAGCTAAATAAAAAAACAAAACAAAATGCTCTAGCTTAAATACTAGCGAGCTAATGCTGCTTGCTTATAGTGGAAATGTTATGGAGTAAAGTGACAGTAAAATTGGCCCAATTGTTTACTGTGTCTCTCTTACTTTGTCTCCAGTAGATTAGACTACTGTAATGGACTGCTCACTGGTCTCTCCAAACGAGCTGTGAGACAGCTGCAGAACATCCAGAATGCTGCAGCTCGGGTCCTTACTCGAACTAGGAAGTACGAGCACATAAGTCCTGTGCTCAGGTCTCTGCACTGGCTTCCTGTGCCTCAGAGAATAGACTTTAAAGCAGCTCTGCTTGTGTACAAGTCTCTCCATGGCCGAGCACCAAAGTACATCTGTGACATGTTAGTGTCATATGAACCATCTCGCACTCTGAGGACCTCAGAGACTGGCCTCTTGCTGGTGCCCAGAGTCAGAACTAAACAAGGGGAGTCAGCGTTTCAGGTTCATGCAGCTAAAACCTGGAAAAGTCTGAACATGTGAGACAGGCCTCTTCTGTGACGCTGTTTAAATCCAGGCTCAAAACATTTCTGTTTGACTGTGTATATAACTGAAAGGTTTTCATTCCGCACTCTTCTCTCCAATTTATGTCTCTCTTTTTTAATTTTAATTAGTTTTTATTATGATTTTAATGTATTTCTTATTCTGTAAAGCACTTTGAATTACTTTGTGTACGAATTGTGCTATACAAATAAACTTGCCTTGCCTTGCCTTGCCTGTGTGTTCATGTAGCAATGGATGCTCAACTGCTGCTTTTTTAAGGGAGCGTAACACAGAGGAGGGAGTCATCCAGACACTGAAGGATGAAAATGTAAGTTCTCTGTTTTTCCACCTCAGAACATTGATCTCGTAACATCTATAGCCTACAATACAAGTGCCAAACACACATCCATGTAGAATGTAAGATACCGATTTGGATGAAATGCGAATAGACCTGTATAGACCCAGTGTTAGCCCCCGTTTCGTCTTAGCGTTAGCCGTCTATCACCACAAACTATGAAATACCAGGACTGTTTTGAAGACTTACAACCACTCAACTACACGTGAGTAACATCAGAGCCTGATAGAAATCATTGCCACATGTAGAATTGTTTTTGCATTGTTCATTGACGTAACGAATAGCATCGAAATTAAGTTATATGCTAACGACCACATAATAAACATTTCGTAAATCTAACGCTATGCTGGACAATAATACACAAAAAAATAAAGAGGACCACAACAGTTTGACAAGAAACCCCTCGATTTATTTCATCCAGAGCCACATAAATCCTGCATACAGTGAACTTTAAAGAATAGTGCTGATTGACACATATAAGTAGACCGTGTCCTCAGCATCAAGCACCTCACTCCTGGAATAACTCTGGCACTTTGTGTCAGGACCTGATAAAACTTTACATTTATTGTCCTGAGTATATATTTAATGCATACCTTTATACATGGTTATGCTATTACCATGATACAATGTGTAACACATGCGAAATGGAAACATGTGAAATGGAAGCGTCTCTCGCTAACTTAACGTCACTTAGGCTAATGTTTACCTTTATCAAATGCCTCAACAGCTAAGAACTAAACCTTTTCACAAGTTCCTCGCGTGTTTAAAGTGTTTATATAGTGATATCACAATTTTTCAATTTCAACTAAATTTCAATGCTAAAGAATAGACTTGATGCATGATACAGATTCTGTTACTACAATGACTATTAAAAACACTTCTTCAGATGATAGAATGTGATTTTCAACATTAAATAATAGTACTTTTACATTACCATACAGCAGACATGTCACACTCAGGCCAGGGGGCCAAATTTAGGCCCGCAAGTAATATCAGAGCTGGTTCGCCGGCTCAAGACAGGCTATAGAGGCATTGTTTTATTTAAAATGTTATTATTTTATATTATTACTTCAAAGTTTAAGCAAACCTATTATTAAACATCTATTTTAATAAGAAAATGTTTAACTTTACATATCTCGAAAAAAAAAAGCAAACATGCAGATGTTGTCGAAAAATTTCAATAAATATTTAGTTTGGCCCATGGCTTAGTCCCAGTTTTTAATTTTGGCCCTCTGTGAATTTGAGTTTGACACCCCTGCCATACAGTCTTATATCATTGTCCAGGTATGTTTCATAGTGTTCCAATCTTCTATTTTACGCCTTTTCTGATACAGCTCAAGAAAAGTTCATTTCTGTCCTGTGAATGTGACGTTTTTCAACATTACTCAAATGAGCAACAATTACCAAATTAGTAATCAGTACAAATGTTTGTATCGATTAGTACGTGCTTTTAAATACTTTTAATAATCCTAGTCTACATGTTGTCTTTAATTAGGGTGACCATATTTCCGTTTGTGAAAACCCGGACTTTTCAGGGGGGGGGGGGGTTGTGTATGAACGCGTATTGTGTATTACAGGCGGGTAGTAATTACTAATTACACACGGGTGGGTCAGGACTAAACCAGGTCTAAACCAGGACTAATTTTGGACTTAAGAGAGAAAACGCCGAGCAAAGAAAAAGCGCGATCAGGCGATTGCCGCATTTAACTCCGTGAGGTGCGGAGCTGAGCTGGTCCTTTCTCCTGCGTCACCTCCGAGCCCGTCCTGACGGTGAGTCCCGTTTCAGTTCTGCTTTAGTCCTGGTTTAGTCCTGTTTTAGTCCTAGTTCAGTCGTGGATTAGTCCTCCTCTTCAGTCCTGGAATCAGTCCTGGGTTAGTCCTGGTTTAGTCTTGGTTCAGTCCATGGCGTAGGCAGCGCAAAAGTTTGATATAAACTCACTTTAACGGGCAGGTGCGGTCCTGTACTGCGCAGGTGCGGTGTTGTACTGCGCGGGTGCGGTGTTGTACTGGGGGTCTCCAAAAATGGACCCGTGCGGGACTCTGCGCTGTTGGGCTCCATTACAGAATAAATGAATCTTCAGTTTGTTACATAAAGAAGAAGGAAAATAACACAAGGACGACAGCAGCAACAAGTTTTAAGAAGGAAGTAAAAAGGGTTGCACCTGTCCTGTCTGAGAAAAGTGTATAAAGTGTGTGCTGAGGGGTTTTACAGCCTTAACACAGATAGAAAAATTGTAAAATATAAAGTTGACTACTTCGTGGATTTCACCTATCGCGGGTTATTTTTAGAACGTAACCCCGTGATAAACAAGGGAACACTGTACTCTCACCTCCCAACCTGTGCACATGGTCTCCCACTTGTCCCGACCGGGACAGAAAACGGAGAATTTCTTGTACAAGTCATTGTTAAATAAAGGAAAAAACACAATTTTGGGTCTATTTGACCCACTAGGAGAGCGGGAGGGTTAAATAAAGGAAAAAACACAATTTTGGGTCTGTTTGACCCACTAGGAGAGCGGGAGGGTTAAGTAATTATGTTTTCTGCTTGTTTTTGAACATTTTTTAACATTCCAACAAAAATAATTTACTGTTCTTCAGATTTACCTTTTTGTCAATGGCTCATCACTTGTACAACTCTGCCCTCTACAGGCAGCCAATGAAATGCCACCATAAGAATTCACTCAAGAGATTTCTAAGTTGCATTGAAGGCTGGGTCCAGAAAAGTAAAATTTGAATTAAAGCCGCACGCGGCGATGGTGGCCCTCGCCCTCTGAGAAGATTGATAGAGTTCACGTTTATTAAATTTCATATTTCATTACATTCAGGTCTGGATCACGCAACAGCGCCCCCTTGAAAATGTATATTTTAAAATGAATGGGAGTCCGAGAGGCAAATTTTGTTGTACGGTCACGAAAGCCTTCATTTCCTGTTTTTTCGGTGACCTGTCACGGCCACAGGCATTGTCCTAGAGAACAGTCACATTATCTTATTTTAAAGGTATACTATATAATTTTTCTGGTGGACAAGCTGTCGGTCTGGGCAGCTGTCGGGAAGAGAGAGTGGCGTGCCGGGGCGGTCGCGAGTCCCCGAAGCTCGCATGGGAGGGGAGTGCGCGCCGGGGCGAGGGCCACCATCGCCGCGTGCGGTTTTAATTCTTTCTTTGTTGCTCTTGTTTTTCTTTCTGAACTTCTTTGTTCTCTTGTTTCTTTCTGAACTTCTTTGTTCTCTTCATTTGTTTGTTTGTTTATCTTCATTTATTTATCAAGTGCCATTGGAACCAACGCGTTTCGGATAATTTTAGGTCCTTCATCAGGGTCAGGCACTGAAAGCAACAATTGGGAGAGATGTTTCCATTCATAATGTCGCTGCAGAAATGAGAAGTGGATGCTGCGTGTGTGTATATATAGAGACAGGGAGGGGGGATGTTTGTCCCAGCCAATCCCGATCCACTCCATCCCTGCTGTTGTAGTAAGGCTCTGTCGCCATCAAGTTGTCTGGGGCTGTATTGCCACCAAGGTTCAAAAAATTGTGAGCACTGTCACTATAATTATATTAAATATATATATTTTTTTTTATTTATTAGATATCAAAAAAATATTATTTGTGCCTAATTTGTATTTAATAAATTTAATTCCACCCCAGTATCCAATTATTTATTTTTATTTTTTTTATTAAGGCCAAACTAGGGTTGGGGTTAGGGTTAGGGTTAGGGGTTAGGGTTAGGGTTAGTCCGGGCCAGTCCAGTTTCTGGTTGAGTATCAATTTAGGTTCCCACACTCATCTATCAATTTGAGGTTCCCACGCCCATATATCAATTTAGGTTCCCACGCTCATATATCAGTTTGAGGTTCCCACGCCCATCTATCAATTAAGGTTCCCGTGCTTATCTATTAGGGCTCATCTGGGGGGATTTACACAGACGGAGGGCTGAAACCACCACTCCCCACGTAAACGCAGGTAGCGAGCAGTGGCCTGGTTTCCCAGAGGCCATCGTCACGAGGAGGCACAGGCGGGTAAATAGTTTAAAGGCACCATCCCCAGCTGGGAACGGGAAATGCACGGGCCCTCTACTCGGACTCAAGCCCAACGCCCTCCGCCGTTCTCTGTCAGATTTTCTATTGGTTCTTTTACCATTGTCATTTGTTTGTTTCTGGTCTTTTTTAGATTTGTTGTTCTCATTATTTGTGTTTATATTTATTGTTTGTTTCGTCTCATTTCTGCAGTCATAGTTTCATCTCTACATCTTGAATTTGTTTTCATTTACTTCTTTCAAAACTTTTTTGTTCTCCTTTTTTAACACAGATTTTTACTGGGGTAAAGACAAGAAACCAGCGCTGTAGAAAACAAAACAGCAGACAACAACCGTTTAAACAGTACTCTACCTTGTTAATCCAATGTAATTATAACCGTTTTACTCAGTGCATGGACTAAAGCCAAAATACCCCTCCCGCTCTCCTAGTGGGTCAAACAGACCCAAAATTGTGTTTTTTCCTTTATTTAAAGTAGATCATCAATCAATATTTTGGTCTAAAAAGATTTACTGATATTAGCAGTCTCATTTTCTACACAGACATTTTAACAGAGATTAATTCAGAGATGAGGGTTCAACCACAGCATCTTCACCTACAAGACAAACAAGAAGGAAAAAGTGAAAACATGTTATTCTTATTGGGCAATTTTGACAACATGATTCATTTTACTGGTTTCAGGCACAATTTTCAGGCAGTAGAATATCTGACACTTTTTACTTTTTTATGTTGTCATTTTTTCTCATGACAGAATAAAATTCTGTATAGTACTTGTACAGAATTAATTGGTTCCTTCTTTCACACATTAGAAAAAAAGGAAACTGGGGATAAAAATGTTATATTGATATGATATTATTTTTGCGGTGAATATTTTTTACTTAGGCCTACCGTGTTTCTCTGTGGTGTCTGTGCCGAGTCCAAACCGCCTCCTTAAAGAGTCCAAGGTCTCTGTAGGGACCTGGCTCTGGATGGACTCCAGATAGGTTAACACGTAGCGGTCAGCATCGGTCAGCACAAAGCGATGGCCGAACACTGGAAAACAAAAATCAAATATGGTCGATTCTATTTTCTATGCAAAAATCAATAATTTTTCATATAAAATAACAAGGCATTCTGCCACACAACTCTATGGAGTTTTAAGATGTCAGTGCTCAGATGTATAATCCAGTTTACCCTCCACTGTGGCGCCGATAGCGAAGTCTGTCGGGGAGTAGAATTGTGGGCTCTCGGTGGATGAGTCAGGTTTGGGGATGCGCATCTTTTCCAGGAACTTCCCTCCGATGAACCCACTGTTCCGGGAGGACTTTTCATAGATGCTGATCATGTCGTTGGCCAGGTAGTAGGACAGGACAAATGTGCGGTCTTCATCTGCTTCAATCGGGGATTCCTAAATTCATTCAAACAGCATTGTTAAAAACTACCTTATGTTTATTGCTGATTATTATTTGATTATATTAGTTAGTGCAGTAACTTCGTAAAATATGATATACATTTTGAAGTGTAATGTAATGCAATTAATGTAACTGGAGGGACAAAACATTGCACAAAATCTGGTACAAAAAATTGGAAAACATTAAAATCATGTCTGAAGGAGTGGTGCAAGAAACAGAAATGTTCAAATAATTTCGAATTGTCAAGATAAAACTGTTGGGCAAATAACTTGCACACAATAGAAAGAGTGGCTATCATTTTTACTCAAGTTAAAAATACTTCTCCACTGTAAAATATATTTTTGAAGCTGGAGTCTAAATATTATTCAGATAAGTACAATGGCCCAGTCTGTCTCACCAGTTTGGCTCGGTAACGCAGTATTTTGTTGTGATTCTCCAGTTGTTTAATCACGTTCTTTTTGGGAGGCGTTGGGACCAGGCTCAGGCAATTCTGCAAAGAGTCCTCCAGGGTTCCAAAGCCGTTGTATGGTGGCACCTGCAGCTGTAACATGTGCACAATACAGTACAGCACAGTCAGGGAAAACGGCAGTGTTTTAAACTATTAATACTTTTACAGTGAAGATGGTGTGAAAACTCAAAACATGATTAATACGTGTGTGTGATTAAAAACTGCTGGCTAACTGTAGCTTTAATGTTCTTTGATTCGTTTAACAGTGCAAATCAACTCAGCAGCAGTAGCAATAGAAGTAGTTGTTGTTCACTTGTGGAAGAAATAAAAGTCATAAATAATTTTTTTTTCAATGTCTCATCTTATCTAATTATCATAACTGTTTCCTTCCTCATTTGAGTCACAATGCACGCTCAGTCAGTTTGGTCTGAACCTGCCACTGAGGAGCTCCATGGTTTGAGAACCACTCCTCTATCTCTGTCCTCATATTTGAAGTAAACATTTTGGATATCTATTCTATTAATAATAATTGTAATTTTGATGAATCCACAATTACAACATTCATGTAAATTGTTATTTTTGTTTTGTTTGTATTGGTTTTTACTTTTACTCTGATCCACAATTACTATTATAATAACACCTCTAAGAAAAGCCTTAACTTGCAGTGTTGTTGTAGTTGTGTACCTTCTTCTTGTCTGCTGGCTGTGGTTCCTGGCGGGTGGGTTCCACTGGCCTAAGCTCCATGTCAGGATAGTGCCTCTGATAGTACTGTTTTGTGAAGTCATCACAGTCACACAAGAGGAAGTGTCTCCCTAGCATGCTTATCTTCTGACCCAGCTGGAAGTCCTGTGGAGAGTAGTATTCTTCTACCTCATCTTTGGACACCTCCAGGACACAGGTGGGGAAGTTACCTGCACAGAGGACAAAGATATTCATTAGGGCTGCATATTCAATAACTATGTCCAAGATTGCAAAAAGTCTAAACACAGAAAGAACTGATAATATTCACTTTCCTGATATCTGTGCCATTTTAGGACTTTTGACCAATCAAAAGAATATTCTGAATAGCTAATTACACCTAAGAATAATATAACAAGCTTGTGAAGCCATATCCTTCAGAAACAATTCTTAATCATGAGAATGTTCTATCTAGGACGTAAGAGCACATTACTTATGTGTGCTTTGCTCTTCTTGGGCAACCGCTGTCTCCTCATGAGGATGGGAAAAGGGTCTCGTCCGCTGTTGGGCTCATGCACCTCTCTGACCTCCACAGTGTCATCCACCAGGTAGTAGTGAATGGTGACCGGGCGCGTGTCTCCAAACAGAGACTCAGAGTCGTCCCACAGCCCAGAGAAACGCAGCACCTGCCAGGAGAGAGAGGGGAGCTTTTGCTACATGTCGAGTAGGAGACTATGTAGTGGCAGGGTGGGGAAGTGTGTGTTCAAAGTATTCCTGTTGACAATTAATATTTTTTTATTTTATGTACCTGTTCTGCTGTTATTGCATTGTTTGATATATATGATTATTTCATAATGTAGTCACATTGTCATTATATGTTGCAGCTTAAGTAAAAGTTATTCCCCTGGCCTGTGCACCCTTCTCCTGGGCTCCTGGGTGTATCCGTTACCTTGCGGTCCATGGTGAGGAACTGGTTTGACCCGGTCATATTCGGAGGGAGTGGTGAAGCTGGGCACGGGTTTGGTGCGGTCTGTGATATATGGGTCTGAGGGCATGGGCTCCGGCACATTTAGAATGATGCCTTCACTGGCCAGGAACTCCTGTCGAGGAAAATGTCCAGCAATGTCTTCAGGTTAAGTTAATTTGACTGCAGTCTAAAATATAATTTATTTGCAGGGTTTTGCCACAGAAAGCATCAAAATGAGGTAGCTTTAAAAACCTGAATACATTGTAATATGGGACGTATATGCTGTTGCGTCACTCAACCTTATAATGATAAATTATAAATAATTTCTTCTTCTTTCATATGTATACACTGTACCTTAGTAAAAGCGTCACAGTCCACGATGTGGTATTTGAATCCATACACTTCCATGTCCATAGCTACATTCAGATCAGTCCAGGTGTAATACTCTCCAAACTCATTCTTGGGCAGGCGCTGGCGCTTGATGCGTTTACCCTGTGGTATCCCTGAATTCTCCACTGTCGGCTCGATGACGCACATGGTGTCATCCTCCAGGAAGTAGTAAATGACCACAGAGCGAACCCGGTAGTGCTCCTCTGGGGAGTACAAGACGTCCTCCGTGAAGTACGCATAGAAACGCAGCACCTGGAAGAAGAATAAGGAGAGGATTTACAGTGTAGGAAAAACAATTATTAACAATTGACCAGCCCTAGTACTGTAGGTGTCCTGTACCTTCTTGTCCAGTACCACATGGGCAGGGATAAAGTCCTCGCACTGGCTGATGTCATAGGCATCATAGGAGGCCTCATGTTCTTGTAGGGGCAGCTGGTTGAGCTCCTGTAGTCTGAGCTGAGCAGACAGGAGGGGGCTCTGTCCAATGCCTATGGTGGGCCGGCGGGGCAGAGCATAGCCATTCTTATATCCCAGTGTCTGTGGCCGGTGGAAAGCTGTCTTCTGTGTTAAGAGACAAACAATGGATGACAAAGCAGCAAAAATGGTAAATATTCTGGTCACACAATATAATTAAAAAGTTCACCTAAAAGCTTATCTAAACTCCAGCTAACATCAAGGTTAAATAACTAGTGTTAACAAATGCAGATGAAGGAATGCACACAAAAAATACACTTTGCTGAAATTCTCGCTGGTTTCGTATATTAAACGATTTTTAAGCAAATCCACGCCATGCTCTAGAAATTTCTAAATAAATTACTAACGCTAAACTTTTTTCTTCTTATGTAACGTTAGCTAGTTTTAACATGTTTTACCGTTACATCCTGAAAGCTGTATCCAGGCAGAAAAGGCAAACCATGGCTATTCCAGTTCCACGACATTTCTTCTTTTTCATATATGTGTTATATGTATCAGTTGCAGCTGTCAGTAGTGTGTTGTGTTGCGCGTTGTGCCGGTCTTATAGTCTTTTAGTCTTTTAAAGACTCAAAGGCTCAAAGACTCAAAGACTTAGAGTCTTAGAGTCTCATAGTCTCACAGTCTTTTAGACGTTTAGTCTTTGAGTCTTTTAGACTCATAGTCTCATAGTCTTTTAGACTTTTAGTCTTTGAGTCTTTGTTCTAAATTTCGTGACCGTACAACAAAATTTGCCTCTCGGACTCCCATTCATTTTAAAATGTGCATTTTCAAGGGGGCGCTGTTGAGTGGGGGGGCTTTGGGCATAGTCGCGATGCCCATTTTATCAAATTTTTCGCCGGACCGATCGATCTGATACCCAGTTTGGGGACTTTTTGTCGATGTTCAGGGGGTCAAAAATGCGATTCAATGTGGGGAAAAAGAATAAAAATAATAAAAAAAGCCGCAAGCGGCGATGGTGGCCCTCGCCCCGGCGCGCACTCGGGGGGGGGGCTTTGGGCATAGTCGCGATGCCCATTTTATTAAACTGAGCGTCTCTCGTAGAGTCTGTGACTCAGAAGGAGCGAGACACAAACAGTCGGTCAGTCTGCAACATACCGAAGCACAAAAGCACTTAAATAAAGGAAAAAACACAATTTGGGGTCTGTTTGACCCACTAGGAGAGCGGGAGGGTTAAATAAAGGAAAAAACACAATTTTGGGTCTATTTGACCCACTAGGAGAGCGGGAGGGTTAAATAAAGGAAAAAACACAATTTTGGGTCTGTTTGACCCACTAGGAGAGCGTGAGGGATACAGACACATTCACACAGACAGAGGTGGACGAAACAGCCAAAACCAACACTACACTGGGCCAGTAAATAGTCGTAATTCTTAGTTTATTTATATTTTGTTTGAATAGTTAAAGATTCAAAGATTAACCACATCTTCATCCTTGAAAGTGCTTTTGTTGTGGCTATTTTAGTAGATTATATGCAGCAGTTTCACAACTCAATATGAAAATAAGAACCAAAAATGTACAATCTTATTATTTATTCTTAAAAGGAGACATTACTTGGGCCCATTTGGAATTACAAAGCAGCATCCTGTCTTTTCATTTAATCATCTAGACACAAATATGGTTTAAATAGGGCATCATAAATAATAATATTACTGGATTTGTGTGTGTGTATAGGTCAGCCAATTAGTTTTAGTTCATTTGCTTCTTCGGATTGTCAGGCAAATTAACAGGAGAAAAAAATTTACAGTGAAAAATTCCACAGTAAATTTAAATTGCACGTGGCTCTAAAGATTTAAAGAACGGAGCACAGTTACAGACTTCGATTCTTCGTTGTGACATTGCCCTAAAACTCTTCGAGATACTTGTTAGAATACACGTAAGTACAGTAGGTCCTATGTAAAGGGCTGTATTGGGCTGAAGCAGAGTAAACTAGTGCAGAGTAGAATCCACCTCAATCTCTTTCATTCACACAGACAGAGGAGAGGTTTAGGCACTGCTCAGAGCGTCCACACCCGGCAGCACTTTCCCTTCCAACAGCTCCAAACTGGCTCCGCCCCCTGTGCTCACGTGACTCACTTTGTCCTCTGTGTTCCACTTGGCGCAGCATGTGGCAGTGTCACCCCCTCCGATGATGGTGATGCAGCCGGACTTGGTCGCTTCCACCACTTTGTCCATGAGGTTCTTGGTCCCGTTGGCGAAGTTTTCCCACTCGAACACGCCCGCAGGTCCGTTCCACACGATCTGTTTGGCTCTGGCCACAGCCTCAGCGAAGGCTTTGGAGCTCTCAGGTCCACAATCCAGACCCAGCCACCCAGCAGGGATGCCTCCAGCGACTGTGGCTGTTCCAGTGGCTGCTTTCTCGTCAAACTTATCTGCGGTGACGAAGTCCATGGGGAGAGTGATCTTAACGCCGTTCTTCTCCGCTTTGGCCATCAGGTCTTTCACGATGCCAGCGCCCTCCTCGTCATACAAGGAGTTACCAATCTCCATGTTGTTGAGGACTTTGAGGAAGGTGAAGGCCATTCCTCCTCCAATGATCATCTCATCCACCTTGTCCAGCATGTTGTTGATCAGCTGGATCTTATCTTTCACCTTCGCCCCTCCGAGGATGGCCAGGAAGGGCCTCTGTGGTTTCTCCAAAGCCATGGCGAAGTACTCCAGCTCCTTCTTCATGAGGAACCCAGCAGCTTTTTGCGGCAGGTTCACGCCAACCATCGAACTGTGAGCCCTGTGTGCGGTGCCGAAAGCATCATTCACATAAACGTCTCCCAGTTTGGACAGAGAGGCCCTGAACGCATCGATCTGCTCCTGAGATGCTTTGGTCTTGTTACCAGCGGGGTCCTTGCCTTTGCCCTCTTCAGCGACGTGGAAGCGCAGATTCTCCAGTAAAATGACTGAACCTGGGGCAGGACTGGCACAAGCTGCCTCCACCTCAGCGCCCACACAGTCCTTCAGGAACGTCACATTTTTCCCCAGCAGAGTCTTGAGCTCTGCAGCCACAGGCTCCAGGGAGTACTTCTCAGGCATGGGGTTTCCGTCAGGTCGGCCCAGGTGACTCATCAGGACCACAGACTTTGCCCCGTGGTCCAAACAGTGCTGGATACTGGGGACCGCCGCCTTGATCCTCTGGTTGTTTGTGATGTGCTTGTCCTTCATTGGGACATTGAAGTCAACTCTCATAACAGCTCGCTTTCCGTTGACATCCACGTTGTCCAGGGTGAGTTTCGTGGACAGAGACATGTTTGCTGCTCGGTTGTGGTGTCCTGTCCCCGCTCCTCTTTCGGCTGCAGAAGCTCCGGGAGAGAGGGTTAGGGTTCTCTCTCTGGAGAACCCACGGGGTCAAATTTGACCGTTGTTAATTGCTGCTACCCAAAATGAACAAACAAACCAAAAAAAAGTCAAATTTAACCTCAAAAGCTCAGAGTGCTACTTCTGGCCCCTGCATAGAGACACCTAGTGGATAAATATTGAACTGACACGAGCCAGAGTGGGAGTGACAAGATAGCTGACCAAATGGTGTTTTGTTGAGTTGGAAACCTACCCTAACAAAATTCTCTTCTCAGCAAACCAGCGATAGCGATTCTGATTAATTGTTTCAACCAGATGTTGAAAGTGATGATGTGAATCTTCTGCCCAAGACAATGACTCGTCCAATGATGAGGATGTGCCGTTTGCCGAGACTGCTAGCTCACAGATGGAGCCAAATCGTGCCGCAAAAGCTTACAAGTGGCAAAAGAAAGGCTTTGAGTTGCCTGATGTGAGCTTTGAAGGTGAACAGGTTGCCATGACAACCCAGACCAGATCAGTTGAACATCCAGGAGTACAATGATTCCATGGGAGGAGTTGACATGCTGGATGTGCGTCTTGAACACTGTAAATTTCCCATTCGGAGCCGTTGTTAGTATATGATACTTTTCTGGCATTTCTTGTCTATTGCGGTGATCAACATTGACAGTGTTTCCTATTGTTATTCTTTGAAATGATACGCGTAAAACCCAATGGGTCAGATTTGACCCTAATCCTAAATCAGGGAATAAAGGGTTACAATTGAAAAAGTTGATATTTTGGTGTTCAGTGGACTCATAGCAGTAATTTAATGTATAGTTCATAATTTTCCAAAGAAGAAAAGGGGTCTTGGGTTCTCCAGGGTTAAATATCTCTGTTGCTTTTATCTTCATTTCTTTCTTTCTGAACTTTTTTGTTCTCTTATTTCTCTTGCTGAACTTCTTTGTTCTCTTCCTATCTGAACTTTTTTGTGTTCTCTTATTTGGCCCGAGCCAGTAACGTAGTAACTGCGAGGGCTATTGTTCTTCGCCGGTTTATTATTATTATTATTATTATTATTATTATTATTATTATTATTGTTGTTTTTATTCTTTTTCCCCACATTGAATCGCATTTTTGACCCCCTGAACATCGACGAAAAGTCCCCAAACTGGGTATCAGATCGATCGGTCCGGCAAAAAATTTGATAAAATGGGCATCGCGACTATGCCCAAAGCCCCCCCCCCCCCCCCTGAGTGCGCGCCGGGACGAGGGCCACCATCGCCGCTTGCGGCTTTTTTTATTATTTTTATTCTTTTTCCCCACATTGAATCGCATTTTTGACCCCCTGAACATCGACAAAAAGTCCCCAAACTGGGTATCAGATCGATCGGTCCGGCGAAAAATTTGATAAAATGGGCATCGCGACTATGCCCAAAGCCCCCCCACTCAACAGCGCCCCCTTGAAAATGCACATTTTAAAATGAATGGGAGTCCGAGAGGCAAATTTTGTTGTACGGTCACGAAATTTAGAACAAAGACTCAAAGACTAAAAGTCTAAAAGACTATGAGACTATGAGTCTAAAAGACTCAAAGACTAAAAGTCTAAAAGACTGTGAGACTATGAGACTCTAAGACTCTAAGTCTTTGAGTCTTTGAGCCTTTGAGTCTTTAAAAGACTAAAAGACTATAAGACCGGCACAACGCGCAACACAACACACTACTGACAGCTGCAACTGATACATATAACACATATATGAAAAAGAAGAAATGTCGTGGAACTGGAATAGCCATGGTTTGCCTTTTCTGCCTGGATACAGCTTTCAGGATGTAACGGTAAAACATGTTAAAACTAGCTAACGTTACATAAGAAGAAAAAAAGTTTAGCGTTAGTAATTTATTTAGAAATTTCTAGAGCATGGCGTGGATTTGCTTAAAAATCGTTTAATATACGAAACCAGCGAGAATTTCAGCAAAGTGTATTTTGTGTGCATTCCTTCATCTGCATTTGTTAACACTAGTTATTTAACCTTGATGTTAGCTGGAGTTTAGATAAGCTTTTAGGTGAACTTTTTAATTATATTGTGTGACCAGAATATTTACCATTTTTGCTGCTTTGTCATCCATTGTTTGTCTCTTAACACAGAAGACAGCTTTCCACCGGCCACAGACACTGGGATATAAGAATGGCTATGCTCTGCCCCGCCGGCCCACCATAGGCATTGGACAGAGCCCCCTCCTGTCTGCTCAGCTCAGACTACAGGAGCTCAACCAGCTGCCCCTACAAGAACATGAGGCCTCCTATGATGCCTATGACATCAGCCAGTGCGAGGACTTTATCCCTGCCCATGTGGTACTGGACAAGAAGGTACAGGACACCTACAGTACTAGGGCTGGTCAATTGTTAATAATTGTTTTTCCTACACTGTAAATCCTCTCCTTATTCTTCTTCCAGGTGCTGCGTTTCTATGCGTACTTCACGGAGGACGTCTTGTACTCCCCAGAGGAGCACTACCGGGTTCGCTCTGTGGTCATTTACTACTTCCTGGAGGATGACACCATGTGCGTCATCGAGCCGACAGTGGAGAATTCAGGGATACCACAGGGTAAACGCATCAAGCGCCAGCGCCTGCCCAAGAATGAGTTTGGAGAGTATTACACCTGGACTGATCTGAATGTAGCTATGGACATGGAAGTGTATGGATTCAAATACCACATCGTGGACTGTGACGCTTTTACTAAGGTACAGTGTATACATATGAAAGAAGAAATTATTTATAATTTATCATTATAAGGTTGAGTGACGCAACAGCATATACGTCCCATATTACAATGTATTCAGGTTTTTAAAGCTACCTCATTTTGATGCTTTCTGTGGCAAAACCCTGCAAATAAATTATATTTTAGACTGCAGTCAAATTAACTTAACCTGAAGACATTGCTGGACATTTTCCTCGACAGGAGTTCCTGGCCAGTGAAGGCATCATTCTAAATGTGCCGGAGCCCATGCCCTCAGACCCATATATCACAGACCGCACCAAACCCGTGCCCAGCTTCACCACTCCCTCCGAATATGACCGGGTCAAGCAGTTCCTCACCATGGACCGCAAGGTAACGGATACACCCAGGAGCCCAGGAGAAGGGTGCACAGGCCAGGGGAATAACTTTTACTTAAGCTGCAACATATAATGACAATGTGACTACATTATGAAATAATCATATATATCAAACAATGCAATAACAGCAGAACAGGTACATAAAATAAAAAATATGAATTGTCAACAGGAATACTTTGAACACACACTTCCCCACCCTGCCACTACATAGTCTCCTACTCGACATGTAGCAAAAGCTCCCCTCTCTCTCCTGGCAGGTGCTGCGTTTCTCTGGGCTGTGGGACGACTCTGAGTCTCTGTTTGGAGACACGCGCCCGGTCACCATTCACTACTACCTGGTGGATGACACTGTGGAGGTCAGAGAGGTGCATGAGCCCAACAGCGGACGAGACCCTTTTCCCATCCTCATGAGGAGACAGCGGTTGCCCAAGAAGAGCAAAGCACACATAAGTAATGTGCTCTTACGTCCTAGATAGAACATTCTCATGATTAAGAATTGTTTCTGAAGGATATGGCTTCACAAGCTTGTTATATTATTCTTAGGTGTAATTAGCTATTCAGAATATTCTTTTGATTGGTCAAAAGTCCTAAAATGGCACAGATATCAGGAAAGTGAATATTATCAGTTCTTTCTGTGTTTAGACTTTTTGCAATCTTGGACATAGTTATTGAATATGCAGCCCTAATGAATATCTTTGTCCTCTGTGCAGGTAACTTCCCCACCTGTGTCCTGGAGGTGTCCAAAGATGAGGTAGAAGAATACTACTCTCCACAGGACTTCCAGCTGGGTCAGAAGATAAGCATGCTAGGGAGACACTTCCTCTTGTGTGACTGTGATGACTTCACAAAACAGTACTATCAGAGGCACTATCCTGACATGGAGCTTAGGCCAGTGGAACCCACCCGCCAGGAACCACAGCCAGCAGACAAGAAGAAGGTACACAACTACAACAACACTGCAAGTTAAGGCTTTTCTTAGAGGTGTTATTATAATAGTAATTGTGGATCAGAGTAAAAGTAAAAACCAATACAAACAAAACAAAAATAACAATTTACATGAATGTTGTAATTGTGGATTCATCAAAATTACAATTATTATTAATAGAATAGATATCCAAAATGTTTACTTCAAATATGAGGACAGAGATAGAGGAGTGGTTCTCAAACCATGGAGCTCCTCAGTGGCAGGTTCAGACCAAACTGACTGAGCGTGCATTGTGACTCAAATGAGGAAGGAAACAGTTATGATAATTAGATAAGATGAGACATTGAAAAAAATTTATTTTATGACTTTTATTTCTTCCACAAGTGAACAACAACTACTTCTATTGCTACTGCTGCTGAGTTGATTTGCACTGTTAAACGAATCAAAGAACATTAAAGCTACAGTTAGCCAGCAGTTTTTAATCACACACACGTATTAATCATGTTTTGAGTTTTCACACCATCTTCACTGTAAAAGTATTAATAGTTTAAAACACTGCCGTTTTCCCTGACTGTGCTGTACTGTATTGTGCACATGTTACAGCTGCAGGTGCCACCATACAACGGCTTTGGAACCCTGGAGGACTCTTTGCAGAATTGCCTGAGCCTGGTCCCAACGCCTCCCAAAAAGAACGTGATTAAACAACTGGAGAATCACAACAAAATACTGCGTTACCGAGCCAAACTGGTGAGACAGACTGGGCCATTGTACTTATCTGAATAATATTTAGACTCCAGCTTCAAAAATATATTTTACAGTGGAGAAGTATTTTTAACTTGAGTAAAAATGATAGCCACTCTTTCTATTGTGTGCAAGTTATTTGCCCAACAGTTTTATCTTGACAATTCGAAATTATTTGAACATTTCTGTTTCTTGCACCACTCCTTCAGACATGATTTTAATGTTTTCCAATTTTTGTACCAGATTTTGTGCAATGTTTTGTCCCTCCAGTTACATTAATTGCATTACATTACACTTCAAAATGTATATCATATTTTACGAAGTTACTGCACTAACTAATATAATCAAATAATAATCAGCAATAAACATAAGGTAGTTTTTAACAATGCTGTTTGAATGAATTTAGGAATCCCCGATTGAAGCAGATGAAGACCGCACATTTGTCCTGTCCTACTACCTGGCCAACGACATGATCAGCATCTATGAAAAGTCCTCCCGGAACAGTGGGTTCATCGGAGGGAAGTTCCTGGAAAAGATGCGCATCCCCAAACCTGACTCATCCACCGAGAGCCCACAATTCTACTCCCCGACAGACTTCGCTATCGGCGCCACAGTGGAGGGTAAACTGGATTATACATCTGAGCACTGACATCTTAAAACTCCATAGAGTTGTGTGGCAGAATGCCTTGTTATTTTATATGAAAAATTATTGATTTTTGCATAGAAAATAGAATCGACCATATTTGATTTTTGTTTTCCAGTGTTCGGCCATCGCTTTGTGCTGACCGATGCTGACCGCTACGTGTTAACCTATCTGGAGTCCATCCAGAGCCAGGTCCCTACAGAGACCTTGGACTCTTTAAGGAGGCGGTTTGGACTCGGCACAGACACCACAGAGAAACACGGTAGGCCTAAGTAAAAAATATTCACCGCAAAAATAATATCATATCAATATAACATTTTTATCCCCAGTTTCCTTTTTTTCTAATGTGTGAAAGAAGGAACCAATTAATTCTGTACAAGTACTATACAGAATTTTATTCTGTCATGAGAAAAAATGACAACATAAAAAAGTAAAAAGTGTCAGATATTCTACTGCCTGAAAATTGTGCCTGAAACCAGTAAAATGAATCATGTTGTCAAAATTGCCCAATAAGAATAACATGTTTTCACTTTTTCCTTCTTGTTTGTCTTGTAGGTGAAGATGCTGTGGTTGAACCCTCATCTCTGAATTAATCTCTGTTAAAATGTCTGTGTAGAAAATGAGACTGCTAATATCAGTAAATCTTTTTAGACCAAAATATTGATTGATGATCTACTTTAAATAAAGGAAAAAACACAATTTTGGGTCTGTTTGACCCACTAGGAGAGCGGGAGGGTTAAATAAAGGAAAAAACACAATTTGGGGTCTGTTTGACCCACTAGGAGAGCGGGAGGGTTAAATAAAGGAAAAAACACAATTTTGGGTCTGTTTGACCCACTAGGAGAGCGGGAGGGTTAAATAAAGGAAAAAACACAATTTTGGGTCTGTTTGACCCACTAGGAGAGCGTGAGGGTTAAATGTGCTTTTGTGCTTCGGTATGTTGCAGACTGACCGACTGTTTGTGTCTCGCTCCTTCTGAGTCACAGACTCTACGAGAGACGCTCAGTTTAATAAAATGGGCATCGCGACTATGCCCAAAGCCCCCCCCCCCGAGTGCGCGCCGGGGCGAGGGCCACCATCGCCGCTTGCGGCTTTTTTTTTATTATTTTATTCTTTTTCCCCACATTGAATCGCATTTTTTGACCCCCTGAACATCGACAAAAAGTCCCCAAACTGGGTATCAGATCGATCGGTCCGGCGAAAAAATTTGATAAAATGGGCATCGCGACTATGCCCAAAGCCCCCCCACTCAACAGCGCCCCCTTGAAAATGCACATTTTAAAATGAATGGGAGTCCGAGAGGCAAATTTTGTTGTACGGTCACGAAATTTAGAACAAAGACTCAAAGACTAAAAGTCTAAAAGACTATGACTATGAGACTATGAGACTCTAAGACTCTAAGTCTTTGAGTCTTTGAGCCTTTGAGTCTTTAAAAGACTAAAAGACTATAAGACCGGCACAACGCGCAACACAACACACTACTGACAGCTGCAACTGATACATATAACACATATATGAAAAAGAAGAAATGTCGTGGAACTGGAATAGCCATGGTTTGCCTTTTCTGCCTGGATACAGCTTTCAGGATGTAACGGTAAAACATGTTAAAACTAGCTAACGTTACATAAGAAGAAAAAAGTTTAGCGTTAGTAATTTATTTAGAAATTTCTAGAGCATGGCGTGGATTTGCTTAAAAATCGTTTAATATACGAAACCAGCGAGAATTTCAGCAAAGTGTATTTTGTGTGCATTCCTTCATCTGCATTTGTTAACACTAGTTATTTAACCTTGATGTTAGCTGGAGTTTAGATAAGCTTTTAGGTGAACTTTTTTTTAATTATATTGTGTGACCAGAATATTTACCATTTTTGCTGCTTTGTCATCCATTGTTTGTCTCTTAACACAGAAGACAGCTTTCCACCGGCCACAGACACTGGGATATAAGAATGGCTATGCTCTGCCCCGCCGGCCCACCATAGGCATTGGACAGAGCCCCCTCCTGTCTGCTCAGCTCAGACTACAGGAGCTCAACCAGCTGCCCCTACAAGAACATGAGGCCTCCTATGATGCCTATGACATCAGCCAGTGCGAGGACTTTATCCCTGCCCATGTGGTACTGGACAAGAAGGTACAGGACACCTACAGTACTAGGGCTGGTCAATTGTTAATAATTGTTTTTCCTACACTGTAAATCCTCTCCTTATTCTTCTTCCAGGTGCTGCGTTTCTATGCGTACTTCACGGAGGACGTCTTGTACTCCCCAGAGGAGCACTACCGGGTTCGCTCTGTGGTCATTTACTACTTCCTGGAGGATGACACCATGTGCGTCATCGAGCCGACAGTGGAGAATTCAGGGATACCACAGGGTAAACGCATCAAGCGCCAGCGCCTGCCCAAGAATGAGTTTGGAGAGTATTACACCTGGACTGATCTGAATGTAGCTATGGACATGGAAGTGTATGGATTCAAATACCACATCGTGGACTGTGACGCTTTTACTAAGGTACAGTGTATACATATGAAAGAAGAAATTATTTATAATTTATCATTATAAGGTTGAGTGACGCAACAGCATATACGTCCCATATTACAATGTATTCAGGTTTTTAAAGCTACCTCATTTTGATGCTTTCTGTGGCAAAACCCTGCAAATAAATTATATTTTTAGACTGCAGTCAAATTAACTTAACCTGAAGACATTGCTGGACATTTTCCTCGACAGGAGTTCCTGGCCAGTGAAGGCATCATTCTAAATGTGCCGGAGCCCATGCCCTCAGACCCATATATCACAGACCGCACCAAACCCGTGCCCAGCTTCACCACTCCCTCCGAATATGACCGGGTCAAGCCAGTTCCTCACCATGGACCGCAAGGTAACGGATACACCCAGGAGCCCAGGAGAAGGGTGCACAGGCCAGGGGAATAACTTTTACTTAAGCTGCAACATATAATGACAATGTGACTACATTATGAAATAATCATATATATCAAACAATGCAATAACAGCAGAACAGGTACATAAAATAAAAAATATTAATTGTCAACAGGAATACTTTGAACACACACTTCCCCACCCTGCCACTACATAGTCTCCTACTCGACATGTAGCAAAAGCTCCCCTCTCTCTCCTGGCAGGTGCTGCGTTTCTCTGGGCTGTGGGACGACTCTGAGTCTCTGTTTGGAGACACGCGCCCGGTCACCATTCACTACTACCTGGTGGATGACACTGTGGAGGTCAGAGAGGTGCATGAGCCCAACAGCGGACGAGACCCTTTTCCCATCCTCATGAGGAGACAGCGGTTGCCCAAGAAGAGCAAAGCACACATAAGTAATGTGCTCTTACGTCCTAGATAGAACATTCTCATGATTAAGAATTGTTTCTGAAGGATATGGCTTCACAAGCTTGTTATATTATTCTTAGGTGTAATTAGCTATTCAGAATATTCTTTTGATTGGTCAAAAGTCCTAAAATGGCACAGATATCAGGAAAGTGAATATTATCAGTTCTTTCTGTGTTTAGACTTTTTGCAATCTTGGACATAGTTATTGAATATGCAGCCCTAATGAATATCTTTGTCCTCTGTGCAGGTAACTTCCCCACCTGTGTCCTGGAGGTGTCCAAAGATGAGGTAGAAGAATACTACTCTCCACAGGACTTCCAGCTGGGTCAGAAGATAAGCATGCTAGGGAGACACTTCCTCTTGTGTGACTGTGATGACTTCACAAAACAGTACTATCAGAGGCACTATCCTGACATGGAGCTTAGGCCAGTGGAACCCACCCGCCAGGAACCACAGCCAGCAGACAAGAAGAAGGTACACAACTACAACAACACTGCAAGTTAAGGCTTTTCTTAGAGGTGTTATTATAATAGTAATTGTGGATCAGAGTAAAAGTAAAAAACCAATACAAACAAAACAAAAATAACAATTTACATGAATGTTGTAATTGTGGATTCATCAAAATTACAATTATTATTAATAGAATAGATATCCAAAATGTTTACTTCAAATATGAGGACAGAGATAGAGGAGTGGTTCTCAAACCATGGAGCTCCTCAGTGGCAGGTTCAGACCAAACTGACTGAGCGTGCATTGTGACTCAAATGAGGAAGGAAACAGTTATGATAATTAGATAAGATGAGACATTGAAAAAATTTATTTATGACTTTTATTTCTTCCACAAGTGAACAACAACTACTTCTATTGCTACTGCTGCTGAGTTGATTTGCACTGTTAAACGAATCAAAGAACATTAAAGCTACAGTTAGCCAGCAGTTTTTAATCACACACACGTATTAATCATGTTTTGAGTTTTCACACCATCTTCACTGTAAAAGTATTAATAGTTTAAAACACTGCCGTTTTCCCTGACTGTGCTGTACTGTATTGTGCACATGTTACAGCTGCAGGTGCCACCATACAACGGCTTTGGAACCCTGGAGGACTCTTTGCAGAATTGCCTGAGCCTGGTCCCAACGCCTCCCAAAAAGAACGTGATTAAACAACTGGAGAATCACAACAAAATACTGCGTTACCGAGCCAAACTGGTGAGACAGACTGGGCCATTGTACTTATCTGAATAATATTTAGACTCCAGCTTCAAAAAATATATTTTACAGTGGAGAAGTATTTTTAACTTGAGTAAAAATGATAGCCACTCTTTCTATTGTGTGCAAGTTATTTGCCCAACAGTTTTATCTTGACAATTCGAAATTATTTGAACATTTTTTTTCACCACATTGTTTTCCAATTTTTGTACCAGATTTTGTGCAATGTTTTGTCCCTCCAGTTACATTAATTGCATTACATTACACTTCAAAATGTATATCATATTTTACGAAGTTACTGCACTAACTAATATAATCAAATAATAATCAGCAATAAACATAAGGTAGTTTTTAACAATGCTGTTTGAATGAATTTAGGAATCCCCGATTGAAGCAGATGAAGACCGCACATTTGTCCTGTCCTACTACCTGGCCAACGACATGATCAGCATCTATGAAAAGTCCTCCCGGAACAGTGGGTTCATCGGAGGGAAGTTCCTGGAAAAGATGCGCATCCCCAAACCTGACTCATCCACCGAGAGCCCACAATTCTACTCCCCGACAGACTTCGCTATCGGCGCCACAGTGGAGGGTAAACTGGATTATACATCTGAGCACTGACATCTTAAAACTCCATAGAGTTGTGTGGCAGAATGCCTTGTTATTTTATATGAAAAATTATTGATTTTTGCATAGAAAATAGAATCGACCATATTTGATTTTTGTTTTCCAGTGTTCGGCCATCGCTTTGTGCTGACCGATGCTGACCGCTACGTGTTAACCTATCTGGAGTCCATCCAGAGCCAGGTCCCTACAGAGACCTTGGACTCTTTAAGGAGGCGGTTTGGACTCGGCACAGACACCACAGAGAAACACGGTAGGCCTAAGTAAAAAATATTCACCGCAAAAATAATATCATATCAATATAACATTTTTATCCCCAGTTTCCTTTTTTTCTAATGTGTGAAAGAAGGAACCAATTAATTCTGTACAAGTACTATACAGAATTTTATTCTGTCATGAGAAAAAATGACAACATAAAAAAGTAAAAAGTGTCAGATATTCTACTGCCTGAAAATTGTGCCTGAAACCAGTAAAATGAATCATGTTGTCAAAATTGCCCAATAAGAATAACATGTTTTCACTTTTTCCTTCTTGTTTGTCTTGTAGGTGAAGATGCTGTGGTTGAACCCTCATCTCTGAATTAATCTCTGTTAAAATGTCTGTGTAGAAAATGAGACTGCTAATATCAGTAAATCTTTTTAGACCAAAATATTGATTGATGATCTACTTTAAATAAAGGAAAAAACACAATTTTGGGTCTGTTTGACCCACTAGGAGAGCGGGAGGGTTAAATAAAGGAAAAAACACAATTTGGGGTCTGTTTGACCCACTAGGAGAGCGGGAGGGTTAAATAAAGGAAAAAACACAATTTTGGGTCTGTTTGACCCACTAGGAGAGCGTGAGGGTTTTAAATGTGCTTTTGTGCTTCGGTATGTTGCAGACTGACCAACTGTTTGTGTCTCGCTCCTTCTGAGTCACAGACTCTACGAGAGACGCTCAGTTTAATGCCCCCAATGAACGGTACTGAAAATCCGGACATTTGCATCACTTTATAAAAAAAACCCAGACGCCCCAGACAGGACGCAAATACGGACATGTGCGGGGAAAAACGGACGCTTATTCACCCTATCTGTAACTGTATTATCTATCAAGGTTTACCTTTAGCCACTCTGTAAAATTACTTATTAAGGGCTGATGTCATGTGACGTAACACTTTTATTACTCCATCATCATAATTTCCGGTAATGCAGTAGAGCAGTATGTTGTAAAAGCACTCGTGACAGCCATCGCACTGGTATATATAGACTACAGTCACTCTACAGCTTCAGTCCAAGACAACTTCAGCACAAAATGACCATCAAAACTCTCACAGTTGAATATGACCCTTCAAGAGAGACGAGCGGGTTTTCCAGAGGAGAGACTATCACAGGAAGAGTGGTTCTGGAGTTGGACAAAGACACTACAATCAAGTGTTTTTCAGTGACAGCCAAAGGGGAGGCATTTGGGTATTGGATTGAAAGCTCTGTTCTATCCTATTCTTTCAGAACATACACAGCGAAGGAACATCTTTTTTTAACAACCAAAATTCTCTTGGAGCCATCAAGACCTGGTAAACTGCATTGTCCTTTGAATGTATTCTTGTGTAAAATCTTAAGCTGTATATATTTTAAGTGTTGAATTTGGAATATTATGCTTTACCATCTAATCTAATGCAGGGTATAGGAAGTAAAAAGGCACTAACAGCTGATGAGGAGGACTAAAACATATGTTCTACTTCACTGAAAGCTCACAACAATACAGTTCAATATTTTTAACTTTTCTTTCTGTCACACCACAGTACTATATTGTCATTTTCATTCACAGCGTCTTTGTGAGTGAAAAGGCAGATTTAAATCATCCTGTTACAAACTTCAAACAATTTATGCCTTCTCCATTCTGCTGCGGTCAATATAAATCCTTATATTTAAAATAATAACCCTAATGTATTTGTCTGTTCACAGGGTCGAAGGTTCTTTCTGCAGGGAGGCATGTTTTCCCCTTTGCTCTTGAGATCCCTGACATGTACATACTAGTTTATGAATCATAACACCATTGTTTCTGTGCACTGTGTCTGATGGCTGATCATCTTCTGTAGTGACTTGCCTCAACGGTGGGAGGGTTTCCATGGATCCATCGATTATACACTGGAAGCCAGAGTGAGCAGATTTATGAGGCTGGACTGCAAAGAAAGAATATTCTTCACAATAGCATCTAATGACAACTATTCCAACCCTGATATAATGGTAATTTATCACTAATGTCTTTATACTTGAATCTCTTCAAGTATTTTACACTATGAAAGTTGAGAAAGTACACCAAAATGGCTAAATTACTGGATTTTAAGCACTATTGTAGCTACTATAACATATAATGTGTATAACTAATACAAAAGGTCTATATACTTTTAATCACAATCTATGACTTTCTATTTGGTATTGTCTTTTACAGAAACCTCAACAAGTGCAAGGTGAGAGTAAAACAAAATCTTCATCTAGGAAATTTGAATTGGGAGTTACTACTGAAAAGACAGGTTATCTGCCAGGTAAAAAAATGAATCTTCTTTTAATTGTTCAAAAGTTTCAACAAAATAATTTACATTTATTCATTACAACATATGAATGTTTTGCAGGTGAAGACCTAGAAATCACAACTCGAATAACCAACAAGTCAAAAGACACAAAGGTGACTCCCAGATATGTCTTCTACGGGGAGCAGTCTGTCTTTTCCAAAGACAAGAAGAAAATTGTCACTAAAAGCATTGTTGAGGAGAAGGGCAATCCTGTGCAGCCTGGACAACAAGTGACTCAAACTAAAGTACTACAAATACCTGAGGAAGTCAAGTCAACTATCCTCAGCTGCAACATCATCAAGCAAGAGTACAGACTCAAAGTATGTGCTTTATGAATATTTTGACTAGTATGACAACATTATGAAAAAAATGTTGATATCTTTTAATTAGTCAATATAACATGACATTTATTGGACTAAGCTTTGTGTTGTGATGTTTTGTGTCTGCAGGTCTACCTTGACGGGCTGCAGCATTCCCCAGAGGCCAATTTGCCAATCATTGTTTTGTGAGAGTCTGGGAGACAAAGAGAGGGAAACTAAAACGACAAGACTGAGTACAATATGTTTTAATATGTTTGTACTGTTGTGCTGCTCATATATAACTGTAATGTACAAAAATGCATATGACCAATTCATTTGTGTGGCTTTCGCTATGGAGGTGAAAATGTGTATTAGATGACTACTAATTTGATTTAACTAACCAGGATTTCTCTAGAACAGCAGCAAAAAGTGAGTGAGTGAGCTGAAGATTTTATATTTTCTTGTATTTCTCATTAAATGGTCAGATTAAACTCATGATTCCCACGTTGAATCTGCATAAATAGTAGTTTTTGCACAAGCTCCCTCTGCGGGTGTAGTCTTGTGAGTGCAGATATACAGAGATATAGAAGAGTTTGGAGTGTTTGCCATGCTCCTTTTTAGTTGACCAATCAGCAGGACATGTCTTTAGCCCTGGTTTATTAACAATATACAGTATTTAGTACAGGGGTCGCCAACCTTTTTCCTCCAGTGATCTCCTTTACAAAAGTGCCAAAAATAAAAAATAAAAAAATGGACTATTGTAAGAAATAGGGCGAGCCTTTGGGTACAGTTAATCCCTATTCACAAGGGATAAATACAATCTGGGGTCATCTGGTAATTTGCAAATAACCACCACCTATGTGTTACTTTCAGTGCATTCGCATGGGATAGTGAAGTCCATAAATTACTTTATTTTACTGACACTGACACAGAGATTGAAAGAGAAAAGAAATATAGAAAAGGCAACAAACACTGAGATGCAGATTTGCAGCTTCGATAATTCGTATTACCACTGGACATGGGTGCTGGGCAAATATAGTAGTTAATTTGTAGAGGAATTACAGACAAATTAAACAAATTACAGACATGGCGTATTCGCATGAGATTAAGATCTCAGGCATCCTTTGCAATTATTACAAATCACCAAAGGTCCACCGTTAATACTCCCATGTGAATAGGATTTAGATGCCTATAAAACATAAACCAGTGTCCATTTATTAGTGCACAAAGTTGGGCTTCAAAATTATACATTTATAATAGTAATTCGCATGTAATTAACCAAATAAATATAAAATTAAGTATTTCCCTCTTTTTCCTATATTTATTTATTTTATGTACTTATTAATGTATTATTTATTAATGTATTTATTTAGATTATTATCTGTTACATAAGAGTGAGTTGTTGTACAGTTGTAGGGAGTATTATTATTAGTGTAGAGCTGGTCCAGTGTTCTGTGACGGGGAGGAATCCTGCTCACAACACTCACACATGGACTGCTGGCATCATTTGGTGTTAGTAGAATGAACTGAACTAATGTTTTCTTTTTCTAAGTGGAACTAAACACCTAAATGAAAACAAAAAATCCCAAATTTTTTTAATACTCATTACTGTTTATTTTGGTACAAGCATACACGATAAACTTTTGTGCCTTCTTCATTACTATTATTAGTTTGTACGATCAGAAACGAAAACAAGAAAATCCTTAAATTTTTCATTCTCATTACTGTTTATTTTGTACGATCATATGTGATAAACTTTGTGCCTACGAAAACATTATTATTAGTTTGTACGACCATAAATGAAAATTAGTTTCTGCATGTATGTATATGTGTGTTATGCATATGTGCATAAACATTTATATTGAGTATATGTACTGAATATCTATGATGTATGTATGTATGTATGTATGTACATATGTATGTACATGTATATGTATGTATGTGTGGATATGTTTTTGCATATATGTGGGTATATTTTTGCAAATGACAGGTAAGCACTCCAAAGGTGATTTAAAAAAAAAAAAAAAAAAAAGAACCACTTGATTATGTAAAACAATTGGGGTATGACTCCATAAGTTTTTAAAACTTCATCCTACTCCTTTTGAGCACCAGGTCCCAAATATGTTCATGTACATATCACTATTTTGGTTATTGTTTTTGAATTTTGCTGTACCTGACTCAAACAAATAAATTAATGAAATGAATGAATGAATGAATGAATGAATGACACTCAAATAGAGCTGCTAAACTGTTAAACCACTGAAGCAAGGACACATCCATTTTTATACATGTTCAACCACAAAACTGCAAATGTATCTTTCACTTAAATGATCTATAAACAACTAATACAATAGATAATGTTGTTAAAACACTACATACAGTTTAGTAGCAAAAAAAAAGTGGATTTTGTGTTTAGTTCCATGTTACTTGTAGATGTTGATTTATTTGACCGTCTATATTTCATATTTCAGTGCTATAAAAATAAGACAAAGTATGGGCAGAATTTGAATCTAGTCTAACATCAGCCAAGTTTTTATTTTCACCATCAAAGACAGAAGACCACAGATGCCCTGGATGTATTTCATTTATCGGACACACGTACAGCATCAGCGTCATTTCTAAACCTGAAGGACCTGTTCCACCTGGAGTCATGTGGCCCTTGGATCTGTTGTGGTGTGTCAGATGCCGTCCCAGATGTTGTCGTGTGGAGAAATATAGCGGGAGAATAGACCATGTCACTAATAGAAATGAGAGATTAAACTACATTTCTAATTTCAGACAGTTTTTTTTTTCTCAGTATTATTAATGAAATAATTAATCATTTCATTTATATAGCACCTTTCAAGACACCCAAAGTGCTTTATAGCCTCCTGTTTTAATGAACCTTCTGCTATTTTTTATTCATTACTGTTGCAAGATTTCCATATTTCTTGTTTTCTTAGTTTGTATCGTGTTTTAAAATAAATATTTTTTATTATTTTATAGATATTTAGTTTTAATTTAGTATTTTAATTAAATTTATTTCTAATTTCTGTTGATTGTTTTCCCCATTTTATAACTATTTCCTTTTTATCTTTTACATTTTTTGTATATTTCAGCATTTTTTTAATTGTTGTGTCATTTTTAAAGTGTTTATTTTTTATTGACATTTTTACTGATTTAGGTCACATTGATGGAAAGAATCATTCTATCATAAAAGAGTCACATATGTCCACCAGTGGGCACTCTCGCCAGATCCATCACAGATCCACCACAGACACTGTGATAGAAATTTATATTATGGAAAGATTTCGCTCAATCTCTCTTTATGTAAATAAATGTGATTTCTACCTGAGACCAGATCAGTCGTTAACATGTGTAAAGGTTCATCAGACACAACTGTCTCCTTCAGGAAGCCTTTTGTTGTCTTACCTCTCCTCAACTGTATGTTAATTTAGCACAAGCCTCTGAAACAAAAGCCACTCTGCTTTGATATGTATGTACCTTATATTTCTGTATAAATACTCAGATCTTAAATACTCTGGGGCAGAGACTGGGGGAGATACTTGGAAGATAGGGCAAGATGTGGTAGGGACATGCTGCTGGTGGAGAGAGGCTGTTGGGCTCTTGCCAGGGAAGGCCTAGGCCCCGTCCATATCTGCTGTAACAAGAATAAATCTTGGTCTATATTCCAAAAACTCATCGGACTTTGCAAATGGATTAATTATTTCTCTTCTAGACATATGTAATTTTGTCCACAACAGACACAGAGGAATCTGCATACCACAGTCCAAACCCAGGAAACAGAGGCTCAGTGAAGGAGAAGCTGGAGGTGTGGAGGGGGAACAATTCTCCACCAAAGCGGACTTCATAGAAGGACAGAGATCCAGCCTCAGAGTCCAGGAACACAGACACTCGACCTAAGGAACGGATGGAGGAGGATAGCTCTATTTGTCTGTCGTTGTGATTGAAACTGTAATCTTCACCATCAACCCTCAGACTCCAGGACTGATCATTGCGTCCAAACACACACTCCTCTCTTGGTCCTCTCCGTCTGATTCCTCTGTGACTCACTGCTATTTCAATGCCCCACCCCCTCCACTGCATTTCCCAATAACAGCGCCCCCTCAGGCCAGTGCCGCTCAGGACCTGATACCAGCCTGCAAATCTGTCCTCATGATCTGGATACTGCTGCTCCTCTCTCACATGGGTCACAGTCCGTTTGTCCTCAGACAGTTTGAGGTTTCTGTGAGCTGTGTTTGGATCCAGAGAAAACACACAGAAATCTGAGAACACAAACACATGACATCACTTCCTGTTCCTGTGAATATGAAAACTCGTTCTATTTTAAGATGTAATAATCCAATAATCCTGAACAATAACAATCATGTCTCAAGGCTAAGTTTTTTTTTTTTAAATCTCAAATCACACTAATGTTTCTTCTATAACTGAAGATTTAAAGTCTGATAAAGTTACATGTTAATGTTACATGAACTGAATGAAATACAGAGACTCACACTTCTTCAGACCTGGGACCATCCAGCGCTCTCCAGCAGGATCCAACCTGAAACACACAAGTCCAGTTTAGACCAGACCAGAGACCAGGATCTGGACCAACCATGGACCAGAGATCCACTGAACAAGGACCCTCACCTGACAGACAGCAGGGGGTAGTGTGGGTCATCCCGTAGAGCGGTGAGGAGCTCGGCGGAGGGTCCTGGATGGTTGTAGCTCAAGTCTAACTCTCTGAGCTGGGAGGAGGTGGATCTCAGAGCTGAGGCCAGAGCAGCCCCGCCCCTCTCTGTGACCAGACATCCAGACAGGCTGCACACAGACACAGTATTACACTCATGTGGCCACAAGGGGGCAGAGTGCATCATGGGAGCGTCTCACCTGAGCGTCTCCAGTCTGCAGGGGGCGCTCTCCAGTTCAGAACACAGCAGCTCCACTCCTGAGTCCTGGAGGTCGTTGTTACTGAGATCCAGATGTGTGAGACTGGAGGAGCTGAGGACTGAGGCCAGAGGAGCACAGCTGTGAGGGGACAGACCACAGCCACAAAGACTGAGGAGACACAGAAAGTGCTTAACTCCCAGGTGAGTTTTGCTTAACCCACATGCTGAGTCAACAGGTTGGGTCATTTCCATTACTCGCCTCCTCTACAGCTCCAGAGATACAACTGTTAAAAGTTTTTAAAACATGTTTATTGCTCTATCTTTGTGATTTTATCTCAATTATTTTATCACTTTGTGTCAGTTCATGTTAATGTTGCTAATTAAATGTTTGACTTCTGCTGCTAAGCATTAGTAACTTTCTGCTTAAGTAAATGTGCATTGTGTGGATCTGAATGTGTCTTGCATGTATCCACTTTCATTGTTTTTTCTTGGGATTGATTTTATATTTCTCAAGTTCTGTTTGTCACAGAGGAAAACATTAGAGCTCTATATGTGACCTCCCTCTGTTCTTCCCTTTAACACAGTCCTGAGCTCTTGACTCAGACTCAAAAAATAACCCAAAAACATGGGGTAAGTAAAATAATAACCCAAAATACTGGGTTAAAATAACCCAGATTTTTGTTGATCCAATAGCCAGCATGTTGTTTTTTTTTATTTTACACAGGTTTGGTTATTTTTAATCCAGCATTTTTTAGTGTAGTGTACAGAGAGACAGAGGAGCACCTACATCATTGACAGCTAAGGTGAGAAGAATCCTCTCAGAGGAACATACAAAATACATTATGCTTGCATACATCGCTCTGTACCTGTTTGAGTGATAACCTCACCTAAGCGTCTCCAGTCTGCAGGGGGCGCTCTCCAGTCCAGAACAAAACAGCTTCACTCCTGAGTCCTGGAGGTCGTTGTAACTGAGATCCAGGTGTGTGAGACTGGAGGAGCTGAGGACTGAGGCCAGAGGAGCACAGCTGTGAGGGGACAGGCCACAGCCACAAAGACTGAGGAGACACAGAAGGTAGAAGATATTGTAGTCAGTGATTAATGTATTTGTACTTCCTCAGAAGTGCTGGGTTCTGTTTCTATCCAATGTTTGTGTTAGAGCTGTTGGTTCTTTCTTTTTAGTTTCTTTCTTTTTTTTTTTTTCACAGAGTTGGGTCATTTTGCTTAACCCACATGCTGAGTCAACAGGTTGGGTCATTTCCATTACTCGCCTCCTCTACAGCTCCAGAGATACAACTATTAAAATGTATTTAAACATGTTTATTATTACTATACTACTACTGTTTATTAGTATTATTCTTTGTGATTTTATTTAATCATTTTGTGTCACTTAATGTTAATGTTACTAAATAAACATTTAACGTCTCTTAGTCTTTAACTGTTATCCAATGTCAATCCAATTTTATCTGTATAGCACATTTAATAAACAAGACAGTTTCCAAAGTGCTTTGCATTGTAATGTAAAACATTTAACTGGTGCTGGAGCTGGTCCTCAGACTTTAGAGCATGTGTAGGGGTGTAAATCTGTATTGTGGGGCCAGTCCATTCAAAGCTTTAAAAACACACAATAAAATCTTAAAATCAATTCATCCAGTACAGCAACACATGAACTGAGGTAATGTGATTATGCTTTTAGCTCCCCATTAAAAGAGGTGTAGCAGAGTTCTGGACTAACTGCAAGCGATGAAGTGCATTTTGGTTGATTCCAGTGCATAGGGTGACCAGACATCCTGAAAATTTCACGACAGTCCCAAAATCTAAGATGTTGTCCTAAATCTGTCCCTAAATGTTCCGAAAATTACACTCAAACAGAATACTGAGTATTTTTTTTTTTTTCCTGTTAAACATTAAAAACTGTTCGTAGAGAGGTTGAGTCGACTGCATGGAGCCCTAACTGCTGCTGATAGGCTGCAGCCCCACCTACAATCTATCTATTAGATTTATTTTTTGATGTTCTACAATTAAGCGTGAATATGCACTGATGATAAGCTCATTTTCATTCATTCAACATGGCTGGTATAATACTCTTGAGCAGGGCACCCAGACCAGTTCTTGATTTCTTTGAACAGGCAGCCGAGAGTGCAGATGCTGTCATTGACACCTTACTAAACAAATTATAGGAGCACTGACTCAGCATCTTTAATGTCTCGGTCTACTCGGCTGACAGTACAGCAGTGAATTATAACAGTTGCCCCAGGGCAACTGTGGCTACAATAGTACCTTACCAACACCGGGTGTGGAGTGAATGAATAAAGCTCTGTAAAGCGTCTTTGTGACATATGTCTGTGAAAAGCGCTATATAAATAAAGACATACTTACTTTCTGCTTAAATAAATGAGAATTGTGTTTTACTTATGGATCTAAAAGTGTCTGACATGTATCCACTTTCATAATTTTTTCAATAGCAACACAGGTCAAAACTATTGTTATTCAATTCAAATTTTATCACACACAAATACTACACGTTGGTCCACATGGATAGCTTGACCTCCAGTTTTGCGGCATAAACACCAGGTCACATGGTTTTGTGACATAGACGCAAACCCTTAATAACGCCACATGCTGTTTAATTATTTATTTACAATGCTTTTTTTTTGTAATATTTCTTAAATAACACTAACAGAGAGGAACTAGAACCACCACACAAGAGTTTAAATATAGTCTGGACTCACAGGGCTTTGGTGGAGGCTCTGACCACTGGCAGGAGATTCAGGAGAGCCATCTCTGTCGGACAGTATTTCCTCAGGTCAAACTCTTGCAGGTCTGAGTCTGAGGACAATAAAAGGAAGGACAAAGCCGACCACTGAGCAGGAGAACTTAACCTGGAGATCTCATCATCTCTCATGTACCGCTGTATCTCTTGCACCAGACTGTGGTCATTCAGCTCATTTAGACAGTAGAGCAGGTTCAGGCTTCTCTCTGCAGACAGACCCTTTTCATTCAGCTTCTGTTTGATGTACTTTATTGTCTCCTGATTAATCCTTAAGCTACTTTCTGTCTGAGTCAGCAGACCCTGCAACAGACTCTGATTGGTCGGCAGAGACAACCCCAGGAGGAAGCGCAGGAATAGGTCCAGATGTCCGTTTGGACTCTGTAAGGCCTGGTCCACAGCAGAGCAGTAGAAGCCTACCTCAGACTCAAGACTTTCAGAGGCATGTGGTGGATCCAGCAGGTTCTCTCCAGAGCTGAAGAAGGTCTGATGGATGTGAAGAGCAGCCAGAAACTCCTGCACACTCAGATGGATGAAGCAGTAGACCTTGTCCTGGTACAGGCCTGGCTCCTCTTTAAAACCTGTGTGAACATTCCGGAGTACACTGAGGCCGCTACAGCGTCCAGCCCACACTCGCTCAGGTCACTCTCGTAGAAGATCAGATTTCCTTTCTGCAGCTGCTCAAAGGCCAGCTTTCCCAGAGTCCGCACCATCTCCTTCGTTTCTGGAGTCCAGTGAAGGTCCACCCCTGTTCCCTGGTGATACTTGATGTTCTGGACTTTGGCCTGCACCACCAGGTAGTGGATGTACATCTGTGTGAGAGTCCGGGGCAACTCTGGCTCCTCTGTTTGTTCCAGAAGCTTCTGTAGAACTGTGGAGAGGATCCAGCAGAAGATCGGGATGTGGCTCATGATGTGGAGGCTGCGGATGCTCTTTATGTGGGAGATGATGGCTGTGGCCTGGTCTCTGAACCTCTTCCTGAAGTACTGCTCCTTCTGTGGTTCGGTGAACCCTCGCACCTCTGTCACCATGGAGACGCACTCAGCAGGGATCTGATTGGCCGCGGCGGGTCGTGTGGTTACCCAGAGACGAGAGGAGGGAAGCAGGCTCCCCCTGATGAGGTTCACCAGCAGCACGTGCACTGAGGCAGACTCTGTGGGGTCGGTTAGGACCTGAGTTCGACTGAAGTCCAGAGAAAGTCTGCACTCATCCAAACCATCAAAGATGAAGAGCACCTGGAGCTGTTGGAACCTGCAGAGATCTTTGGATGGACTGAAGAAGTGGTGCAGCAGCTCCACCAGGCTGAACTCTTTGTCCCTAAGCACATTGAGCTCTCTGAAAGTGAACGGGAACAGCAGCTGGAGGTCCTGGTGGGCCCGGCCTTCAGCCCAGTCCAGACTGAACTTCTGAGTCAGCACTGTTTTCCCCACGCCGGCCACGCCCTTCGTCAGCACAAATCTGATTGGCTCTGGTGAATGTGGGCGGGCTTTAAAGAGATCTTCACATGTGATGGTGGTCTCTGGAGCGGCCGGTCTCCTGGACGCAGTCTCCATGTGTCTGACCTCATGTTCCTGGTTGACTTCTGATGTCCCGCCCTCTGTGATGTAGAGCTCTGTGTAAATCTGGGTCAGGGGGGCAGAGACTCCGGCTTTAGCCACGCCCTCAAACACACGACCAAACTTCTCCTGCAGATGCCTCTTCAGTTTATCTCCACAAACTCCAACAATGTTTCCTGAATAAAGACACAAACAACAGTCAACTCATCTTCTTCTGAATATCTCATCTTCACTTTATCTTCACTTCTTCTGAACTACAGTTTGATATAGAAAATTAGCTACTTTTAATTGTGAAGTTAAAGATACAAAATGTGACTTTTCTGGTGGAGCGTCTGTACCCTGCGTGTTTCCATGAAGATGTAATTTTACTTGAAATGTTCCACAGTATGTCATTATCTTTCATGGGACATGAGGGTGTCAGTCCCTCCAACAGAAAAGTGACATATACAGTATATTTTATTTCACACATGTGATGTGTGTGCTCTATGTGCACATGCATTAGGATGCTACACCGTGTGTGTTTGCATTTTTTAATATAAAATAGCACCTTCTGTGTTCCTGTGCATGTGCGCTTGAACTGCTTCGAAATGTCAAAACTTTGGAATTAAAAATACCAGTGGCATTAAACATAACATGAACAATGAACATGGTCATGAAAATTCCTGGCAAAGCAACAACATCTCAATGGAGATAAAAGGTGATCATCCCTCCATCGGAAAAGGACCTTTAAAGCAGACCTCTTATGCAAAGTCAAGACCTTTTAGCCATGTTATAGCTGTTCCCTTTCTCATTTACCCTCTGGAAGTTGTATTTGGAGTTATTTGTGCATGTTTGAGTCATCTTTAGTCACTTATTTTCAATACCCCATATTGCCGATTATGTCCTGTGTTTACTGCCACTGCTCTGCACTACTATGTACTGCACTGTACTGCCATGTACTGTACTGTACTGCCCTGTACTGCCCTGTACTACTCTGTACTGTTCTGTACTGTTCTGTACTGCCCTGTACTGCCCTGTACTGCCCTGTACTACTCTGTACTGTTCTCTATTGTCCTGTACTGTCCTGTCCTGTACTGTCCTGTACTGTCCTGTACTGCCCTGTACTGCCCTGTACTGCTCTGTACTGTCCTGTACTGTGTACTGTCCTGTACTGCCCTGTACTGTCCTGTACTGCCCTGTACTGTCCTGTACTGTCCTGTACTGTCCTGTACTGCCCTGTACTGTCCTGTACTGCCCTGTACTGCCCTGTACTGTCCTGTACTGCTCTGTACTGCCCTGTACTGCTCTGTGCTCCTCTGTGCTCCTCTGTATTAACATCGTTCTACAGTTTTATTTGCTCAATCACTGATAGGCACCGCATTCAGCAGCGTAGTGTAGTCATCTTGGTGCAAACAAAAAAAATCTGCTGCTCGGTAACGTGCTGTGCAGATATCCATTGGAGGTGCTGGTGTTAAGGATCTGTTTGTGGTGATATGTCACATGGGACAATGTAGGCGTGGCTTACAAGAACACAGCTTTAATAAACCTAATATTTGGTGTTAAACACTGTATCCATGTTTCTTTTGAGTGAGTATCATTGTATTAAGTCATCCCAGAGGTGTCAATGAGACAAAGACTTTGTGTCGGCTCATATGTATGAATGCAGAGATATCTACTCCAGACTCACACCCATTTGGAGTCAATGCTCATTTGCAATGACTTCAATGGAAATAAAACACTAAATACTCACCGTGGGTCACAAACAGACAAACTTCTCAATGCTTTTTTTAGGATGAGTAAATCCACATCTCCACTTCAGGCAGGGCAGAAAGAAAGCCACACAAGAACGTTTACATTTTATTTAGACAGCGCCCCCCAGAGGCCCTGGGACAGGTGTCTACACAGATGCCTGTGTGTCTGTCTGCAGAGGGAGGCTTTCTGTGGCATGTGCAATACGAGCTATTTACACACAGGCCCCAACAAATCCAACTGTGTCATGATGATGTTTACGGCAGCGTCAGCTCTCACTGGGCACTGCATCTTTCTAAAGCGACAGTCAGCAAACTATTTCTTTAATTAAATCTTTTTAGATGACTATTGTGATTTAAAATGTGTACATTATAACATCCACTAATCCACTAGTTTTGTAGAATATGTGACTTTTAAATTAAACAGATTATCCAGCAGCTGTTCCTCAGATGTACCAGGTCATAGTACATTTTGTGAGCCTCAAATAATTGTAGGCTTTTGTTTCTGTGAAGTCAAGTCTGGTATGGTCTGTTCCTCAGATGGACAGTAACAGAGTTCTTACTGTTTTGCAGGCGCTGGGCCAGCTGCTCCTGGTCCATCTTCCTCAGGAAGTCCAGGGTGATGTTCAGAACCTCTCTGCTGCTCTGCTCCTCCTCTTCCTCACTCTCAGAGCATTCTGGGTAATCTGAGGCCAGGACCCTGTGAAGCCTCTGCAGTTGTGCTTTGACGAAAGTCAGGACATCCTCCTCTAGACGCTGGAACAGAACAATAAGAGAAGAGTTTTAGTCAAAGAAAGTACCTAAGGAGCACCCAGACAACCCCACACATGCTGCACTCGTGGGGTACTCACCCTGAATATGGTGTCCAGCTGCTCCTTTGGGCCTGGCTCGCTGTCAAACAATAAACTCATCATCATTTATTTATAGCAGATTCGTGGTCCATAAAAGAACATAAGGCAGGAGACAAGAGGAAACAGGGTTATAAAAGCAGCTCAGTGTTTCCATAAAGAGCAGTGTTACTGCACAGCACTAAACCTGGGACTCACCAGCATCGCCCCCACAGAGTTTAGAGAGTCATTTAGGCTACAGATGGAGTTACACATCAGTTTTGTCATGAGAGCCTGATAAGTGTTCACATGAGTTTGACAGAACAGGAGACTGGCACTACTGGCTCTGTGCTTTTTCAGCAGCATTCTGAGGGCATCAATAAAAGATACTTTGAGCTTTTGCCGTGTGGCCTTCTAATATTTGTATACAAGAGTATACAAATACAAATTGGCTCTATACAAGAGTGTACAGGAGGTTCTCACACAGAGACAGTGAACAGGAGAGTCCCACAGCTCTGAGCAGACACCTTTGGACGCATTTAGACTCATCAGGTCTGATGGAGAATAACCTTGAACAGCAAAATGGATTCTTGTGATATTTGTGACTTCTCAAATTCACGAGAATCCATCTTGAGGCCAAAACAAACGACAGACATACTTCAGCCTATTTTCTGTAATGCTGTATAGCATTTCATTTTGAATTCATTGAAGCAAATGTAAATGTAAAACTACAGTATGATTTAAAACATTTTATGAGATCTCATTTTATTTAGAAACCACTATTTTCCACTATTTTATTTGACTCATTGTTCTGTACTGTATGTGCACACTGGTTTATAGTGGGACTGGTCTTGGAGTTGCATGCTGAGATTGATGACGAGCCAAAACGACATGTTTTAGAATATAGACATTTAGACATTTGGACAATTTGCAATAAATTGGATCTTGATGTGATGAACTGTCATTTTCATTATCATTCAATGCTAAATGGAAACAACATAAAGACCAAACCAAATCAGTATTAGAAAAACATGAAAACCAGTCAAATGCACTTTAATTCCCAAAAGTCACTGAACTGACTGAGGCTTAAAGGTGCATTATGTAACTTTGGAAGAAGGTCCATCACCTAATTGTTTTCTACCTCACATTCATGCAGTTACCCCTCCTTGAACCGTCACCTTATCGTGGTGGAGGGGTTTGAGTGCCCGAATGATCCCGGGAGCTATGTTGTCAGGGGCTTCATGCCCCTGGGTAGGGTCACCCAAGGCAAACAGGTCCTGGGGGACGGGTCAGACGAAGAACGGTTCAGAACCCCCACATGATGAGTCACATACAGAGGCCAGTTACGTCGCCCAGATTGGCGTCACCGGGGCCTCACCCTGGAGCCAGGCCTGGGGTGGGTGCTCGTCAGTGAGCACCTGATGGTCGGGCCTTCCCCCATTTGGCCTGGCTGGGCTTAGCCCGAAGGAGCGATGTGGGGCCGTCCTCACGTGGGCCCACCACCCACAAGAGGAGCCATATGGGGCCGGTGCAGAGAGATCTGGGTGGCAGTCGACGGCGGGGGCCTCGACGACCGGATCTCCGGACGTGGAGACTAGCTCTGGGGACATGGAATGTCACCTCGCTGGGGGGAAGGAGCCTGAGCTTGTGCGGGAGGTTGAGCGTTACCGACTAGATATAGTCGGCCTCACCTCCACGCACAGTTTGGGCTCTGGAACCCAATTCCTTGAGAGGGGCTGGACTCTCCATTTCTCTGGCGTTGGCCGCGGGGAGCGGCGGCGGGCTGGTGTGGGCCTGCTCATTGCCTCACAGCTCAGCCGCTGTGTATTGGAGTTCACCCCGGTGAACGAGAGGGTCGCGTCCCTGCGCCTTCGGGTCAGGGACAGGTCTCTCACTGTGGTGTCGGCCTACAGGCCGAACAGCAGTGTTGAGTACCCGACCTTCTTGGAGTCCTTGGGAGGGGTACTAGACAGTGCACCAACCGGGGACTCTGTTGTTCTCCTGGGGGACTTCAACGCCCACGTGGGCAACGACAGTGACACTTGGAGAGGGGTGATTGGGAGGAACGGCCTCCCTGATCTGAACCCGAGCGGTGTTGTGTAATTGGACTTCCGTGCTAGTCACGGTTTGTCCATAGCGAACACCATGTTCGAGCACAAGGGTGTCCATAAGTGCACGTGGCACCAGGACACCCTAGACAGGAGGTCGATGATCGACTTTGTAGTCGTGTCATCTGATCTACGGCCGCGTGTCTTGGACACTCGGGTGAAGAGAGGGGCTGAGCTGTCAACTGATACTCAGAGGGACTTTCAACTCGCACCTCCGGGAGGACTTCTCACGGATTCCGGGGGAGGCTGGAGATATGGAGTTCGAGTGGGCTTCATTCTCGGCCTCTATTGTCGATGCGGCTGCTCGGAGCTGTGGGCGTAAGGTCTGTGGTGCCTGTCGCGGCGGCAATCCTCGAACCCGGTGGTGGACACCAGAAGTAAGGGATGCCGTCAAGCTGAAGAAGGAGTCCTGTCGGGCCTTGCTGGCTCGGGGGACTCCTGAAGCAGCTGACGGGTACCGGCGGGCCAAGCGTGCTGCAGCCCGTGCGGTTGCAGAGGCAAAAACTCGGAGCTGGGAGGAGTTCGGGGAGGCCATGGAGGAGGACTATCGGACGACCTCAAAGAGATTCTGGCAAACCGTCCGGCACCTCAGGAGGGGGAAGCAGTTCTTCGCCAGTGCGGGGGGAGAGCTGCTGACCTCGACTGGGGACGTTGTCCGGCGGTGGAAGGAATACTTTGAGGATCTCCTCAATCCCACTGTCACGTCTTCCAAGGAGGAGGCCGAGGCTGGGGACTCGGAGGCGGACTCATCCATCACCCTGGCTGAAGTCACTGAGGTGGTTGGAAAGCTCCTTGGTGGAAAGGCTCCGGGGTTGGATGAAATCCGTCCTGAGTGCCTTATGTCTCTGGATGTTGTGGGGCTGTCTTGGCTGACACGCCTCTTCAACATCGCGTGGCGGTTGGGGACAGTACCTCTGGACTGGCAAACCGGGGTGGTGGTCCCTCTGTATAAGAAGGGGGACCGGAGGGTGTGCTCCAACTATAGGGGGATCACACTCCTCAGCCTTTCCGGTAAGGTCTATGCCAGGGTACTGGAGAGGAGAATCCGGCCGATAGTCGAACCTCAGATCCAGGAAGAGCAGTGTGGTTTTCGTCCTGGCCGTGGAACACTGGACCAGCTCTACACTCTCCATCGGGTGCTCGAGGGTTCATGGGAGTTTGCCCAACCAGTCCACATGTGCTTTGTGGACTTGGAGAAGGCATTCGACCGTGTCCCTCGTGGTGTCCTGTGGGGGGTGCTCTGGGAGTATGGGGTCCGGGGCCCTTTGCTAAGGGCTGTCCGGTCCCTGTATGACCGGAGCAGGAGCTGTGTTCGCATTGCCGGCAGTAAGTCAGACCTGTTTCCGGTGCATGTTGGACTCCGCCAAGGCTGCCCTTTGTCACCGGTTCTGTTCATTGTGTTTATGGACAGAATTTCTAGGCGCAGTCAGGGGCCGGAGGGGGTCCGGTTTGGGGACCACAGGATCTCATCTCTGCTGTTTGCAGATGATGTTGTCCTGTTGGCTTCATCGAACCAGGACCTGCAATGTGCACTGGGGCGGTTTGCAGCCGAGTGTGAAGCGGCTGGGATGAAGATCAGTTCTTCTAAGTCTGAGGCCATGGTTCTCGACCGGAAAAAGGTGGCTTGCCCTCTCCGGGTGGGTGGGGAGTCTTTGCCTCAAGTGGAGGAGTTCAAGTATCTCGGGGTCTTGTTCACGAGTGAGGGAAGGACGGAACGTGAGATTGACAGGCGGATCGGTGCAGCTTCGGCAGTGATGCGGTCGCTGTATCGGACCGTTGTGGTGAAGAGGGAGCTGAGCCGAAAGGCGAAGCTCTCGATTTACCGGTCAGTCTTCGTTAGATAAATGACAGAACATAAACAGATAAATGACAGAACATAAAGAGTGAATAACATGAGGAGGCAGTCAGACAGTAACAGCTCTGCTCAGTTTGGTTTCTGTTTATCAGTGTGAAAAGGGCTGTTCAAATCACCTCTCGTCACCAGGAGGAGCTTCTTTAAATACAGGAGGAAGGTTTCTGGACTCATCACTTTTCAGAGACAGAGAGCTGGGAGCAGGTTCAGGTCTGGGTTTAGACCTGGGGCCAGGTGCAGTTGGGTCCATGTTGTAAGTGCTGAAATCAGAAGAGTCTATTTGAACAGAACATACAGAGATGTCTCCTGTGTAGAAGCTCTGTTCTCCAGATGTGGAGTTTCACAGCTGTAGGTACAAGCTCTGATGGTCAAGGACAATCTAGGACTAAGATATCTCATATGTTCCAGAGCACTAGTAGTAGTACAAGGTTATATTGTTCAAGCAGAGACCTATCGTTACCAACCAAAATTAAGGGGGTCTTATAACATACAGTCCCTGACAAAAGTCTTGTCGCTTATCCATTTTGTAGAAACAAAAGCTTACAACCTGACTTTAAATTAATCGATTGGTTTTAGAAATGTCTCATATGAAAGCTAAAACCCTCCCAAATTATGCTCAATATACTAAAATAAATTTGCTTCACTGAAGAAAGATTGATCATTTAATGAACACAGAAAGGTCAGATTTTGGCAAGACAAAAGTTTTGTCGCCTTGTCATATGATGCACCCAATCCTAGATTACAGCCTCACCTGTGATCAGTTACTGATCAATCAGTTAGTGGGTGTGTATAAAAAGAACCCCAGCACACCAGACCTTCACATCAACTGCAACTTGACCTCTGACAACATGCCTAAGATCCACCCTGAGACCAAAGTGTTAATTATCAAGAGGCTGAAGACCAGATCCACTGCTGAGGTAACCCTAACACCTTCAATGTGTCTCAGCGACAGGTACAAAGAATAAGAAAAAGATCTGAAATGACTGGAGATGTTTTTGACAAGTCCAGGTCCGGCAGACCCCGCAAGACAACTGCTCAGGAGGACGGTTTGTTAATTCAAAAATCCAAGGCCAGTCCCTTTTCCACTGCAGCAGACTCCACCAGGCCTGGTCACCTCAAGTCCCTGTGTCAACCACAACAGTCTGTAGAATTCTGTCTCGAAATGGCCTCCATGGTCGAATCAGTGCACAGAAACCAGCACTAAACAAAAGGCAATTAAAAAACCGTGTGGCATTTGCCAAGGCCCACAGCCTGCTAAAAGGATGGACACTGGAAAAGTGGCAGAAGGTGGATTTCTCAGATGAATCCTCGGTTGAATTACATCACAGCTGCCGCAAATATTGCAGGAGACCTACTGGAGCCGCATGGATCCAAGATTCACCCAGAAAACAGTTAACTTTGGTGGCAGAAAAAAATCATGGTCTGGGGTTACATCCAGTCTGGGGGTGTGCGAGACATTTGCAGGGTGGAAGGCAACATCAGTAACCTAAAATATCAAGAAGTATTAGCTCCTCTTACATTCCCAACCATAAAAGGGGTCAAACTTTGCAGCAGGATGGTGCTCCATCGCATACTTCTATCTCTACATCAAAGTTTCTCAAGGTGAAGAAGATCAAGGTGCTCCAGGACTGGCCAGCCCAGTCACCAGACATGAACATCATCGAGCATGTCTGGGGTAGAATGAAAGAGGAAACATGGAAGGCAAACCCAAAGAATCTTGATGAACTCTGGGAGACATGTAAGACGCTTTCTTTGCTATTCCTGATGACTTCATCAACAAATTGTATGAATCATTGTGGAACCGCATGGATGCGTCCTTCAAGCTCATGGAAGTCATACAAGATATTAAATATGGATCTCACAGCACCACTACTTCATTCAGTGACATTATGAAACATATTTTTGTATTTGTAAAAAAAAAAAAAAAGTAAATTATTCAATTTTCTGTAGGAGACAAAACTTTTGTCTTGCCAAAATCTGACCTTTCTGTGTTCATTAAATGATCAATCTTTCTTCAGTGAAGCAAATTTATTTTAGTATATTGAGCATAATTTGGGAGGGTTTTAGCTTTCATATGAGACATTTCTAAAACCAATCGATTAATTTAAAGTCAGGTTGTAAGCTTTTGTTTCTACAAAACAGATAAGCGACAAGACTTTTGTCAGGGACTGTAATTAAACATACCGATGTTCCACAATATGTCACATTACTCCAGTGCACTTTGACGTTGCAGGTCCAACTCGAGCTGGTTAAAGGGTCCATACTCTGCTGTCTGATCTGTGTTATAATTAGTGCTGTCATGCGATTAAAAAAATTGAGAGATTAATTAATTATGATCTGTAATTAATGAATCTAATTAATCTCATTTTAATCTCACCTAAAAATTGCTGAGAAAAGCCTTCAATTTGAGGTATTTTCATTTAAATTCATTATTACATTATTGTGGCAGATCAAAAGACTGATATAGAACAAAAAAAGTGACTTTATAAAGTCATTTATTGTTTAACAAATCTCTCCAAATTGGCTGTTGAGCCTAAGTCTCCATGAATAAGAAACTGTTTGCTGTAAAGTAGCAAAGACGAGGAAATCTGAACATAATAACTTTTGTCTACTTAAAGACAATAAAAAGGCCAGTCTTTCCTTAACCATATTAAAAATATTATTGATAGAGAAATGCTTTATATATGAGATCACTGGTTTTAGTCCTAGTTTAGTCCTGGAATGGATTAATCCTGGTTTTAGTCCTGGTGTTAGTTCTGGTTTGGTCCTGGTTTAGTCCTGGTTTAGACCTGGTTTTAGTTCTGGTTTTAGTTCTGGTATTAGTTCTGGTTTTAGTTCTGGTTTAGTCCTGGTTTAGACCTGGTTTAGTCCTGGTTTAGTCCTGGACTGGATAAGTCCTGGTTTTAGTCTTGGTGTTAGTTCTGGTTTAGAGACTCACAGGAGGAAGCGCGGTTTACGCAGCGTACGCGAGAAAACACGATCTACACGCGGTGCACGGGAGGACAGCGGTGTCCGCGCAGTAACTACGGAAGGAAACGTGGTCCGCACGTTCTCAGGTCGATGACAATGATGAAGGTGTGTGTTTGTTTGTGTGTGTTTGTGTGTGTGTGTGCGTGTCCCCTCATGTGGCAGGTCACTATAGGACAGTGGTGCAGACATCATGAGCCTATGCAGGCTGTTTACACCAGTGACATTTAAGTTGTAGGCGCTTTTATATGTTATTTTCTTTTATATTTCACGTCGGGAGAATAATTTCCAAGACACGAATGTGTTTTTACCTGTGCACTGCTGACTGTTCTACTGGCTCTACGACCTCGTCCATTGTGCCTGACGCCGCCAACGTGAACATGACGTTTACATCGCTCCTACTGCGCGCGTTTTGTGTGGGTTTCCGGCAATGAGTGGAATTACCGAAATAAAAAAATGTATAAATGTGTTTTTTTGTGTGTGTGTGTTGTTACACATAAAAACCGGTTTTATAATAAAGCAACTCGCATTCAGAAACACTAAAGTTAGAGATTAAAAATGAGATTAACGCGATTAAAAAACATAACGCACTAAATATGACTGTAATTAATTAATCGCAATTTACGCGATAATTTGACACCCATAGTTATAATATGTTATAATGTTTCCTCATCACAGACCTGGAGATGTGTTTTGTTTCATTCACACATGTTTAACACACAAACCTTGTTTGAGAGTTCTTCTCTCAAACAGAAAACACTCTGTTCCACCTTGTGATGTCATGTGGTAATACAGGAAGTGCTCCATTGTGTTTTTAAACTCCAAACACCTCCAATAGAATCATTTGGATGATTTCAGCCCTGGAATTGCTAATCTCTACTGAACTAAATGTAAAAGTTCACTTGAGAACTGACTGCTCCTTCATGCATTATGTCTGTTTAAGGAGGATGTGTTATGTGATGGAATGGTTGTGATTTTTTTTTTTTTTTTTTTTTTTTTTTCGTCCACAGTAATTTCCTGAACAAAAACAAGTCATATAATTAATTTGTAGCAACCAACACAAAAAAATATATTTCTTCTTCCAAAGTCTGAATTCTGCTCCAAACAACATGCTTTGGAATCTAGACATTTGGACAGTTTGCAAAAAATTGAGTCTTGATTTGATAAATTGTAATATTTCATTTTCATTCAATCATCAATTTTCAGAACTTTATATTTGTACAGATAAATGGAAAAAACATCAAGAGTGAATAATATGAGGAGGCAGTCACACAGTAACAGCCCTACTCAGTTTGGTCTCTGTTTATCAGTGTGAAAAGAGCTGTTCAAATGACTCACCTCTGGTCCTCAGGAGGAGCTTCTTTAAATACAGGAGGAAGGTGTCTGGACTCATCACTTTTCAGAGACAGAGAGCTGGGAGCAGGTTCAGGTCTGGGTTTACACCCGGGGCCAGGTCCAGGTGGGTCCATGTTGTAAGTGCTGGAATCAGAAGAAGAGTCTATTTGAACAGAACATACAGAGCTGTCTCCTGCTGCACCCAGAGGTCTGATCAGTCTGTGTCTCCCCCTGCTGGTCACATACTTACATTACACTGAACTGGGTTTTCCGGTTTTATGGTTGAGATCAGCATTAAACCAGGAGTAACACACACACATTACAAACAGAAATAAGCAAAGACTAAACGAATTCTAAGAAAATATTTAAAGGTGCACTATCTAACTTTTCTGGTGATGGAAACTTTGCCTACTTTCCTCGATGGAGTTATTATTGCTTTGTCTGGAATATTCCTCAATATGGCATTAAATGTATTTGTTTTCATGAAGAAAAACAGGTGACATCACCAGGCCGAGTCACAAGTCAGATTTATGGAGAGGTGACCCCGCCCACAGTCCAACAGTACAGCTGCATGTTTTTTCAGCAATAAAAACACCTGTAACTGAACAGATGAATAATATGTATGAGTATAAGTATGTGGCCATATTTTGGAACATTCTAGACAAAACAATATTATCTCTGGGGAGCAGTTTGAGTATCCTCCTCCTAAAAAGTCACATAGGGCATCTTTTTTAAGAATATATATTTTAAAAATGTTAAATGATTGCCAGAAATGTCCATAATTACCAAGAAGTTACTAAACCCAAATTTATGTTTTAATTCTTGTATAATAAAATCAGATACTTACTTTGTCAGCGTCGTATCCAGATATTTTCAGTTCCTGTTCCTGTTCCACCTGTCGGACCTGTTCCACGTGGAGTCATGTGACCACAGATATGTGGGCAGGTCTATAGTGAATCAGCAGAATACACATGCAGCACGCAACATATGCCCATATTTACAATGTGTGGACTATTCTAGCTTTGTCCACTATCAAACTATTGACTAAAAATAATGTATCCATGGCCTGAAGGGCCCTCCAACACAGTGAAAGAATGACCTCTGTAAAAGCTGTTTTAAAAGCTCATGTTTTCCTTTGAACTCAAAAGACCCATTTAGACTCATCAGGTCTGCTGGAGAATGAGTTTAGTCTTAGATCTGCTGAGGTCTAAAGACAATGGGTGCTGCTGGAGAAATATTTCAGAAGGAGTCTTAAAAGTACTTTAAATTGAAATAAATGAAATCCACTATATACTGTATGTACAGCTGTTTCACTCTGATGTTTTCAGGGCAGTACTGTTTCAAAACATCTGATTCTCTGAGACCTTTGTACAATCTGTACAATTTGTAAATCCCCTGTGATCCTGATTCCTGTCCAGGGCTCTGGATTAAGAAAGCCTTCAGGAGGAGCTTCTCTAAAGTCTAGAGGAAACTCTTTGGAGTGGTCACTTTTCAGAGACCAATGGCTGGGAGCAGGTTTAGGTCTGGGCCTGGTCCAGATAGGTCTATTTTGTAGGCCCTGGAATCAGAAGAAGAGTCCATTTGAACAGAAAATACAGAGATGTCTTCTGGGCGGAAGTTCTGTTATCCAGCCATAGGGACAACCTGTGATGGTCAGGGGGATGCCACCAAAACTACTCACCCTCCTTATACTAGTGCTGTGGGATGTGTGAGTAGAACTGAGCTACTACTCAGCACTCAGCATTTATTCATTTATCATATTTGTGGCACTTTGCTTAGTTTATAAAGTTAGTCCCCAATAAGTAGGCGAACATCAGAACCAGAGATAACTGCGCATGGAGCCGTGGAGAGGCCAGACTCTGACAGGTGTGTTGGTTGTGCAGGGCAAATGCAAATCGTGCAGCCCCCCTCCGAATGTGTTACTGGTTTAATCCATGTCTGTGCGCAAAGCGGTAACATCAGAAACATTTATATGACAATAAACGTATTCCATAATCTGTGAGACTTCCACCTCTGTGAGACCAAATGCAGTGGACACCCGTGAGAGGAGAATATGAGCAGTCAGCAGTAGCAGCAGTGGACACTTGAACCTCAGGTGAGAGACGCGGGAGTGGACTGCAGTGACAGGTGGGAGTGGACAGGTTTACATCGGTGCGCGTGCATGAGAGGGGCGCATGTGCACGTGTAGTGTTCAGAACACAAACGCAACCAGTTCTGTCATGGCACATCCAAAATTGTATATTCCTGGTGCCTCTACTGGTGTGTACTTGCATTGTGGGGCCCCAGAGCTGGTTTATTGTACTCTTATATAACTTTTCCCCACTCTCCTTTTTGCTGCCTGTAATGAGGCAAAGATTACAGACTTTACCCACACGGCAGTACTTTTAAATGCTACAGCGGGCACAGATTGGTTCAGATGCTGTCGCCATATATGTACATGTATCGTCCTACTCCAGCCACCAGCAGTGAAGTACAGTCTGTCCTGGACACGTCCCCTCGTTAACAATGCCACTAAGATTGGGGGCAAGGTCGGGCCCTTTGACTTTATTGTTCCCAAGCATCAGTGGTGGAAAGAGAACCGGAAAAAAATCTTTTCGTGTAGAAGTACAGTTGCAAGGTTAAAAATGTACTCAACTGCAAGTAATGCTCCCAAATGTGTAATTAGTAAAAGTACACATTACACATGAAACTTTCTACTCATAGTATAGTTACTTTTTACATGACTGTAGCATTTAGATCAGTTTTATTTATAAAACTTTATTCATTAAACTATTTAAAGATAAATTCAGCTGCTTTAACTGTGTAAGTGTCACCGCACGATCCTGATCAGCACCTACAGTAAACAGGAAATCCAAAACTCTTCTAGATCATTTCAAACAAACACCATGATGACTCGACCTTGGTGAGGTGTTTTTCTTATAATGGATGGAAGTCTGGGGAAAAAATCAAGCAAATAATAATGATCATGTGAGTTTCTGCCTTTTGTCTTTGCACGACTCCTTATTTTTGGCTCATGATACAAAGGCAGAGAACAGGAACTGACAAATAAGGGTCAAAGGGCAAATCTATTATTCTTTTGTCTGGACAAAACCGAAACTTTGAAGTCATTTTTCTCAGTTTCACACTCTGGAGACTCTTTTGCGTTTGTAGGGCAATATGGCTTTATGGCTTTTATCTAACCTCTCAACATTTTAATCTAAATTACTTCCTTTACCTTTAATTATTATATATGCCCATGAGTGATCTAATATTAGATTAGATAATATTATGCAGAGTCTTTGCGGTGGCTGCACCAAAACAGTGGAATGAGCTGCCTCTGTACATTAGACAGGCCTCTTCTGTGTCTGTTTTTAAATCTCTTCTTAAAATGCACTTGTTCACTTTGGCCTTTGACGCAGTTTGAGTTACTGACATTTTATTAGATTGTTTTTATTAGATTCAGTTTTTATTCATATGTTGGTTTATTGTTTTGTTTTTTTTGTTTTTTTAATTATGTTCTGTACCACTTTGGTCAACCTGTGTAGATTTTAAAGTGTGTTATAAATAAAGTTGCAGTTGCAGTATTTTCTAAGTGTTTAGTAGAATGTCGAGCTAATTTACATGGTTTAAACTCATACTTGAATAAACTAAAAACAGGCTATTGTATTTGAGTTTTATTGCAAGCTTAAATTGTGGTTGATTTTCTGTTTGTTTGTGTTTTAAAGGAGTTCTTTTGGAGCAGGGTGGACAGAGGTCTCACTTTCAGTTCCATCTCAAACAGGTTCATGATCAAATCTTTTTTGTAATCCTATTCAGGGCTGGACAGGCATAAAAATCTGTCAACATTTTGAAGCTAAAACATCAAATTAACATGAATCGTGTAGATTAAATGAATAAAGTTTGGGGGGGGGGGATCTTAACTTCACTGATCAATTTGGATGGTACTTGTCATGGCGGACGATGACGCATGTCTCATTCAAGGATAAGGAAAGGAACACATTTAACTTTTTCAGATGCACTGTCTATCTGTCTATAATCTTTCCTACTAGACCTGTGTTTATGTATGAAAACACCATAGAGATGCATGTTCCAGGTGGTCTGTAGTCTCGTTTTATTCCCAGTTTAGACAAATGAAGGATTTAGACAGGAAACAGCTTTGAGAATATGCACACAACCACTGGAGTCTGGAGTCTTTGCTCATTCAGTTGGTGGAGTGAAAAATGACATTGATAACACAACCTGTTAGGCAACAGCTCAGTATTCAAGAATTCCTACAGATTGATTCAAGTTCACATGAATCACAGGTCAGAATTCTGTGGTGAAATCTGCAGTTTAACTCTCAGATTGTAAATTTATTGATCTGGTTTATTGTCATTATCTCAAATTACTGCACATATTCACAAAAAACAAAAAAACAAAGCATATTAACTCTTTTCTGACAGTGGTGCCAATCAAGCATAATTGTTAATAGTTGAAATAAGTCTTTAACATGGAGGTGGAGGACAGGGCAGATATCAATGGTACAATTTGCCAGTCAAAATCTCTCTAATTCCTGGTGTTTTAACAGGTTTTAGAAATAGTTAGGGTCTTGCCGTAAACTGCATCGCGTTCACTTAACTATAAACCTTCCAAGCTTGTCCAACAGGAGTCCAACCTCTCAACCTCAAATAATTAAGGTCTGTGTTGTTGCAGATGCATTTCCATCTGAGAAAGAGCCCTGGCGTCCAATCTTACAACCCCATGGTGCCTAAATCTCACTCAGGCAAAGCATGTCGATGGCAGTCTCATGTTTTTGATGAGGTAACAACATTCTAATGTGGCTTAAAGCTCACAAAGCTCAATTTTGCATAATAAAAAACCTGTTACAGCCACAGGCCTTGAGCTCCTCCATTACACACTGCACCTTTCATTTGTTTACTTTGCATATGAAAATTTTTCTCTATTTAGGCAGTGACAAAAAAAAGGACACAGGGCAAACTGCAGACACTAGGTTATCAGTTGTATTGGTGAGTTACAAAATTTCATCTGTTCATTAGTCATAGTAAGTTCTTTTCTATACTATTACACACATGCTGTTAATTGTGAGTAATACTGAAATGGTAAATGGAACTACAATACTAGTTTTAATTAAATTTAGTATCTGGGTAATGTCTTGCCCAAGGCACCAAAACAGTAATCATCTGTGGGAGCTGGTATCGCACCGCCAACCTGTGGGTCAGTGGATCTGATCACTCTACCAGTGATGTTTTAAAAACCTTCAGATCTGAGGATGAGCTCTCTATTTGAGCTACTTACAAAAAGAAAATGTCAGTCAGAAATGTGCTAAAACATATCTGTAAATACGTTTGGTTTACTTTCAACATGATTTCAAAAGTTACACTGCGGCTTTATTTTATTACAAAACAGTAATATCTTGTCTCCATGGAGAAAAGGTGGCAGACTCTCCACCAAACTAGTTACACAGTGCACCTTTATATGTACCAAAGTTTAAATAACATGTATGAGTGACATGATTTCTGTGATGTTGCAGGTCTGAAAATGGGTTGTGTTTTCCTGCTGCTACTTCTTTTTGGTAAGATCCTTGTCCTTTGTTATAAAATGTCTGATGTTTTGGCAAATTCTAGAATGTTGTAGATTTCGTTTCCGTCAGTCCCCAAAGCAGCTGTGTTCGTAATAGATTGCTGTCAATGCAGTGAGTGACCAAATGTTCCCATTAACCTTGGATAGTCCCAGTTTTGAGCCGTGTCCCAGCAGATTTATACAAAACCATTGACTTTTCCAGGTTTTATACAAGAAATTTCCCATTTGACCAATACCCACCATCAGTAAAGACAGGAATATATTACAAAAATAAATATAGAAAACTGTGCTTGACAGTGACCATAGGGCAAAATAAATCCACAGACAGAAGTCACTTTAGAAGATTATAAATTAACCCACAAGAGAGTTGAGAATGGACAATGTTGTGTACTCTTTTCAGTTTTATTTACACCAACCACCCCAACCCAGGTGTGTTCCAGTTTTGAATTTTTGAAAATCTATGCATCATAAATGAAAACGTATGTTTACATGTTCAGGCTCTGGTCAGCTGTATCCCATGAGGAAGTACTACTACATCGACATTCCGAAAACATGGCACGACGCTCAAACGTACTGCAGAGAAAACTATGAAGAACTCGCCATTTTCGACAGCATGGAGGACATCCAGCTGTTGTCCAAACCCCAGCCCTTCAGCAGTGCCTACTCTTGGATCGGCCTGTCAGATGATACGAGCAACTGGAAAACACAGATGGGGAACGCCAGTAACTCATGGATCTGGACAGCGACAGGAAAACCGAGCAGAACAGGCTACCAGATATTTCAGACTAGTGAACCCAATAACTATAATGCAGTTGAACTTTGTGTTGTGTTGCATACATTTGGTGGATGGCGCGATGTCAGATGTTCTGACCGACAGGCCTGTGTCTGTATGAACAGTGAGTAAACCTTTCATTTTGAGCTACTTTATGAAGTTACTCTGTCTGCACTGTTTATTTGTTTCAGACACTGAATCAGGAGTCACCTACATATACGATGCCACCCTTCGGATATGGTCTGCTGCTTTAGCGTACTGTCGTCAGTATTACACAGACCTGGCGATGATTGAGGACTCTGCAACATATGATAAAGTCGTGCAGTCCAGACCTTCTGTTAATACCTGGATTGGACTCAGCCGACAGGCCTGGGTGTGGGCAAATGGGTCCTTACTCACAGTCAACAACTGGCAGGGAGGAAAACCTACTGGAAACGGCACTCAATTCTGTGTGACGGAGGAGGAAACAACTCATCAGTGGAAAACGGACGTATGTGAAAATCTCAACCCCTTCATCTGCCACAAAGGTAACTTCCAATACAACATTTCTCCTGTTTGAGGTTAAACAAAATATTATGCTGTTGTCATATATTTAAAACCAGTAGTCTACACTCTGCATGTACTAACAGATAAACCTTAAGAATATTGCTTTGGAAGCCTTGGTCTTGCAGGTCTTCCACATTAGAGAGTTGATTTCAGTTATCTCAGCAACAATTAAAAACATGGGCCTTATTCATTAATGTTTTAAAGAAGCAAGAAAGACATATTATGCAAAGTAGGGATGTCCCAATCACATTTTTTTGCCCCAGAGTCCGAGTTCGACTCCTTTGATTTTGAGTATCTGCCAATACCGAGTCCTGATCCAATACTTCTGTAAAACATTATGAAATGAATTAAGAGCAAAGAATAAGATCCAGGATGTTTGGAGGGATCAGATTGTGTTGATTTCATGTGTAGTATTTGGGCTGAACTTGTGAAAAATCAAATGTCCAAAACTTTAATTGTTTAATTAACTTTTCTAACCGTTCAGCATCATTGTTGAAAATCTTGACTTTTCACAGTCTGGTCTTGGAATGTGGAACTTAGTATATTTAATGAACTGGACAAAACAGGAACCAGACGAGAATCAGATCAGACCTGAGACTAGACTCTGCACAATCTACAGTTAGTATATTTGATATTATATGGAAGCCTGTGCTTTACATTTAAAACATTTAGGCTCGTCTATGATCTCCAAATAATACAAAATCTTTCCAAATAAAAATGAGATGACAGACGCCCCACAGCCTCTCTCCCCCTGCTGCCCCCACTCGTGTAATTCTTTATGATTTCCTCATCAGATAAATGCAGCATTTTGCTATATTCCGCTAGCCTGATCAGCCGGTTTCACTGGCTGAACAGACTAGCGGGGCCAGTGGAAACCGTCTGGCCTCGCAACATTAACATTTGTTCACTTGACGGTAGGCGCTGTTTTTTTTGTTTTGTTTTTTATTTGATCAATCGCTGCTATTTGGTTGTGACATATGTAATGCGCCACTAATGGGACTAACTGGTATATTAAGCTTTTCCCAAATCCTGTAGGAAGAAGGGCAATAACGTCTTTCCCCTTGATAAAATTCACCAAACATTCTCTTTCTTCTGGTTTTAAATCCTTGATTTCGGGAATCGTTGCCAACACAGAATGTATGGCTTTGTCTACATCCATCTCGACCACTTTGTTTACTGTTGTGCTGAACCACAAAAGGGACCCAGACAGGCGCTTGAGTTTGATGTCATGGCTTCACAGCTCTTTGCTGATTGGACGGTGTGCTGTCTACAAATTCCAGGGTTCTTGTAAACCGTCTAGTGTATTCTGATTCCTGACCTAGTTGCTGAAGAGAAATGAAATTGAGCGGAGGCACTAGGTGGCCCCAGCCTGGCTAGTGTTCCACACCATTATACAGTAAATTCTGGGGTGAGGCCACTTGAAACATTCATATTTGGGGCATTTTGTTCAAATGACGCTGGTTGTCTCCACCACATTTACCCCTCATGCGTACGGCAGAATCGGAGCTCTGTGCACATGTTGATAAATACTATGCACCCTATGCCATAAGGCAAGGCAAGTTTATTTGTATATCACAATTCGTACACAAAGTAATCCAAACTACACACAAAGTAATTCAAAGTGCAATGCAAAAATATACACACATGTATTCACCCTTTTCACTGCAATGTTAGTAAATGATGACCAATGTCATCTTTAATGCACAAAATGTACTATTTTACTATAACACAACATCATTTTAATAAGCAAATGCTTTCTCTTCAAAATGCTGTAATTGATACTTTGCAGTGACATCACATTTGGGGTGTTCTACATATATCTCTATGGTGTGTTTAGGTGTTTGATTTCCAACAAAAAAGGTGAGCATGACTAACTGAAAAACTGCTGACTGGTTTTATGTGTGAAAGACTTGTTTAACGGCACAGATCAGCTCACTTCAAACAAATGTTCAGATTTAAGTCTAACCTACCTAGACAGAGCAGTGCTTAGAGTTAGCACTCTGCCAGGCAACGTTGATGACATCAGCTGCAAAGTATCAATATGTCTCTTTATATGCCATTAACATTATTATTATTATTTCAGCATATAAAGAACTGATGAACAAAGTCAAAGTGACTCTTCAGAGCAGTCCAAACCTGGAAAATCCAACTCTCCACATCCAGATCCTGCAGAAGGTAAAATGAATCTGCCCTTCAAAATAAAAGTATTTTTCTCTTATAGTTTTTAATCTTGGTTTTATTTTGTAGCTAGTGGAGGCGCTCAGAGCTTCAGGTTACCACATCTATAAAGTGGAATGGAGCATCAACCCCTGGATACAGAGATAAAGAGATAAAGATACTCATAAAATGTTCTCATTGGAAGTATCACTTTTATTCCTCTTAACTGATTAAACAGACAATGATTTGAGGTGTGAGTAGTCTATTGTTTAGCTGTTTGGTGCTTTGGTCCATAGGGGATGCAGGAGGCAGATGTTGGGTTGTAGGGCTGGATGATTAGTTGACACAAATCCAATCATAGAGAGACAGACATTTAGATAGATGTGTTCTTCATCTCCAAGGTGGAAACTACATTGTCATAGACTCACATACAGACTCATCAATCAGTCAGTCAAGCTTCATTTCAGGGTCCATAGAACAGGATAAACACACTGTAATAATAATCTACAGTCCATAAAAGTAGTTCCTCCAGCGCCCCCAGAATTCTGAGTTGTACTGCTGCGGCATTATTAACCATTTAATTATGTAATTTCGAGTCCTCGAGGAGAGTCCTAAACACATTATATGCAACCTGCAACTTCTTTGATTTACTGTAACTATAACTGAGAGGTATTTTCACATTGCTTGTACACATCGTGCCACACAGTTGATGTACTGTGTTTTTGTACACAGCACATGAACATAGACAGAAACAGACACTAGACACAACAAAATGGACTCTGTTATAAACGTCACCCAGAGCATTTGGCAAGAGTCAAATGAAGCTCACAAGCAGTTATAGGGTTGAATTTGGAACAGAGTTCCATATTTGGGGTAGGAATTTATTTAAAGACAAAATAGCCAAATAAAAACACCAAGATGATGTAGAGCAGATTAGTATGAACATTTAAGATCAAAATGACGAGGCTCACAGCAGCAGCTACAGAGAGAGAGACAATATTTCAGTGTAAGGTCATTTGGAAACAGTCGATGAAGCCAAAGCACTAAAAGTATATTTTTGATTTGATTTTGATTCTCTGTTTGTTTGTTTTTGTTTTCACAGAGAAGGGCACATGGTGAGGAGCGTAATGTTCTGACCACATAAAAATATTTAAATAGGAAACTCACGTCATAGACAAATGAAGAGATTTAGACAGGAAACATAGGCTATAGTCACACACCCGCTGCTATCACACATTCAAATGATGGTGTGACAACAGATATTGGTGAATAATCACTGTAGTTACCTGGTCCCCGAAGGGTTGACCAGGTTTTGTATTCACCCTGTGTGTGTGTGTCTGTGTGTCTGTCCACCTGTGATAATTTCACCATTTATGGACTGATTGTCACCAAATTTGATACGTGGGTCAAGTCCCCATGCCCGATGCCGCAAAAAAAGTTTGGTGACAATCTGAGGTCATTTGAGGTCACATGGGTCAATTGAAAGGTCATGCCATTATAAAGGATAAGAGCAACGGGAGTGGTCTCAAAATCTCAGACATGCTAGTAAACACAGACATTCTCATGTGTGACTAATATCACACAAATATTCATGGGCCTGTACAGATACACACATTGCATTGTGGATATAACGATCACGAAATATGGGCTGGGCTCCTCATAAGATGCTTCTGCGGTGATGAACTGACCCCACCGATGTCTCATGGGGGACCAGGTTGCTCTCTCTGATTGCACTTGTTTTAACCTGAGCTGGAGGACAGGACAGAATTGTATGTATGGTAGAATCTGAATTTGCTGATTAACTGTCAGACTGCAAATGTGTTGACCTGGTTTATAGTTTAGTTTAAGCAATGCAATCTATCAACAAACAGTTATAATAAGTGCAATGACATTACATATCTCTATCCCATTCCCACTCTGCTCCTGTGTGCCCTCTGCTCCCTCAGTGCCTTAATCAGGTTTAATTTAGTTGTTAGTTATAAATTGTTTTTCCTACATTAGTTGCTGTTTCATGTTGGCACTTGTGCATTGTTAAAAAATATGTTCTTAAAACAGAACAAAACTTTTTGAAGTCTGTAATTTGTTTTGAAGGAGAATGCTGATTGACTGCGAGCTGTTTTTCTTTGAGGTGTGCTACACTGGCCACTGCATGTGGACCTTGTCCATATTTTTGTAATTGCTGGGCCTATTCACATTCAACAAAAACTGACACAAAGTGCAACATACTCTCTGCTCAAACTGAGCAGCTTCATAAAACACTTTAAAACTGATAACAATGTGTCACCTACTTTGTTTCTCAAATGTACTGTTATCATCACGACTGTTCTTGAGCACATTTCTCACTGTTACTTTGCATAGTGAGTAAAGTTTGAGAAAGCTACCTTACACTTTCAACTTGTGTGTTATTCATTATAGTTCTTCATTTCTATACTTATTCACACAAACACTGACATGAGTTTAGTGATCTTAACAAGAGACAGTTGATCAGATAAGACCAACATCAATATGAATACAATAACTGTTCATTCACATGAAGAGAGCAGAGCAAAGAGCATGAATGTGAATGTGAAATATTAATAAAGTTGTAGAGATCGTACCTCTTACAGTGCACCAAACTGCTCTTTTCTTCTTGGTGGGTCAAAATGACCACATGCTACTGGAGAGAATTTGGGCAACAACTGCACTGCAATTTGATTGAGTGTTGAGTTTAACAAAAAATGTGTAGCACTGGAAGTGTAACGTGATTGGACAATAGGTCAGCACAAGAATATGTAGCTCTTGTGTAAACTGAAAAATCTTTTACAGATGTTTTCAATATTTTTTTTTTAATTTTTGAAAATTTAACACATCAATTTTAAGAGTGTACTGTACGCAGTCACCTCTCCACAGATCTGACCTATTACTTGACTTGGTGGCATCACAGTCTGCTTTTCTCCATGATAAGTTTAATGCCATACCATGTAACATCTCTAGAGATTTTTCACCAGGAAGGTTAGTGCACCTGATTTAATAATGCCACTGATTAGCTGAAGCAGAAAAAAATAGTTTTTGGTTCACGTGTAGGCATTAAAGGTCCTATATTACCCAACATTGAAAAAACATAACATTGATCAGAAGAATCAGATGTTTAAGTCTATAAGTCGTGCTTTTTTCATGATTGGGTGTTTCCTGCAACTTATACTCAGGTTTGATTTGAATATTAAAATGTTCACACTGAAGCTGTGAGAGGTTCTAGTCTTGTGTGTGAGTATCTGCTGCTCCTGTTTCTCCTGTACCACTGTCACTTCACTCTACTGCACATGTCTCCTGCAGAAAGAGCCTCTGTCCTGTCTGTATCATGTCAGTCGATCACACCGTTACTTCTGTACCACAGAAAATGTAACATTTAAACTAATTTATAAAGATAACTGAGAAGACCGAATACAAATGCCCCCAAAAAGATTATCATATTTTGCAGATTACAAACTGCAAGTAGCAAAATATGACAACCGGGAGAGTGCACCATGCAACTTTCCTGAAGTCACTGGATGGATGGACAAAGTCTGGACTTCAGTGACAACGAAACCATCCTATTGGGATTCAGAATGACCACAATAATTGTAACTGGAACTGATTCTGAGTCTGACGACAGCTACACAGAAGAGGAAGAGGCGCTCTGTTTACCTCCAGAGGTCACGGAGTTGTTCAGAAATGACACCAAGGATGAAGAATTGAATGGATTTAGTGATTTGGAGTGAGATGGAGAGTTTGTTAAACTTGTTCTGTTCTGTTGTTTATGTTATAGTTTATCTGAAGAACTGTTCATATGTCACGTTACCAGTCTGTTGTTCTCTCTTCTATTGTTATTACTAGAACTTGACTTTCAACATGAAATGCCGGTTCCTGGTCTCTGATTTTATAAAATAAATTTCCCCCAAAAAGTGCAACTTATAGTCCAGTGCGACTTGTATGTATTTTTCATTCTTCATTATGCATTTTTTGGTTAGTGCGACTTAGGCCCCATCCACACTAGTACCTCTTCGAGTCATTTTGGTTGCGGATGCAGTGTTTGTGACGTTGCAATGCCAGTCTAGTCATGTGACTTCCGTTTCGGGCGGTTTTGCGTTGCTGTGTGGATAGGGAAGTCTTTGATGACGGCGGACACAGAAATGATGTGTCTGGACACAAATCGTTTCCAATACAGTGATACGGTGACACGGTGATACAAGAAAATACGAAATACAAAAAAAATATTGAACGAATTTTTGTACTACTATTATATTTTTTCAACTATTTTTATTTAGTGAGTAATAAATACAACACTAGTAATAATTTCTAGATCACTGTTAAAAACTTGAACTAATATTTCTTGGGAAACAAAGGGTTAATATAATGGAATGGAAATGGACCAATCACAATTTTTCTTCCAGTGGTATCTGGGTAAATCAGTGACTCCCCCTGCAGGCACTGAACTAAAGAAACATCTGCAGGGCCTTCGCCTTTCTGTAGGGAAGGCCCGTGCATTTCAAGTCAGTGTGGGGATGAGTTTGATATTTACAGTTGTCTTAGCCAATCATATTTCATCGAGTTATGGGATCATATCATGACATCTTCCGGGCCTTCACGAATACCCTGTGATAGCAAATATAAGCAAGTGATAAATGCTCGCTCTGTCCCGCCCTAACTCTCCAGTGGCGGCGTGTTACTGCTACAGGCTAATGTGTGGATAACACAGCTGTGTGCTCTAGGACTTATGGCGAGTTCAACTTCAAGCCAAAGTGCCTTCGAGGAACAGTTTTTAAGGAGTAATATGTCTTCTCTTCAGCAGCACCCTTTTGCAAAGCAAGAAAAGAAGCATTAAGCTGAAATGAGTGCAATTGGCTGCGGTGGAATCCTGCAGCTCTTATTTTGATTCACACACTGGCTAATGGCGGCTAGCAACTTTAGCCTGTACCTCCACAGAGGAGAGCGCGCCGGGACTGGGGCATTCGCTGCCAGAGCCGGGGCTGTAGCCGCTGGGACCCGGGGCAGTCGCTGCCGGGGTTGGGACAGTCACTCGCTGCTCTATCTGCCTCTGCCAGCTCGTTTCTGGGCCTAAAGGTAGAGTGGGCGTAGCGCGCAGAGGGCTTAAGTCTAAGTGTAAGTGCTAACATGGACCGGCCCTAACTTTCAGATTGAAGTGGGAAGTGAGATTAAGACGTTTTACAACCAGCTCGTGCATTCGGCTCTCGGACCTGGTGTCACGGACCTGACTGGACTTGGACCAGGTTGATCTTTTCCTATTGGAGACACCAACAGGACAGCAGATAGAGGTTATGCCCTGCATCAATCCTCTGGAGAAGGTAAGAGGCTTGTTTTCGTTAGTTTTGGGCAAATCTGAGGACAGAGCCTCACAGGTAAATAGTATTATAGTGTTAATAATTAAATAGTGTGTAAATGAGCTCGTGGGTGCGATGGAGCTGCTCCGGTTGTTCCGTTGTGCGCTGTAGGAGCGGCGCAGATGCTGTGTGTTTATATTGTGATCGTAACCTCTTATTGTAGTTTTGTTGACGTGTGTTGTGTTGTTGGGGCTGTGTGTGAGCGGTGTGTTGTGTTGTGTTGTGTTGTGTTGTGTGTGTTGTTGGGGCCGTTTGCGAGCGGTGGATCAGGTTGCGTAATCTTTGCGCTTGGCTGTGCGTTGTGATCAATATAGTTCAATACCAATACTGACCAACATGACCGTTTCTGGCATTCGTTATATAGCCTTTATATAATACATATATTTATAATATATATTTATATAATTTTGGCCTATGTGCACCCCCCAAAAATGTCATGATAACCGACAATTGGTCCTAGTAAAGGCCCGGGGTCAGCTCTCCTGTTGTAGTTCCAGCTAAGTCAGTTCTTTCTGATCAGAATGTGTTAAAATGTGTTAAAATAAAGACCAGATTAAAGTCTTAATAAGTCACAGATGCTGCGTTTACATTGGGTCAAAACCCCCTAATGTACACAGAAATTAATATCTGACAAATAAAAATATAAGAAAACGCCTGTATTTTGTTGAAATAGTGTTTAAAATATTGGGGAAAATGCGTTTATTGTATAAATTATGACTAACCAAGTGTGACTTCATCAGTATGATTTCTCTAAAATAGAACTCTCCACGTCCTGTAATTTTCAATGTATTTTTCAACTTTTCTTCTCAAACTGCTTCTTTATTTGTGTAAAACTATAATTTATATTTATACTTGTTGTTATCCCACCAAGTAAAAATGAGAGAATCATCAGAACCTATGATACACACTTCAAAATACATTTTAGGAGACCATTGTTTGCACGAATGTGTTAATGTTGAATGATTAACAAGGAAATATAAACAATTATTTATTCTGGTTAAAAAAAAATTAAACATTCTCATTGGTACAAAATCTTGCTACAAATCAGTGTAAACATTTTCTGTTTCTTTTTTTACTAAGAGTGCAGTAAACATGTAAACAAGGCACACTTTTCTCTCATTCAAAATAACATTGAAAACTTTTAAAGGTAATATTATATTATTATTCACCGAAGATGCAAAATAGAGAGTGCATAGTAAAGTGTATTATAAGATCAACTGCATAGGCTAGAAAAAAATTGAAAAAATTAAAGTATGAGATAGTATAAAATAAAATATTGCAGCAACAGAAAATACAGCTCCAAACACCTAGTTGCAAATAAAAAATAAAAATGCAATAGTAAAAATATTTAGCTTGTCTTTTTGGTCCATTTGATTTCTTTCTTTTTTTTAATTTTTTTTTATTATTATTATTATTTAATCCAACAGACAGTTGGGGGCAGCACTGAACTAAATACTGGTATGTTTTTGAGGCACGTTCACCATTACCCAATACAACATAAAATGTATTGATTTTTGCGAGTTGTTTATGTTGTTTAGTGGCCCTGCTGCTGCTAAATTGCTTAATTTAAAATATCTTTCTGAATTTTTTGTTAAACCATCAAGATATTGAAGCATTTTGACAAATCTTGTGTTTTAAATGTGCTTTTTGGAAATTTACTTCTGGTCACCAAATATCGGATATCAGTAATGGCTCAAAGCTAAAAGCTCGATATGAGCAGAAGTACAGTCTTATGTTTCTTGTGTTCTTGTGTGGTGGTATGGATCATGAGTCCAGATGGACTGAGTAGGTTCTTCTGTGGTGGTATGGATCATGAGTCCAGATGGACTGAGTAGGTTCTTCTGTGGTGGTATGGATCATGAGTCCAGATGGACTGAGTAGGTTCTTCTGTGGTGGTATGGATCATGAGTCCAGATGGACTGAGTAGGTTCTTCTGTGGTGGTATGGATCATGAGTCCAGATGGACTGAGTAGGTGTTTCTGTGGTGGTATGGATCATGAGTCCAGATAGACAGAGTACAGATGACTGAGGCAGCGGTCCAGTCCTCCGCTCTGAAACAAGAAGTGCTCATCAGGACTGAACCCTCCTCCTGCTTGGCCCTGCAGGTCCTGGAGCAGGTCAAAACCTAAAACACAATAGCGCAGGAAAGACGTTTTACATCAAATGTGACAGAAAACCTCCTGGTGGAAATACTTTGAGTGAATGGCTCGTGTCATCACTGACCAAAAGGGCTAATAATGCGCCACAGCTTCCTGACAACATCAGTTAGGCTGTTAAATCAGACACTCTGAACTCTGTTACTTTTACCAAATCTACTGTTGCACAGAATGGTGGTGGCATTTTTATGTAATAAACAACTAAACTAATCTAATCTAAGGTTTTGGAGTTTCTTTAAGGCTTTGTTTTTATTTAGGGAAATAAGTCATGACAAATAATATAATAATGATCTGGTTTTGTCTGGGAGACCACTGGGAAAACCAGGTGCCACACTTCAACCACTCTGCTTCTTATGAAGGTGAGTGTCTGGAAAAGCACTGTGTAAGACTCATGTATTATTAATATTACTGTAACTTAACACTAGAGGGCAGTCATGACACACAATAAAATCAAATGCAGTCGCCTCATCTCAAAACACGTGTAATATTGCTAAATGTATAAACTGATCTCATGTCGTACCAGTGGAGTGAGGAGCAGAGGGTTTTGTAAAGAAACAGTTTGGTTCAAATCTTCCTTCTTCTGCAGATGCTACCATCTTCCCCTCTGCATAAATACAATCTGAAAAAAGAAACACATATTTAATTTAATTTAGGAGGAGTTTAATGAGGAGTTTGATTTTAATAATGATTTTAATCTGATTATTATCAGATTTCTGGACCTTTAATATGATTTAAATGACCTGCACACCACAAAGTCTGATGTGAGCATTCAGAGGGCTCATGATCTGAAACAAATCTGATGATTTTGTTGTTTACTTTTCATTGTAATAGTCTCCAAAAATCTGTGAATAATCAGATTGAGAGTGAGCATGTTACCACAGCCAGTGTGAGGAGCTGTCACTGAGATGGGAAATCTAAGATAACCTAAGGCAGCTCTATTAATACAAAGACACTGGAGGCAAAGGTTGAGTTCATCTGATATCTCAGATGGTGCAGTCTCTTTTTACTTTAAACTGGGCTGGAGGACACGTCAGAATTCTGTGGAATTTGCTGTGTAACTGTCCGATTGCAGATTTGTTGACCTGGTTTATGGTTCATATCTCTGTAATTACCGGGCCTGTCCACATGAAACAAACTTCAACGTCCTGTTTGTCAGACATAAACAAAAACGAAATAATTTTTTTCCTAACAGCTCCAGAAAGTGGTGCCATTATTTAACACCAAAGACATGATTGTTTCCAGTGAAGAACTTAAAGCCACAAGATTAATATGATCATTTGGATATTTCTTACAAAAACAGAAAATGTGTGCCTTTATTTATATTTATTTATTTAATAATTGATTATGCATGGGATAGAGAGAAATGTATTTGTATGTTAAGTACATGTGAAGAAATTGACAGTAAGGCTAACTTTGAACGTTTGAACTTTGAAATCTCTCAAAAATAATAATAATGGCCCCTGCCCACTGAGATCGTGGCGTTGTCAAATTTTAAAACATGTCGCAACATCTTGTCTCGCCCGAGCATATAATACACTTGAAGGAGTTGAAGGATTGAACCACCAACCTTTGAGTTAGTGGGCAATCGCTCAACCAACTGTGCCACAGTAAAGATCCAGTTACATAACAGTGGTGTGGAGGATACGTACTTGGCTGCGGTGAGAAGACTTGATGGTTGTATGTTTTTGGGAAAGTCTGTAGCCTTAAATCTGTAGTTTCTGAATTCACTTGATTCACTTCAGATATGAAGAGTGGGCCACCTCTGCTCCTGTACAAAACAAAACAGAAACATTAAAGAGGGGGTATTTTACTTCTATGAGGTTTTAACAGCTAACACATAACAAGTATTAAACTGTTTCATTAGTTTCACTTTTGATGCTCTGAGTCCCAACTTCCTTTGCTCTCCACTCAAAGTCACAACCCCTTCGGAGCACTATCACAACACAAGCAGCACTCATCCAGCAAATAAAACTACTGCACATCACATCAGGTTTGTCACGTTGTTGTGTGGGTGGCTGACGGAGCCTTGGACAGAATAGGACCCAGTATATGTCTGGATGTTATTTAAAACCACTTCAGGCATGTTTTTGCATGTAAAGATAAAAGAGGATGGCACTCTGATTTGCAGTGTGTTTATTCATGGTCACACCAACGTGTTTCGACGACTTCTGAGTCTTCATCAAAGCTGATAGAGTGAGCAGCAGGTGTGACTCTATTTAAAGGAGTCATTTGACTGATTATCAAACACGTGATTATTAAAAACAAAATATCCATATACATTATACATCCAAGTATATTGACAACATACTGCTCTAACACAACAGATAAGAACCACTGGTCTTTAAAGGTTGGAGTAGAGGAGAGAGTATACATATTAACTTACACAGCACACTTCATCAAAAACTGTTTTAAGTTAATAGTATAACAAATAGAAAGCACCAGAAATTTTGTAAGAAGTGTTTTATCAAAAATACCCAGGTATTTGGTGGCCGGTTGTTAAGAGGGGGCTTCTTGTCTTAACAGATGGCAACAATGTGATATAGAGACATGATATATCAAGACAGTGTAAATAACAAGGAGACAAAGACATGTAGAGGCTTTATAGATCAAATAGTTTATAGGAGCGGAGGGGGAGCTACTGGAAGGGTGAAAAATCAACCGCTTCATCCAGGGCCTGTTTACACAAGAACACTTGCGGGTAAAAACAACAAAATATTTTATCAGAAATGCCTTTCATTTAGACGGTGACAGCGTTTTTGGGGCTTAAAAACTCAAAAATCTGAAACCACCTTCTAGAGTGGAAAAGTTGTAGCGTTTCCGTGTACACTGCCCGAGACACATAACTCTGGTCAGATCTGCTCACGTCGCATACGCGTTTACATCACATACATCACCACCAAGCATCACCACTAGCGTTGGGTATCATTAAGAAGTTGCCGATACGATACATACCTCGATACATTGGTCACGGTATGATACATATCTCGATACAGTGAGCTTTTGATTCGATACGATATATTTCAAATCGATTCGATATAGTTCAATAAAAAATAAAGGCTAAATCATGACTGTGACACTAAAAGTCTTTGTTAAACCACTTCTTGTGCAAAGTTCATATGAAACACAAACATTTTAATCATCAAAACAGTGAAAATGTCAAATGTGTTGCATATACGAGTTTCCTTTCTCTACAAGCAACAAAACCATACCGCCATGGCCATACCAGCTTGTCAAAGCCTGATCTCGTCAGATCTCAGAAGCTCAGCAGGGCCGGGCCTGGTTAGTAACTGGATGGAAGACTGCTGGGAAAATCAGGAGCCATGGGGAGCGCCAGTCGTAAAAACTGTTGTTGTGTCCTTAGGCAAGGCACTTCACCCAGATTGCCTAGTATAAAAGTGGTGTGTGTGTGAGTGATGGTGGTGGTCGGGGGGGCCGATGGCACAGATTGGCAGAATCGCTTCCATCAGTGTGCCCCAGGGCAGCTGTGGCTACAGTAGTAGCTTACCACCACCGAGTCTGGAGTGAATGAATAATGCTCTGTAAAGCGTCTTTGAGTGTCCAAAAAAACGCTATATAAAACTAATGCGTTATTATTATTATTAAAACTGTGGCACTGTAACAAAATTATTTAGTTGCATATACCAAAAAAATACTCTTGGTAATAGATCGATACAGCAGCCCACGATTTTGATACTGTATCATCATATTAAACGATATATTTTTTCACATCCCTAATCACCACGTAGCTGCCTGGCATGAATACCCAATTGAATTGGGAATAAAAAGTGAAGACGCGACGCCACTTTTGCGTCTTTTCTTCAGACGGTCAACATATAAATATAGCCTCAGACCAGGGTGGACCGTGGTCCTCAAAGTGTGAATCCAAAACGTCTCTCTTTGGACGTTCTTGGGGGATGACTTCTATCACCATGGCGCTGAGAGCTGTTTTTTGCACACTCATGGCGAGAGAACAACATTATAACATGGTAGAAAGCTCCAAAAGTTTGATTTTGCCTTATCCCTTCTTTTTAAAATCTGTCTTCTCTAAATGCACTTCTGTGGAGTTGTACGGTGCAGCAGCTGTGTTTTCAGAATCAACAAAGACAAACTAAAGCAGTTTATGGAGCGCACTGTTTTCTGGAATTAGACCATGGGGGGCAGTGTCCGGGAACAGCACTGCACTAACTCTCTATCTCTCACCTCCCCCTTCTTTCCATTCTCTCCCCTGTTTTTTTTTTTTTTGTACTCTTTCTGTCCATCTCTTCCATCTTTCTCTATCATCAACTCTCTCCCTGCCATCTCTTACTTCTTCTCCTCTGAGTAAGTCCACAAGTGAAAAAAGCTTTATGTGACAGTATGAAATGATCTGAACATTTGTGTTTCTCACAGCGCTCTTTCAGATATGATTTAGTTTCTTTAATTTTTGTGTCTATCCTTTGAAAATTCCCCGATTCTGTGCATTATTTCATGTTTCGTCCTTCCAATTACATTCACTTCAAATTGTAAATCAAATGTTACATCCCGAGAGTTATTTTTTCTTACGCAATATTACGCAAAATCAACTCTTGTGAGCTTTAAATCGTGTTATAAAGTTTGTGTTTTGTTTCATTCACATGCGTTTGAGTAACTCGTGATTATTAGTCCACCTTGTGTTTTTAAGTTTCTTTGACTTTAGTGCTTTTTTCTGGGACCACTACTTTGTACTTCTACTTGAGTAATGTTATTCTCAAGTAACGTTACTGCAGCTTGAGTACAGTTTTTGGCTCCTCTGCTGATGTAAATGTTGAACTTGATTCTAGCGTCGTTTTTCCAGTGTCCTTTAAGAGGGGGAGTGGGGCGAGCGATGGGGGGCAGGCTCCATCTCCTCCGCTCAGGAATGTGCCGAGTGTGCACAAAACTCTGACTGCACACCAAAACACACACGAGAGAGAGAGAGATGGAGAGAGACGGAGAGAAGAGAGAGAAATGAGAGAGAGTGTGCACAAAACTCTGACTCCACATCCAAAACACACGAGAGAGAGAGAGAGAGACAGAAGAGAGAGAGGAGAGAAAGAGAGTGTGCACAAAACTCTGACTGCACACCAAAACACACGAGAGAGAGAGAGATGGAGAGAGACAGAAGAGAGAGAGGAGAGAGTGCACAAAACTCTGACTGCACACCAAAACACACGAGAGAGAGAGAGAGCGAGAAGAGAGAGACGGAGAGAAAGAAGAGTGTGCACAAAACTCTGACTCCACATCAAAAGACACGAGAGAGAGAGAGACAGAGAGAGAAGAGAAAGAGAGTGCACAAAACTCTAACTGCACACCACAATACACACGTGAGAGAGAGACGGAGGGAAGAGAGAGAGGGAGAGTGCGCACAAAACTCTGACTCTACACCAAAACACACACGAGAGAGAGAGACAGAGAGAGAGAAGAGGGAGAGAGAGTGTGCATAAAACTCTGACTGCACAGAGAGACGGGGAGAGAGAAGAGAGAGAAAAAGAGAGAGTGCACAGACTCCACACCAAAACATACACGAGAGAGAGAGAGACGGAGAGAGAGAGTGTGCACAAAACTCTGACTCACCACCAAAACATACACGAGAGAAAGAGAGGGAGAGAGAGACAGAAGAGGGAGAGAGAAGACAGGGAGGAGAGAGTGCACAAAACTCTGACTGCACACCAAAATACACATGTGAGAGAGAGACGGAGAGAAGAGAGAGAAGAGAAAGAGGGAGAGTGTGCACAAAACTCTGACTCTACACCAAAACACACAAGAGAGAGAGAGAGAGAGAGAGACGGAGAGAGAGAGAAGAGAGGGAGAGAAAGTGTGCACAAAACTCTGACTCACCACCAAAACTCGAGAGAGAGAGAGAGAGAGAGAGAGAGAGAGAGAGAGAGAGAGAGATGGAGAGAGAAGAGAGGGAGAGAGTGCACAAAACTCTGACTCACCACCAAAACTCGAGAGAGAGAGAGAGAGAGAGAGAGAGAGAGAGAGAGGAGAGAGAGAGAGAGAGGGAGAGAAAGTGTGCACAAAACTCTGACTCACCACCAAAACTCGAGAGAGAGAGAGAGAGAGATGGAGAGAGAAGAGAGGGAGAGAGTGCACAAAACTCTGACTCACCACCAAAACACACACGAGAGAGGAGAGAAGAGGAGGGGGTGAGAAAGTATATGGACAGAGAGAGAGGGAGAGAGAGAGTGAGAGAGAGAAGGAGAGAGACAGAGAGAGAGAGAGAGAGGGAGGGAGAGAGAGAGAGAGACAGAGTGACAGAGAGAGAGGGGAGGGGAGAAAGAAGGGGAGTGAAAGAGAACAGGGACAGAGCGAGAGAAAGGAAGGGAGAGGAAAGAGAAAGTGACAGAAAGATTGGAGTGACAGAGGATGGGGGAAGAGAGGAAGATAGAGTGGGAGAAGAGAAGGGGGTGAGAGAAAGAAAGAGGGAGAGGAGGAATGAGTGGGAGAGAGAAGGCAGAAAGAGTGAGAGAAAGATCTGAGGATGGGGAAGAGAGGGAGAGAGAGTGGGAGAAGGGAGAGAGAGGTGAGAAAGTGAAAGAAAGCAAGAAAGAAAGAGAAGAGGGGAAAGAAAGAAGAGAGGAGAGACAGTGTGATAGAGAGAGGGGAAGAGAAAGAGAAGAGGGAGAGTGATAGAAGATAAGGAGACAGAAAGAAAGGGGGAGTGAAAGAAGATAGGGAGATGAGGGATAGAGAAGGAGTAGGAGAGAAAGAAGAGGGGTACAGTAAGAGAAGGAGAGCAAAAGAAGAGAGAGATGGGGGCATGAAAGAAGACAGCGGGAAGTAAAAGAGAGGGAGATGAAGAAAGACAGTTCAGGATAGAGAGAGGAGAGAGAGAAAACAGGGAGAGAGGGGGAACAGGGAGAGAGAGAGAGAGAGAATGGGGAGAGAGAGAACAGGAGGGAGAGAAAGAGAGAGAACAGGGAGAGAGAGAGAACAGGAAGAAAGACCGAAAGAAGAGGGGCAAAAGAGAGAGAATGGGGAGAGAGAGAGAGCAGAGAACAGGGAGAGAGAGTGAAAACGGGGAAGGAGAGACAGAAAGAGAGAGAGAACAGGGAGAGAGGGAGAAAGAGAGAGAGAACAGGGCGAGAGAGAGAGAAAGAAGCGGGGAGAGAGTTAAAACAGGGAGAGAGAGAGGAGGGAGAGAACAGAGAGAGAGAGAGAGAACAGGGAGAGAGTGAGAGAGAGAGAACAGGGAGAAGAGAGAGAGTAAAACAGGGAGAGAGAGAGAGAGGGAGAGAACATAGAGAGAGAGAGAAGAGAGTTAAAACAGGGAGAGAGAGAGGAGGGAGAGAACATAGAGAGAGAGAGAACAGGGAGAGAGAGAGAGAGAGAGCAGAGAACAGGGAGAGAACGAAAGGAGAGAGAGAACGAGGACAGAGAGAAAGAACAAAGAGAGAGAACACTGAGAGAGCAAGTGAGAACAGGAGAGAGAGAAAGTAGAAAAATAGAGAAGGAAAAAACATTTTAAAAAAAGGAGAGAGGGAGAGATGGGGCTGAAGGGGACACAGACAAAAAGAGAGACCAGGGAGAGAGAGAGGAGAGAGGGATGAGAGAGGGATGAGCGGGTGGAAGGAGAGAGGTTTGAATGTTCCTCTGAGGCGAGTGAGAAGGAGAACATGCAGATTGAGTTACATGTCCGTTTATCTTTGGGGGGTTTTTATGGCACTAAAATCTGATCCCCCCCAAAAATCCTTCAAATTTCTTCTTCCTCTGGACACTTGGGATTGCAAAGTCCCCTCTTCCTTGCTCTCTGCACTAAGTCACTCTCCCTTCAGAGCGCACAGTCACTCCATTCCAATAATGAAACTACTGCACATGAGTACTTGTGTTCTTGTGTACTTTTGTCTCATGTTTTTGTATATTTATGAATTATCATGTGGGAGAATGGGTGATGTAGATTGTGGGCGGAGCCTTGGACAGGATTGTACAGCTGACCATAAGAAGGGTTTGAATACAACTTGGGAGAGATCACAAAATTACTCAAACATGCGTGGATGACATCTAAAACCTCTTCAGGCATGTTTTCGATGAGGGAACAATGCTACAACATGGTAGAAAGACCAAAAATACGATTTTGCACAATACCCTCTCTTTAAATCATTTGAAGGAGATGTAAAGTCCATTAACTCTTCCAGACCAATGGTACCTGGAAATATGTATTATATAACCGTGCATAACTTTCCAACCATAAAAGACAGAACCTTACTTTTTTTTTCTTGAAAAGCTGACAGTTGCGGCTTTCCGAGCATATTTCCAGCATTATCCTACGTCACACACACGCTGACCTTGATGACCACTGTTGGGCAAGTTACTTTAAAACTGTAATGCGTTATTTTTTGACTTGTTACTGTCATTTCAAAGTAATTTGTTACATTACAACATTACTGCATTTAAAATGTAAGGCATTACATTACTATTGCATTACTTTTAAGTTACTCTCACTAAAATAACTGCGAAGATGCTAGGACCGCCCCTGAGAGAACCCCCGAGAGAGATCGGTCGTCAGCTGCTTATAGCTACGTGGAGTGCGGAGATCCGCGCTGGTCCTTTTGCTCGCAGTCACCCAGCGGTCTACGTGGGCGCACCTCCGGCGTTTCACCACTGCTGATATCGCGGTGATTTTAGCAAATTTGTATGAAGAAAAGCCCACCACTTCAATCCAGGTTAAAAAAGCATTATAACGCACGTTACTAACATTTGTACCGAATAAAATATTTAAAAAAAAATTCCGTGTAATGCCATAACATTACTGCATTACAGCAAAAAGCAATGCATTACAGTAGTACAGTAGTACTCCCAACACTGATGAGGATGTAAGGAAAACGAGTGTCCAGTATAGAACTATATTCAAATCTGAAGGATAAGTTCAAGATGGCACTGTATTGTTTTCAATGGCTTGTGCTCAATGGCGTATGGGCCCAAAAAAATGTTCAAGTCCACATTTACTTCCTCAGTAGGGGCTAGCACCTCCCACCCATGTGACATCTGTAATGTGCACGGAGCGTTTGGACCAATCAGAACGAGTGTGGGCTCAGAGCGAGGCTTGGTTAACTCTTACAAAGCTCAATTTTAGGTGCTTTGAGGATTTAAACATTTTAAAAAGTTGTGACAATAGAAAAGAATCCATACGAAATCCGACCTTTGTGATATTTGGCGATGCCCTGCCAGCCAAATACGGGCAATTTGAATTCCTAAAAAATGCATTGTGCTTCTATGGGAGAATTCTTTTTGGGCCGAAGCTACCGGGAGCAGCAGTACAAATGAAGCAGCTACTAGTGTGTCTGGAGCCTGGAAAGAGGAGAGATGCCTTATCCAGTTATTATTATAGATCCATGGTGTCCAGTAGGAACTTTGTTTTACACTAAACTCATGCGCTCCATCCATTTTGATTGGCCCAAACTTTGCCAAAAAGTGTAGTGAGTCAAGATGGTCCATGCTCTGCGCGTCTGTGTTCGTAACAATAGAAAAAGCCGCTCTAAGTGCAGTTATCTCTCAATTAAATGACAAATTACACATCTTGGTCTGTGTAATTCCACATTCCTTGCTGCTTTTTTTATTCTCAGGTTTATTTCAGTCCAAATGTACAAATCCAAATGTAATAAACACCATGGAAATGCAGGAAGTGATGTGGCTTTGTGCCCTGGACTTGACATGAGCTTTTTCCATGACTGACACCAAGAAAGTCATGAGGCCATTACACTTTTATTTTTTATTTTTTATTTTTTTTGAGGCAACAAGAATATTTTTAGTTTACTTACAGACTTGATATTTTGCACTTTTGTAGCTAAGACCCTAAATTAAGCTTTTTTTTACTGTCCAAAAAGTTGTTTATATGTTATGTTTGCTGTGTGTTTTGTATGAAAGAGTGTGAATTTTATTTTCCGTTTATTCATTTATATATTTCTTTCCATTTGTATTTCTGGTCCTGTAGCTTTTATTACATCCATGTGACACAACTACAGCAGCAGATTGTGAAATAACAGGTTGTACTGAAAAAAAAGATGCACTTGGGGGTAAAAGGGGGAGTTTTAATAGCAAAATTAAGAAAAAAATCCAGGCGAGGACAAATGTACTAAAATTACCTTAGGTCTTGGAGGGTTATAATAGTCCAAAAAATCCATTACTTTTGTCTATTATTATCTTGTTGTAGCAACCACTTGAACGCACAAGGCCAAAAAGTGTAAGTACCGCTATTTCCTGCCCCCTAGGGACCAGAGTGACCTGCGCTTGTACAGATGTGTTTAGGGGGACTCGTAAATCCTAAACTTTGTCACAGATGGAGACACGAGCTGGCCCAGTCCCCCGAACGCTGCTCCAGAATGGCTTTAAAAAGTGAAACATGCAGAGATTTCTTTACAAATCCGTCACTTTATCAGCTTCAGTCCAGCTATAGTCGCTTTAATACGACTTTCCCATGTCACATCACATTAGGTTTGAATGAACGCGCTCGCCTTTTCACTACAGGGACAAAATATGAGCCAAATCTAACTGGAGAGAGGGAAAGACGGTGAGAGAGAGAGAGAGGAAGAGAAGTGGAAAGCGTTGACTGTATAACAAAGTGGACTAAGGCTGCATTGAGACGTTTTTTGAAATCCAATTTTTTTGCTTGGTCATTCACATTTCCAATTAAATGCGACTTGTGTGTGATCTCCAGTGTAAACTTTAAACGCCCCAAAAGTGTCCCGCATGCTCAATGGAGGACTAAACGCTGGGCTTGTCTCCCAAAATACGGTCCAGTTCTTTGTAAAATGGACAGGTTACATGTCCACGCTTCATTTGTTTGAGTCCTTAGCCTCCTTGTATTTGGCTTGCAGGCTCTTTATTTTTCATTGACATTGGAGCCGGATCATTTCTTTGGCAATCATTTCAAAAAACGCTCCGATAATGTTCCGATAAGACCCCTCCAATATGGCCTGAATACAGCAATCACCCCAAATATTAATTACCTTGCTAACCTCGCTTTCCCTCCATTGACTAGACTCCAAGCCTAACGTGTAGGTGCATCCCACCTACCTGGCTGTTCAGACTGAAGTCGCATGTCAAAAGATCGGATATGTATGGGTTTTAGGAGCACATATCCAAGTGGCCTGGGTCAGATTTGAAAGAATCAGATCTGTGTCATTTAGACTGTCATTAAAAGATCAGATACAGGTCACATGGGGTGAAAATATCAGGTTCGGATCAATTCAGGCTGCAGTCTGAACGTAGCCTAAGTGAGTGTGATGTCGCCCATAGCGTTCAGCTCCAGTCAGTGAAGCTCAACGAGGCCAGCAGGTATAGAGGCAAATTTGCAGAAAAGTTCAGAGTTCCAAGTCTGACAGTGAGTATCATAAAATCTAGTGCTTATTTGAACAAGTTCAAATGCTGGATCAGGAAGGACAGTGAAATCAGGGAATGAGGCGTAGACACCATTAACCATGATGATGTAGCGTTCCTCCTTTCACACACCTGTGACACCCTTCTCCAGAGAACACCGGGCGACAGGGGGTGTGGTCAGTCTGATGGACCTGGCAGGTTGCTTGGACTGACCACACCTCCCATCACCCAGCTACAGGAAGAAACAGCAGCTAATATACAACACATCACCACCAACACAAGGACAGTTCTGAAGATGCAGCAGAAACATGTCAACAAGGTACTGTATTTTTCAGACTATAAGGTACCGGATTATAAGGAGCATTAAGCGAAACAATGGACGACACTTGAGACTGATCCTTAGTCCAGGCGTCCATGATCCATTGGCAGATTGTGGTGTAATTATTGTTGCTTTTTAATGTGTTGCGGCATTTGCATTTGTGTTGTGGCGTTTGTATTTGTTGCGGCGTTTGCATTAAAATAGAGTCCTGCGGTCATTTCCGTTGTGGCTTTTTTTGGTTTGTTGTGGCTTTTTGTTGTGTTGTCGCATTTGTATTTGTTGCGGCGTTTGCGTTTGTTGTGACCCCTCTCGGCTTCCGTAAGAAACCGTTTTCAACAGAAAGTGAATTGGAACCAGAGTTGATGGAGCGGAAAGCGCGCATGTGAACACTTGGAGGCGAGCGAGTTAGCTATGTCCATTTACACAGTCTATGGGTGAAGGAAAGAGAAACAGATGGAGATAGAGAGGGAGAGGGAAAGAGAGAGGGATGGAGAGAGAATGCTTTAGTCTAAATTAAGCCATATACAAACAGATGGACTTATATAACACAAGAGAAAAAGGGGAAGAGAAAGAGAGAGTGAGGGGAAAAGGAGAGAGAGAGAGACTGAAAACAGAGGGATGAGAAAGAACGGACAGAAGAGAGAAACAAGGGAGAGTGGAGAAGAGGGAACAAAGAAATGGGAGAAAAGGAGATAGAGAGAAAGAGGAAGAGGAGAGGTGGATGCCTTGAGAAGAGAAGGTTGAGTGAAGGAGTAAACAGAGGGGGCAAAGAGAAAGGATAGTGTAGAGAGAGGGGGATGCTATAGAGTAAAAGAGTAGTGAAGGAGAGGGAGATGGTGGGTGAAAGGAAAAAAGAAAAGAGACGAATCATATTATCGTAATTACAACCAACAGTGAGGGATGGAGGGATGATGAGAAAGAGATAGATGTGGGAGAAGAGACAAAGAGAGAGGGAGAAATCATATTACATTTGAATGAACCACAGTATAGATACAAAACACAGTGGATTTCACCAAATGGACTTGTAAAACCCGACTGATATGAGATCCAGATGTTCAGTCCCACCATTGGAACACAGAGCAGATTTGTGTAGCACTATGTCAACAAAACCACCCTTACTTCTCTATTGCATTTACTTGTGTAACTTGTAAATACAGTTGTACATATTGAAGTAGTTTTCAGGTAACATGTTTTTATTTGAATAAGACATTGTACCATGTAACTGTACTCCTACTTGAATAAAAGTTGTGCTTCTAAGTCTTAAGTGGCAAAATGATCTGAACATGTGTGTTTTTATTTAGTTTGTCTAATTTTTTTTTGTCTGTTCTTTGAATTAATGTGTGTATTATTTCATGTTTTGTACTTCCAGTTAACTCCAAATGCGAAAGTGGGTAGTACTCCATTACATTCACTTGAGTAACTTCTTAAGGAAATAGTACTTTTCAGGGTACTATTTAGTACAAAGCCTGATGCCGTCAGATGTCAGAAGCTCAGCAGGACCGGGCCTGGTCAGTACTTGGATGGGAGACTGCTGGGAACACCAGGTGCCACAGGGGGGCGCCAGTCGCAAAAACTGTCAGTGTCCTTAGGCAAAACACTTCACCTACATTGCCTAGTAAGAAAGTGGTGTGTGCATGAGTGATGGTGGTGGTCAGTGGGGCCGATGGCACAGATTGGCAGCCTCGCTTCCATCAGTCTGCCCCATGGCAGCTGTGGTAGTACCACCACTGAGTGTGGAGTGAATGAATAATGAAATGTAAAGCGCTTTGGGTGTCTTGAAAGACACTATATAAATACTATGATTAATTAATTAATTAATTAATTAAAGTATTTTTCTAGCAGTGTACTTTTTTTTCTACTTGAGTAACATTTTGATTGAAGTAACAGTACTATTAACTGTTGAACATTTGTGTTTCTTGCAGTGATCCTTTAGTTTGTCAAATTTTTTTGTCTATTCTTTGAAAATGTGTGCATTATTTTATGTACTTATGTACGTATGTACTTCCAGTTAACTCCAAATCCAAAGGTGGGCAGTACTCTGTTACATTTACTTGAGTAACTTCTTAAAGAAATAGTACTTTTTCTTGTTGCGCTCCTTCAAATATGACTCAGTTTGTGTCATTTTCGTCCTTACTAGTATCCTTTGAAAATACCAGATTGATTATTGGTAGATTATGTAACTTTCTAGAGGTCTTCCACGGATTCCACAGAAATAGACAGTTAAAATTGTTTTTTGGAACATTCACCATGGCGATAGATTTTTAGATTTTAAACCAGATGTGGGGTTTTGCAAGCCATGACTTGGACTCGAGTCACACTTGAGTCTTGATCTTTAGGACTTGAGACTTGACTTGATAAAACAGACTAAGACTTGAGGTCAAAGACTCGAGACTTACTTGAGACTTTCACAACAATGACTTGGTCCCATCTCTGTTTTATACCATAGTGTGGAATATTATAGAAGGAACAACATTTCCATGGAAATAAGCAGGAGGTCAGATTTGTGGTGAGGCAAGCCCACTCCCAGTAAGGACGAATGTGCAATAAAACAACCAAATAAATTAAAAAAAATCTATATGTCTATATTAAGTCTATGTTTGGGCTAAAAAGTTACATATTGTGGCTTTAATATTTTGCACTTTTTACAATTAGCTTCAAGTCAGGTGTCAGGTTTATTGTGTAGTAGCTTCAGCAAATACTTTTTTACTCTTACTTCATTCATTCCTTGAACCACTACTTTGTACTTCTACTTAAGTAATAATATTCTAAAGTAACGTTACTCTTAGTCGAGTAGAGTTCTTGTCTACTCTACCCGCCTCTGCTTATCCAATGCTGTTGGCTTTGCTACCATGACAACAAACCACAAAAATCCTACACTTTTTTTTTTCTCAAACCCCTCAAATAATTTACAGCTCCTCTGGTTCGGAATTTTATTTTTGTATCACTGAGAAAACAAAGCTGTCAAGTCTGTCGCAACCAAGTAGAAAAAAAACACACTGTAAATATTTTTTGGAGAGCGAATAAGGAGATGTCAGTACAAGTTTTCAATTGTTTTTGCTAATTGGAATGTAAGGAATCTATGTGTTTTGCCAAATGTTCTTTTAACGGTTGTGAAATGCCCTAAAAATAGCTGGTTACATAACTCACGCACTAACTGCCAAATCCTACACACATTATTCATAAGTGGAGTCTAACCTTGTGGTGAAAGTGAAAATTCCTTCATGGATCGACCTGTGCTGTGTCACCAGTGAGACGGAGAGGTCTGTTTTTATTATTGCTGTGTGGATTTTACATGTTTTTATTTGATGTCTTTTATTTTTGTATTCGCTGTGGGGTTTTATTGCGTGTTTTTAAAGTGCCTATATTGCGCAAAATTGACTCTCGTGGGCTTCAAGTCGTGTTATAATGTTATCGCCTCCTTAACAACAAACCCGGCGTTGTGTTTTTATTAACTCTTTACTATTAGTATGTCTGCGTCTCCAAAGCTCAAAATGCTCTGTTCCTGCTTGTGATGTCATGAAGTGGTAGTTTTCGAGTGAACAGCTTCTTTTTACTTTGGTTCAGTAGAGACTGGGAATTCCAGGGCTGAAATATCTGTGTATCATTTGTTCATGCTTTTACAATACAAAACAAAAATAAGAAAACGAAAAAACAACTGTCTTTTTTTCATTATTTGTCTCCAAAAACAAAATGAAAAAACAGATTCTTTTTTTTTTTTTTTTTTTTTTCAGTTTTCGATTTTGTGTTTAAATGAATAATGGAAAAAAACATATAACGGCCATTTCCCATTTCCGTGACTTAAACTGTGATGCCGGACTGAACCAGGACTGGAACTAGGACTAAAACAGGACGTTTTCAGTCCTGGTCTGGTCCTGGTCCTGGTCTCAGTCTTGGTCTCAATCACGATCTGGTCCTGGTCTGATCCCGGTCTCAGTCCTGGTCTCAGTCCTGGTCCTGGTCCTGGTCCCAGACTCAGACAACAAAGAATCAAAAACTTTCATTTTGATTTTAGAGACAAATAATGAAGAAAACAGTTGTTTTTTCGTTTCCTTATTTTAGGTTTCATATTGAAAAACAGATGAAGGAATGATACACGGATTGTGAAATTATCCAAATGATTCTAGTGAAAGTGTATGGTGTTTAAAAACTCAGTAGAGAACTTCCTGTATTACCACATGACATCACAAGATGGAACAGGGTATTTTCATTTGAGAGAACAGCATGTGCAGGGTTTGTGGGTTAGACATGTCTGAATGAAACAAAACACAACTGCAGGTCTGTTTTTGATGAGGAACATTATAAAGTAGATGAAAAAGTCCTAATAATATCTCTCTGTATATTTTATACAGATTGATATCAATCTGGTCCTCAGTCCCTCCGTTGCATCATTCAATCAGATTTGTCTTTTTGTCTTTTTTCAGTGACGCATTTGTAAAACAAAAGAGCTCATTGTCATCACCATTTACAAATAAAATTGAATTAATCTCAACTCAGATGAACAGAGTTTACTGTTTCGCTCATTGATTCTGTCCATGTTTTTCAGTCCTCTGTGATATTTTTTCCTGATACAGATGGACAGATGGACAATGCATGTCCTGACTGGACATGACCTGTCAATCAAGCTCATCTGGACTCAGAGAAATTCACCAGTGACCAGATTTATATCTTGGTAAATATTGGAGAAGTGTGTATTCTGGATCCCAGGCAAACTTACGTCAGCTGTGACTTAAAACCTCAAAGCCTGTGACACTTTTTGGCCAGTGAAGCGTCCTTAGTGATCAGTACACCTGGAGCGAGACAGCAAAGATGGAAACAATAGAGGAAAGAGGACAGACTGAGAGAAGACTGGAACTGATACAGAGAGCTGTTTATATTGAACTCGTTCTGTTTTTGACATTTTTAAGACTGTATAAATCAGGTACAGGTCTTACATGTCTGTGGTCATTTAGGACAGAAAATTGTTATTATACGGTTAGACATGTGTTATACACATCTGTTATTGAAAATGTATTAAATAAAGTTGTGCAGCTGTGGAATAATAACCATACAATGTACCCGATTTTACAAAAGCACAATAAAATGCATTAAAGGTCCTAAATTATGCAGAAAATTGAGCTTTAAGCCATTCTCCTCAAAAACAGACCTGGAGTTGTGTTTTGTTTGATTCACACATTTGAGTAACTCTTTATTATTAGTCTGTCTACATCTCCAAAGCTCAAACTGCTCTGTTCCAACTTGTGATGTCATGTAGTTGTAGTTTTCATGTTCACAGGTTCCTTTTACCTTTAGTTTAGTAGAGATTGGCAATGCCAGGGCTGAAATGATCCAAATGACTCTAGTGAAGGTGTATGGAGTAGGGATGTCAGAATAACCAAAATATCGTGATATCGTAATGTCAAAAGTCTCACAATAATACCGTGGGTTGTCACAAGAAACAAAAATTTTGAAAATCCTTTGCATAAATGCATGGTTTTATAGTAGCAATAGCTAATAAACATCGGGAACTACATATCCCATGATTCATTTCAGCACAGACATGAAGAAATATGTATTTAACTTAAATTCTTGCATATCGTGATAATATTGTACATAGAGATTTGGATATCGTTGCATCCCTATCCCTAGTATGGAGTTTAAAAACACAGTAGAGCATTTCCTGTATTACCACATGACATCATAAGGTGGAACAGAGTGTTTTCAGTCTCAGAGAACTTGGCCTAAATCTGCAGGGTTTGTGTGTTAAACATGTGTGAATAAAACAAAACACAACTCCAGGTGTTTGTGATGAAACAACATTACAACATAGATCAGAAAACAGTGTATTAGGGGCCCTGTAATTATTAACCCTTACATTTTGCCAAATCCAAAATAATATCTCTCTCTATGACGAGTTCAATCTGCCTTTTTAACATAGAAATACCAAAAAATATCACTTACATTACCAGACTAATTATAAAGTGATCCTTTAAAATTAGTCCAGCTTTTTTTGAGTCAGATAAGTTTGTTTGCAGAATGAATGCAGAGGCCAGTTCACAGTTAACTTAAAGACAAAACAAAACAGTAACAAAATTGACATACATGTAAATTGTGTGTGTAAATTGTGTAAATGTGTAAACTGAGGCAGATAATTATACATACGAGGAAACCCATACAAGAAACTGAGGAAGTGGTAAAAATAAAATCCTAATTCTACTGTAATATTGAGTGTTTTGATAGATTTATTGTTAGAAATACTGTTTAGTGTTTGAAGATACAGTATTTTTCAGATTATAAGTGGCACTTTTTTCATGGTTTGGGTGTGTCCTGCAATTTACTCTGGTGTGAAAATGTTCACACTGAAGCTGTGAGAGGTTCTAGTCTTGTGTGTCAGTATCTGCTGCTCCTATTACTCCTGTACCACTGTCACTTCACTCTACTGCCCATGTCTCCTGTAGAAAGAGACGCTGTCCTGCTGCAAGTAGTGAAATACTTAGATGAAAACGGTAATCGAGCAGCAGAAAGAAAGTTTGGAGGGAGCGAGAAACTTGTGAGGGACTGGAGGAAAGTGCGGATGGAGAACACAGCTTCATGGTAACTGGGAGGATGCACCATGAAACTTTCCTCAGAGAAAAGAAGTCACTGGATGAATGGACAAAGCCTGGACTTCAGTGACACCGAAACCATCTTGTCAGGATTCAGAAAGGCCAGAAGAATTCTAACTGGAATTGATGCTGAGTCTGACGACAGCTACTCAGATGAGGAAGCGGTGCTCAGTTTACCTCCGGAGGTCACGGAGTTGCTCAGACGTGACACCGAGAATGAAAAATTGAATGGATTTAGAGATTTGGAGTGAGATGGAGAGTTTGTTAAACTTGTTCTGTTCTGTTGTTTATGTTATAATTATCTGAAGAACTGTTCATATGTGACGTTAACAGTCTGTTGTTCTCTCTTCTATTGTTATTACTAGAACTTGACTTTCAACAGGAAATGTCGGTTCCTTGTCTTTGATTTGATAAAATAAATTTCTCCCAAAAAGTGCGACTTATATATGTTTTTTTCTTCTTCATTATGCATTTTTTGGCTGGTGCAACTTATACTCAGGAGCAACTTATAGTCTGAAAAATACGGTAATTCTGAGGATATTCGTTTTGAAATAGGGGTCTGGAATTTGATAATTTGGATTTGATATGGATATGAAATTTTCCCAGTAGAATGCACAGGCTACTTACTCCAAAGCTCAGAATGCTTTGTTCCAACTTCTGATGTCATGAAGTGGTAGTTTTCAAGTTAACAGCTACTTTTAATTCTTGTTCAGTTTAAAAACACAGTACTCCTTTTATTACCACATGACATCACAAGGTGGAACAGCCTAAATGTGCAGGGTTTGTGAGTTAAACATGTGTGAATGAAACAAAACACAACTCCAGGTCTGTTTGTGATGAGGAAACAGCATTAGAACAGATCAGAAAATGGCAGAATATTGGCTCTAAAACACATTCATTCATGTGTTGGTGTTAACAGCATAAGCCAGTGCATGTTATTGTGAGTATTTAAATGGTTTTAAATGCTCCGCTCACTTAAATACATCTCTCCATTGGACGAGTGTTGACACGATGACTAAATCCCCACAGAATTAAATGATTAAAATAAGTGGAAATGTCTGGTCATGTCCAAAGCAAACACACAGGATGAGGTCACAATAGCTTAGTTTGAAACGGTTTAAAGAGAGAAGAAAACAACAGTATGTGTGTGAGAGGGTATTTAGCACACGGTGAGGACTCAAATCTGTACACACACTCAGATCGTGGGGACTTTTTGTTTAATGGGGACCAAAATCCGGTATTCATGAAAGAGCCGTATTCAACTTGACTTCTTGTTGCTGCCGATCAGTTAGTCGACTAAAAAGAGGGCATGACAAAAGCTCTCTTATCTGACCCAAACTGAGCTCACAAGACTCACAAGGCGGGGGAGAGCATGCAAAACTACTATTTGCGCACAAAAAAGTACAAGGAAACAATGGGCCTCATTCATGAATCTTTTCTTAAAAATGTTTGTAACTTCCACTTGAAGAAGATGCGCCAGATTCACAAAGCTTGCAAATTCACCTAATTCACCAACTCAACTACAACTACTAACACCTCCACGCTCATTTACATTTCATTTAAATAGAAAATTATTATGTATTTGTTTAGAAACGGCCTCTGAAAAATCCAAATATGGCCAGTATGGGTTTGGTGTTATGACATGTGAAAGTGCAAAGGAGAGAGTGACCAATGAAGTCATGTGGAGCGTCCACAGACTACGTTTTACACCTTCAGCTGCGATTTCAAATGTCCAAACTCACATAAAAACGCTCAGGGAGGGAAGATTTAAGTCATAAATGTATTGAAATAAGTGGCTGCTTTTATTGTATTTATCGAGCTTCCTGCAGGTCAGCGATCGCAAGGAAAGGGGGCTGGGGTGGGGGTACTTAAGGGTCATGAGGGGTCAGGGGGGTGATGGGGATGTTGAGTCCAGTGTGGTGAGCAGGCGCAGGGCTGTGACAGACTGAGGCTCACTGCAACCTGGACAAATTCTGTTAGACCCAATAGAGGCGCTATAAAACGCCTCATAAATGTTATTGGATCACTGAGGCATATGTTTATAGGAAATAATTTAAGGAAATATATAACTTACAATCACAGAGAAATTTGAATTTTTTGTTACATTATCAGAGTAATAATATTCAAAAACTGTAGAATATTTGTTTTTACGAGTACTCCTGACTGTTTGTAGGATTTGTTCTTCCAGAAGAACATTTTCTGTTAAGAAAAAGGTTTGTGAATACCAAAAATGTTTGTAAGAAGGACTGAAGTACAGATTTGTTTGTAAGAACGTTTTATGATTCAGGCCCATTGTATTTATATAAAAACAGATTTAATTTGTGAATCATGAGTTTGATTTGCCTTTTTACATTTAAATACCAAAAAATGCCAAATCATCTCACCCGCTCACTTCTGCTTTTTGCTGTTGTTCCATAGAAATTCTTATAATTCAACTAATACAAAGTTTGGTCGACTAAGATTCCATCGAGCAACTAACTGTGTAAACTCCAACAGCCCTGCTCCGTGAAGTAAAAAAAATCTGGAAACCCAACACGTGTGTCACACTGTGAGGACTTATGTGTATTACACACTTACATCATGAGGAACTGACTCTCAAACAAAAATCAAATCTGCATGACACAAACTTTTTAATATTAGATCTACAAAATCATTTAAAGTTGCTCCTGTTAAAGGGTCTACCATCTGCTTGTCTCCATGGAGATGTTATTGCTTTGCCTGGAATGTTCCATTGTATGGCATTAAACCTCATGAGGATAAGCGGGGGATTTCACCAGTCCTATAGTTACAGGTCAGATCTGTGGAGATACAACCCCCCTCACAGTGAGAATGGATCTTTTCAATAAAAAAAAAAACATTTCAGGCAAAGCAATGATCTCTCCCTGGAGACAAGCGGGTGCCAGACCCTCCACCAGAAAACGTACACAGAAATCATAAAAGTTAAGATTTGTGCTAAAATACTTTGAGTGAATGTGCATTTGTGTATGTGCGTATGTGTGTGTCTGTGTGTGTCTGTGTGTGTCTGTGTGTGTGTGTCTGTGTGTGCGCGCCGCGTGTGTGTGTTTTGACTCTGGTCTGTGGCACATAATGGGCAAAGGGAAGATTCTTTTAGAGAAACGTCAAACTTTGGCTTCAGGGAAAGACATGGGACATTTACACTGGCAACTCCTGATCCACTAAACCTAAAATAGCATGTGGAGAAAACATTTAAACCTGCTGCCAAAGGTAAACAGAAACCTGAGAAGTGAAATTATTACAAGTGAACATGTGTATGGACTTAAAAACAGTGAGCTTCATGGATCAGTGAGGTGGTGTATATAGCTGTGATGAGTGAGACAAACTAAATGAAGGAATTAATGAAAAGGGAATTACTGACACAAATGCAACAAAGCACAACCTGAGGCATGGTTTATAGCTAAAGGTGCACTGTGTAGCTTTTAGGTGAGGGGTCCATCACCTGGTTGTTTCTATGGAAATGTCATTGCTCTGCATTAGAATGTTCCACAGTATGACGTTAAACAGCTCTACTTTACATTTATTCCATTACAAGTGGTTTTATAGCTCAAAAATACCTACAAAAACTGATTCTAAAGGTGCATTGTGTAACCTTTTGTTAAGGGGTCTGTCGTCTGCTTGTTTCTATGGATATGTCATTGCTCTGCCTGGAATGTTCCGCAGTATGACATTACACTTTACTTTACTTTAATTTACTTTACAATTATTCAATTACAGGTGGTTTTATAGCTCAAAAATACTTAGAAAAACAGGCGTTCTGACTGTGAGCGTGATCGTCTCTCCACAGATCTGACCTGTAACTTGGTCTGGTTTGGTCTCCATGAACATAGAAAGGTTTAATGCCATACTGTGAAACATTCCAGACAAAGCAAAAACAGATGGAGAAAAGCATCTGATGGACCCTCCACCAGAAAAGTAAGACAATGCACTGTTTTTTAAAACCCAGAACCTCCACAACAGTTTAAATCCTCCAGCCAAATTAGTCCTGACCAAGACCAGCTCAATATCTGGGGATGGTCCACTGCTCCTGACAGGTTTAACTCACAGTCACTGAAGAATGGAGGAGGACAAATTTCCTCACGGGGACAATCATTCCTACCTTAAGTCTGAGACATACTGCAGGATTTTTTGGTCTTCAACTAGTTTTAAACGTGACAAAAAGCGCACACCACAGACATGAGGAGAATCTTATGGGACTTAAAATCTCTGATTTTAGCTAGCACAGGATATAGAGTTGTGAGCGCAATCGCATCAGCTGTGTCACGTCTACAGTAAAACCACTCACTCTGAGACTCTTAAGTGTTCAAAATATCAGAGGAGTGCACTTCTAGTTTAGATACGAGTCAAAATTGTGTTATTTGTGAAATGTGGCTCAATACTTCAGCTAGATGATTTTTTAAAGCATAAAAGTTTGGCGATAAATCCACAGGAAGTAGAACTACTCTTGCCTTTTTACTTTTAAAGAATGCTTCAAACTGGATTAATAGCACAGTTTTGTGGACTGGATGTCATTATTTGCAGAGGACAATTTCTTTATCTTCTTCTTTATCACTTTATGAAAGGAATAACGTTTTCTCATTATTTTCGCCATATTGTAAGTTTGTGTCTTCTCTGTGTGTCCATCTGTCCATCTAGTGTTGCTGATGTTTAGTGGTTATGATCTGAACCCAGACTTGGGGAAAATCACAGCAAATATCGGGCAAATTATCCTGTAGTATGTGGCGGCTTTTAAAGGTTGTATGGAGGATTTTTTTTTTGTTTCAAGTTGTCAATGATAGCATTATAGAGGTGCAGTAGCCTTGTAATTATGATGACCAAAAAAAAGAGAATAAAAATTCATCAACTCTGGACGTGGTGGGGCTAAACATTTGCCAATAGATAACGACACTGCCTCATTATCTGTTAGCTGACAGGCTGTCAATCAATCTCCCTACGTTTCTAGTGTAACTGACTTGACTGCGCGCCGCCGGTACGTGGTTTACGTACGCCTGTCACGCAGTCCACAGACGCAAGCCGCACAGACGCTGTTTACTCCACCAACGCAACAGTTCTTAGCGGCTTTTTTTGACCTATATCTTCCTCGCAGTTAGCACAAAGTTTGTTGCAATGGCAGACAAGAATCCAGGAGCAGTTAGCCACAAAAGAAAGTCCGTTTTTGAGATTGCTGAAAGAAAAAGACAAGGGGAAAAGCAGCGAAGCCAAACTAAGGTGATTCTTGAAGATTCATTCCAGCGATGGCGCGACTGAAGCAGACGCAGGGTCTAAAGACTGACGCACTGGTCCACAAATTACTCCTGGACAGGTCACTTCTGCTTATTATGAAAACGTACTTTATTTCCAAGAGCTAGTCAAACGTTTTTCAGGACACGAAAGCGATATCCTATGTCTGAAAACGTAATTTTCAATGCAAAGAAAGAGTCCGCTTGCTGCTGCGTGTTGTAGCTAGTTCATTCGCACTGAATCTCCGTGCACTCTTCTCTGCACCCCTTTCCTGCTCCTGTCCCCGCTGCCCGATCCGCTCTTCCCCCTGCTCCTCACTTCTCGTCTGCGCACGAAATGTCCGCGCACCCCCTGCCCCCGCTCCTCACTTCTCCGTCTTGCCTAACCAACACTGTAGTTAGTCGTTTACAAGTCATGTGCAGCGCACCGGCTGTAAACAAACCTGTTTCTGGCGTAAAGAGGAGGAGGGAGGAGGCGTTTCTACATAGGGAGCTGTAGGGGAGGGGGGGGTGGTTTCACACATGCGCAACATTTGAAAAAGGACAAACAGTCGCCGGATTTCTCGTTCCTTGGAAAATCCTCTATACAACCTTTAAAAAAGCACTATGTAACCTACTTACTTTTCATTCTGATGTTTTAATCCAGTACAGTTTAAATGTGCATTGTGCAACTTTTCCGGTGGAGGATCCATCAAATGCCTTTCTCCATGGAGATGTTACTGCTTTATCTAAAATGTTTCACAGTATGGTATTAAACCTTTCTATCTTCATGGAAACCAAACTAGACCAAGTTACAGGTCAGATCTGTGGAGATGCGACCCCGCTCACAGTCAGAATGCCTGTTTTTCTAGGTATTTTTGAGCTATAAAACCACCTGTAATTGAAAAAATGTAAAGTAAAGTTGAATGTCATACTGCAGAACATTCCAGGCAGAGCAATGACATCTCCATAGAAACAAGTAGGTGATGGAAAAGTTACACAATGCACCTTTAGAAATCTCAAAAAAAAATCTCAAAAAACTTACCTTATGCATTCAGAGCATCCTAATTACTCACCACGATGAGTTTATAAGAGCTTTTTACAACTTCCAGAAACCACAGCGAGTTTTACATCACCGCAATGCCAACTAACTAGCATGCAAACACCAACCTCCTGACTCTCAGACAAGAATACAATTTAGATGTAGACAGTTCACAGCAGTCTTATTTTGACCTCAAGAGCGGCTTATACAATATATCTGTACTGAGTTCAGATACTTTGCTCAAATACATGTAAAAAAAAACTTTGGTGCAGGCCTTTTCAAAATGGGATCTACATCAGTCATGAAACACATAAATAGCTGTAGTAGTAGTAATAGTTTGACCACACTCCTGATAAAAACAACATTAATATTTGTTATTTAATCCCCAAACTCATTTCCGTCTCTCCGCTCTTCACTTATTCTGTCAGTTCTGTTTGAGATTTTCCTGGTTTTGTTCATAAAACTTTACAATGGTTCACACACAGATCCTCAGACCTCAGTGTTCCTGTCCAAACCTCGTCCTCAGTCTGAGCTTGTATCATTTTCATCTGACTGATTCTTTCTGAACCGCGATATTCACAATTTAAAGGTCCAGCGAAGATTTGAGTCTGTTTCTTTAAAATCTGTTTAACCACAAAACCCAAACTAAAGCTGTGGTGATAATGGGTCTGGTCTGCTCAAGTCTGCTTACTTTTACAACACTGGATACATGTGGGATTCATGGGGGAATAAGACGAAATAACTGGTGCATTGTGTAACTTTTATAGTGGAGGTTTTGCCGCTTACCTGTCTCCATGGAGATGTGATTGCTTTGCCTTGAATGATCCATAGTATGACATTAAACTGAAATCTTACATTTAACACAATTACAGGTGTTTTTATTGCTTGTAAAACATGCATTCATACTGTAAGCAAAGTAATGTCTCCACAGATCTGACCTGTAACTTGGCCTGGTGGTTACTTGCCTGTTACCATGGAAATAGATATGCTTAATGTCATACTGGCCACGTTTACATGATGTTTTTTTAATTCCGAAGTAAATGTTCTGAATTAAATAGTTTGGAATTTAAATATTCTCCTTCGAGTTTACACGGAAATAATAATTCAGAATTGAGATTTACATGGAAAACACATTAAATCGCTCTTATTTAATTCCGCTCAACATCTGGGGGGACAAAGGGGACGCACAAACATATTGACATCGACTGGAAGAAAACACACCCTTCAGCTGCTACTGACTTTTCTGTCATCTCGGTTTGTCATTAAGCCGCGGACACAAACATGATCCAAACTTTTTTCACAGTTGTTATGATGATAATTGCGCAGCAGCTGGAGAATTATCTCATCACGTCTTACATCTGTCGGCTGAAGAGGAGAAGGGAAGAGTGTCGGAGAACGGAGGAAGAAGACAAACTGAGTCAACGGCTGCTCTACCTCAGCCCACTCCCACATCCCGCTCACAAATCCGAAGAGAGGTGGATGAAAGTCCGAAGACACGACGGGTGGAGCTGGATAATTCGGACCGTGTCAGAAGGGTGCCCCAACAAGCATGTGCTGAACGACCCAAATTATTTTTAAGAAGAATAAACGTTTACATGATCGAGGAATAAATTGATTCGGCTTTAAAATCGGAATAAACCACCCACTTACTTTGGAATTAATTTATTCCGAATAATTATTTTCATTAGGAATTAAGTGTTTACATGGACTTTTTAAAGCAGAATAATTTTTATTCAGAAGTAATAAAATTTTTTTACTTCTGAATAAAAATTATTTCGGAATTAAAGCTCTCATGTAAACGTGATGACTGTGGAACATACCAGGCAAAGCAATAAGATCTTCATGGAGATCTCCAGATGGCGGACCCTCCACCACAAGTTATACAGTGTACCTCTAAATGTGCTTTATTATTATTTTTATTGTATTTATTATTTTAATTTTAAAACATGGTATTTTATAATTCAGTTGGTCTGTAATCATTTAAATTAAAGGTTTAAATAATTTGGTAAATTATGACAGGGAATGATTTTAATTGCGAGGAATAAACTTGATGCTCAGTACTGATTCTGATACCACAATGATCATAAAAAAAACACCTTTTCTTTAGACAACATAATATGATTTTTCACATTAAATGGTAGTATTTTTTTTCTATTCCCATGTGTCCTTATAAGTGTGTAATGTGTGTTTTTTAGTATCTATACCTGCGAAAAATGAGTATCAAGATTCAATACCAGTCTAAATATCATTTAGTATCTGATTTTCGATAATTTTGACAAATATAATCAACACATACATCGAACACAAGCTGACCATCAAGTGTCTAGGAACTTCCCAACGAAAACTGTGTCGAATAGATTGTGTAGGAAGTGATAGTATAAGAATAAATACATAAACAGAGGAAATTAAGTAGATTAAAGCTAATATTTGACATTACTCACTGATCTGTGCCGTTGTCCGGGCTGGTTATAGAAGGTCTCTGCTCATACTCCTCCTCCAGACCTTCAAAACTGGATCCACTGTTTCCTGTCGCCACAAATGAACCTGCTCCAGTCTGGACTCCACCACCACCACTGCTGTAAACTCCTGAAAACACAACAGGATCTAAAAATCTATAATCAACTATAGCAAATTCAGAAAAAAACAGAATCAACATTATATTTCTGAAGGAGAACAGTTTAAACATTCTCTGCTAGTGTTGTCATGTAAAATTTCAACTTCCATTTCGATACTAAAGAATAGGCTCAATACTCAGTACCAATACACCCTACTCACGCTCACCGTTTTTTTTTTTTTTTTTTATTAAGTTAGAAAAATTATAATACACAAATGAATAGGCAATTTATAAAAGGAAAAAAAGAAAGAATACAATAACATCTTTCTAACATTTTCTCAGTTTTCCTAGATTTTGTCAGAGTTACAATCTGTGTAATCCCTCAGTATTTTGCCCTCCACAGCTGCTCATACAATTTGTCTGTACATGTAACTTTTATCATGGAGGGTCCACAACCCACTGGTCTCCATGGAGATGTTTTTGTTTTTGCAGAAATATTCCAAAGTATGGCATTAGTATGAGAAGTGCACTAAATGTTAATGCAGCAAAACTTGAATTTCGATCTCTCTCATCAAACCATTCTACCACCTGGTCAGATCTGTGGAGAGGCGTCCGCTCACAGTAACCCCAGGGTGTACACTGACTGCAGGTGTGGTGTGGTTCGGGTTCGGTGCGGTTTTACTGCAACTTGCATGCCCCACTGACTGCGCTCTTTGTTGCTGTGTGGTTGCGGCAGGCTGCGGGCAGAGTGTGGAAACTGTGCTCCCGAGACGTGTTCACGGGGATTCACGCTCTGGTCGAGGTTTCAAGTGGTAGATTATCATGTACAAGAAGCCTTGTTAGTAAATATGTAGATGCAAATGTGTTGTGTTTGACTTCTGATGTTTATCTTGATGGTAATGTTGTTGATGAATTGTTTTTAGAGGATAATTATACTGATGAATTTGGTAAATGTACATTTCAAAGGATATTGATGACAATGAATTTGAGCATTTTTAATGTGTAAGTAGTTTTCTTAATGTATTTTGGACTGCACATGGAAAATAGCTTGTAGCTAAATCTGGCACAGAGCATCTTTTCTCTTTGAGTCTAATGTTTTCTATGCACTGTCCTAGTTTTAAATAAATTAAAAAAAAAAACTGCGGCATTTCACACTACAACCACTTTCTTTTGCTTTTGGATACCGTGGCTATCTACAATGGATAAGTACATGTGCGAAGTACCAGAAGCGTGCAGGGATATTTTATTCTGAACATACACTGGATCTGTCTTTTCTGCGCATCTGATTTCCTGTTTTGCTCATCTGATTTTGTCCTCTGCAAGTGTTCGGCAAAAATAGACTTCTTGTGGGTCCTTTCTGATGACTTGTGAAGAGTCTTGCGAAGACTTTCTAAGTCTTGCGGGATTTGTGTATGTCCCAAACTGCACCGCACCTGCAGTAAGTGTACACCGCGTGAGAATACATGTTTTTCCAGTTATTTTTGAGCAACAAAAACACCTGCAACTGAATAGAGACAGATCAGTTTACTGCCACTTCTATCTGTAAAACACATAATTTGATTATTTTTGAAAACTACACTGCCCTCCAAAGACATGTTACAAACTCTGATATGCTTATTTTCCCTGAACGCACCACACACCTCAAAGCATTCTGGGAGCTGTCTGCAGTAATGTTCCTGGACAGTAAAACTCTATCTGCAGCCAAAGTAAGGCCTTCTCCCACCTGACAACATGACAACTTCTTGGTTCATTTTCAGCCATTGAATGACAGAGAATGAGAAAACGTATTAGCTTATATGAGAAATTGACTGACAGGAACGACACAGCCAACTCAGATCCAAATTCTCCACCGTAATCGGACAAAATAAACAACATCTGATGGACTTTTGGAGCAGACGCCAATATAGGCTAAACCAGGCCACAAAATGTCAATCTCTCCTCCTTTCTGTTCAAAAGCAGCAGAGTCTGGAACCAGAACAGAGCCCAGTCAGAAAGCAGTGGACTGAGGGAGTGTGGCGTCACCCGTAGCGTTAAATTAAGTCAATTGAGACTAGCAGTTATAGCGGCTAATCTGCAACCAGGGACCATATTGGGAAATCACAGCAAACAAAGAGCCAATCAAGAGTGAGGGTGTTGAAGGTAACGCCACTTCCTGCCCGCACCGATGGTTTGGCAGGACTCTTACCATGACTGTCAATCATACATGTGGTTAACGCTAGCGGGAGAACCTCGGGGAAGAACGGCATGATTTGTCTGTTATTAATCTTCATATCTTGATTTACAGGCAAAATAGAAAAATAAACCCTACACGTAGAGGGAGATAAAATGAACATTTTATGGCCAGACAGCAGAAACCAGGATACTCATATCTCTGTGTACATGATCAAATGTAGTATCCTGGTTTCTTGGCATAATCTTACAAATGCACAAGTGTAAAAATTTTATATTTAAGAAAACAAAACAAAAAAAATACACATAACCATGAGCTCCTTTAGCATAGGAAGCTCAGGAGGTTCCTAACCAGCGGTAAGGAGCTATGAGGTATCCCACAATCCACTGCGCAGATCAAACTGAACATTTCTAAACACTATTGTACAAGGTATAGACTACAGCAGATTATTCATTAAAATCTTCTGCATAAATTACTACATAAAAACACTCAACTTTACAACATTTTAAGCATAACTACTATAGAGACGTTTTACAGAAACAAAACTTAAAACCACATGGCTCATTTGCATAAACTTTAAGTGCTGAAAAAAACAGCTTGCTCCTTATGCTACTGATATGGTCAGTTTCTGTCGGACTAAAGGACACGACTCAGTGGAATATATGTGTTCTTTCTGTGACAGAGGGATGTGCTGCTGATGGTGAGTCTGTTCTGTGCAGATATCGCTCTGGAGATGGTTCATGCTTAACTTTTCAGAGATCATACGAGTGCAGATTGTACGTGTGCAGATTTAGCGCAGCTCTTTATTTAACAATCATTTCACTCACTTTATTTATGTTGGCTACTGTTGTGATGAAAAGACTGAAAAGTGTTTGTCTTTTGGACGCATGCGCACTCAATTTTATGTTGCAGTATTTAGGATATTGCGCATATATGCTACAGTATCCCGGTCGGAATATCCCAGCTACAGTATCTTGGTTTCTCATAACTGGGATACTGGCTTATTTGGGATACTGAAACTGGGATATACATGCACCATGACGAAATGAGGATACTCAAAAAACCTGATCATAATATACCTTAATAAACATCCTTAATAAATGAACAAATAAATAAATGAATAAATACTCAAAACATGACAAAGGCAATTGGAGTGGATTTTATTAAAGAGGCAGTATTATGCAAAACTGACTTTTTGGAGCTTTCTACTATAACATTCCCTCATTAAAACTGTATGTCTGAGTAATCTAGTGATCTCTCCTGGGCCTTATTTGAATTTTCCATAGAGTTAGCAGTACACTTCTGTCCAAGGCTCCACCCACAAGTCTACATCACCCATGCTCCCAATTCTCCATAACCAGGATACTGACGTGCATGTATACACACTCAGTCAAAACAAAATAGCTTTTAGAAAAAAAGTGTTTTAAAAATGTTGAAATCTGGACATTTTCTCTCTCTCTGTTCTCTGTTTTGTCTCTTTTCTTTCAGCCATGTTTGTTTTGACACAAACGGACCATGTCTTTCTCTGATTGGTTAATCCCCTGTCAATCACAGCCACTGGAGATCAGAAAAACAGGATATGGTTCCAGACCACAACATTTTTATATTGTCAAAGCGTTTGGTTTTGGCTGCAGGCAATGACATAATTTTATCCACACAAGTGTTAAAGGTCTGAGCCAGAATCTTGTACCTGTCACTCTACTTCTTGTCTGGGTTCACGTTTCGCTGTGATTGGTTAAACCCACCTGCCACTCATATATGCACTGTCCTTATGATGAATAAATACTCAAAACATCACAAAGGCAATTGGAGTGGGTTTTATTAAACAGGGAGTATTATGTAAAATCGACTTTCTGGAGCTTTCTGCTATAACGTTCCCTCATCAAAACTGTGTGTCTGAGTAATCTAGTGATCTTTCCCGGGCCCTATTCGAATCTTCCTTACAGTTAGCAGTACACCTATGCTCCCACATGACAATTCTCCATAAATATTGAAAAGCATGATGCAAAACTGCTACAACTTCACAATCCTGATACGATGTGCAGTAGTTTCATTAGCTGCATGCCGTATCGTAATGTGATTGTGCTCTGAAGGGGAAGTGACTTAAATTTACAGAATTTTTTAAAACATGTGGCAACTATAGCATTTTTAAAACAATAAAAGGTAACATGGAGATCTAAATATGCGATGCGTTTGCAGTTTATAGAAGAAGTGTAAGAGGTTGCAAGAGGTTTTGGATCTAGCACACATTCTCAAGAAAAACACTGACACTATGGAAATTATGTTTTGGTAAATATTTTTTCTACTTTGCTTAACTTTTTGAGATATATATTATTGATTGTGCGTGTAATCCCTGTTATCATGAGCAGAGGTGAGCGTTACCTGTGAAGTGGTCCAGTCCGGGCAGAGGAGGGCTGTGGTTTGGATGTGAGATGTTCAGGTGCTGTCGGGACAAACAGTCGCTCAACAAGTCTGACTCCAGCACAGAGGGCCCCTGTGGAGATACAAACAAATGTCTATTTACTGCAAAAATTATATTAAAGGCCTGATTTTTCACAACTTTCAGAGCCCATAGTGGAGTGTTTCTGTACTGGGGCAAGACAAGTTTTACTTTATTACATGAAAAAATGGGTTCAGCCCTTTTAACAGCATAAACTTGTGCCCAACTATGACATCGACACAAAAGATATTCACAAGGTTGGACCACCATAACAACAAAGGGTAGATTTAACATATTTATTAGATGATATTTGAGAATGGGATGAAGAGGCAGGAGTAATGCAGTGGATCCATCTTGGCAAGTGCAAATATAAAGACATGAAGCTATAATGAGCTAAAAGACAACCAGTTGAAAGTGGTTAAATAAGATTAGTCTCTATAGATCAGGGTCTCCAACCTGTAGCTCGCCAAGGGATTTCTGAATTCTGCGTATTGTGCTGAATGACTAAAATCTGGAGAATTGCAACTGTAAATCTGTCATTTTAATGTCTGATTTAGGCCACTGATAAATGGACAATGGTTTATGTTTTACCGGCAGTTAAAGCATTCAAGGCTTACAGTGGGTTTTATATACATTTAAATTCTTCTGACCACTAAAATGAGTAGCTCTCTGGAATTTTCGTTTTGTAAAGGAGCTCTGGTCAAACACTTTTCTCCATAAAAATGTTATTTCTTTGCCTGGAATGTTTCACAGTATGGCATGAGACCTTTCTGTCTTCATAGAGATCAAACCAGACTATATTAGGGGCAGATCTATGAAAAGCCAACCCCGCTCAGAGTCAGAATGTTTGTTTTTCTTGGTATTTTTTGAGCAGTAAAACCACCTGTACTTTAATAAATGTGAGATGGAATTGTATAATTTTACTCTGGAACATTCCAGGCACAGCAATGACAAATCCATTGAAAGAAACAGGTGACGGACCCCTAACCAAAAAGTTACAAGGTGCACCTGTAATGTGCTTTAAAGTGTTGTGGAAGCCTCTCAAAGCGCTCTTTTGTAGTCATTATTTCACTCCACACTGGACAACAGTAAGTAGCCACAGCTGCCCTGAGACAGACTGACGAAAGACAGACTGTCAAACTCTGGCCCCTCCAAACACCATCAGTCATACTCACACCACATTCATACTATAGACAATGTAGATGAAGTGTCTTCAGGTTGGTGGATGAGTGCTCTAACCACTGAACCGCCGTCAACACAAACCCCACAATGACATTTACATTTTTAATTGCAGATTCTGAATTAAATAATTCTGAATTTAAATATTCTCCTTCGAGTTTACATGGAAATAATTCCGATTTGAGGTTTACATGGAAAACATGTTAAATAGCCTTTATTTAATTCCACTCAACGTCTGGTGATGGGGAAGGTTCTGATTGGACAGAGACACCAACGTATTTACGTCAACCGAAAGAAAACGCACACTTCAGCTGGTACCGTCTTTTTTTGTCATCTTAGTTTGTTGTTACGCCACGGACACAAACATGATCCAAACGTTTTCTGCAGTCATTCCAATGATAATTGCGCAGCAGCTGGAGAATTCTCTCATCACGCTTTACGTCTGAAGAGTGTCGGAGAAGGGAGGAAGAAGACAAACTGAGTCAACGGCTTCTCTACCTCAGCCCACTCCCACATCCCGCTCACAAATCCAAAGAGACGTGGATGAAAGTCCGAAGACAGGACTGGTGGAGCCGGATCATGTCATAAGGGCGACCCAACGAGCATGCGCTGAACGAAGAATAATCGTTTACATGATCGAAGAATACATGAATTTGGCTTTTACATGGGAATAAACCACCCACTTACTTCGGAATTCAGTTTAATTCCGAATAATCATTTTCATAAGGAATTAAGTTTTTACATGGTCTTTTTAAAGCGGAATTCATTTTTATTCAGAATTAAATCATTTTTGGGAATTAAAGCTCTCATGTAAACGTGGCAGTTGATTTTCGGAATAGTATGTGCTACTCTGAATCAGCATTTTTGTGTATTCCATGATTTCTCAACACTATTGTAGGTCAACTGCAAAAATCCAACCAGCACCTTGAACCAATCAGCGTGAAACATGACCAAAGTGATATGCAAACATTAGCAGCGTAAGATATGTTGACTTAGGACATTGTTTGACAGAAGAAACTTTACTTAACCCACATCTTTAGAGTATATTTTTGCTGCTGTGTGTTTTTGCATAACCATGGCCTCGGTTACCCCAGGACTCCCTCTTGACGCAGCTCTGGTTCGATTGGAAACATATCTCTCATTGGGGATTTTCTGCCACTTCATTTTTCATTAGGTCCATTTCTGTCCAAGCACAACTGGTTTTAGTTCACTCTCGCAATCCTCGCCTTGAGCCTCAAATTCTCTGATCTGATTTATCCAACATTGTTTCACCAAAATCGGACATGACAATATGACTCATTGTCCAACCTAAACACAGCACAAAGCCAATTATTTATTCAAAGCAAATTTTATTAAAAAATCCTACCATGTTATAGCATTGTTCTCTCATCAAAAACACGCCTGAAGAGGTTTAAAAGGTCAGCCCTGCATGTTTCAGTAATGTAGTGATCTCTCCTGAGACCCTATTTAAACCCTTCTTACGGTTAGCTGTAAGATTCTGTGCAAAGCTCCGCCCACAAGCCTAGGTCACCCACGCTCCCACACAACGATTTTCCGTAAATATACTAAAACATGATACAAAACTGTACATTACAACTTCACAAACCTGATGCGATGTGCAGTAGTTTCATTAGCGGGACGTACGCTGATTGTGTTGTGATAGTGCTCTGAAGGGGGAGTGACTTAGAGAGCAAACAGAGGGCGGACTCAGAACATCAACTCAGAACATGAAACTTATAAAACATGTTAGTGTCTTGTTTATTGCGAATAGAACATTTTCAAAACAATAAAAGGTAACATGGTGATCAAAATCTGTTATGTGTTACAGTTAATACCACATAGAAGTAAAATACCCCCACCTTTACATTTAAATTGTTGTATTTACATCTGTATTGGACCCAAAGAAAATGGTCGCGTTTACATCATGTTTTTTAATTCTGAATTAATTGTTCTGAATTAAATAGTTCTGAATTAAAATATTCTCCTTCGAGTTTACATGGAAATAATAATCCAAATTGAGGTTTACATGGAAAACACATTATTTAAAACACTTTATTTAATTCCGCTCAACGTCTGGAGGTGGGGAAGGGTTCTGATTGGACACGGACACCAACGTATTTACATCGACCAGAAGAAAACACACGCTTCAGCTACTACCGGCTTTTCTGTCATCTCGGTTTGTCGTTACGCCACGGACACAAACATGATCCAAACTTTTTTCACAGTCGTTCTGATGATAATTGTGCAGCAGCTGGAGAATTCTCTCATCACGCTTTACGTCTGTCAATTGAGGAGGAGAAGGGAAGAGTGTCGGAGAAGGGAGGAAGAAGACAAACTGAGTCTGAGGCTGCTCTACCTCAGCCCACTCCCACATCCCGCTCACAAATCCAAAGAGACGTGGATGAAAGTTCAAAGAGAGGACTGGTGGAGCCAAGTCATCCGAATCGTGTCAGAAGGGCGACCCAGGGAGCATGCGCTGAATGACCGGAATTATTTTTATTTTTTTTAATAATTTTTATTTTTTTAATTTTTCAATTATACAGAACAAAATTAAACAAAACTGAAAAAAAACACACAGGAGGAGAGTGCCGTTACAGTCGTTCAATGAAATATCAATCAAGATGTATACCGGAATTATTTTTAAGAAGAATAAACATTTACATGATCAAGGAACAAATTCATTCAGCTTTAAAACCACCCACTTACTTTGGAATTTAACTTAATCCAGAAGTAAGTGGGTCATAATCATTTTCATTAGGAATTAAGTACTTGCATGTTTAAAACTGATATTCATTTTTATTCCGAATTAAATTATTTTTATTCGGAATTACAGCTCTCATGTAAATGTGGCCAATAGTGTTCATACTCACGACTTAGGCTACAATATTTAAGCAGCACAGTTATAAAACTTTTCACTCCACCTCATTCAGTTGTTGAAACTATTTTAGCATTTTAAGATGTTTTATTTGGCCTTGGATTCCTTCAGTTATAAAGTAGTAGCCCAATGAAAATAAACACTCATTCAAAAGCCTAAGTCATTATTTATTCACTTCATTTAGTTTACGGTAAGTTACTGCTGTAGCCACAGTTGCCCTGGGGCAGACTGACGAAGGCGAGGCTCACTTGCACATTAGACACACTCCAAAGAGGTTCATTTGGTCTTCCAGAATAAATCACATTCATACGTTTAAGTTCGGGTGAATGAAGTGTCTTGCCCAAGGACACAGGGCAGTATCCAGTGATTAGAGCTGAGATTAGATCTTTGGGTGAGTCAGCGGCACCCCTCTCCAAAAGAGCGATGACTAATCTGTGAAAGCCTTTATTTACTGACGCACTTTCAAAACAATAGTGGCTTTATAATGGCTTGTTTAACATTTCAGAAGAGACGTGTTTAGCCTCTCGGGGTTAGCGCTTAGCTGAGGGCGTGTTAGCGTGTTAGCACAACATACGAGCACATGTGTTCCTGCTTACAGAGACAGTGTCACTTATGGACCATAGAAAACAAATCGGCTCCAGATACAAAGAACAATGGACTTTCTATTCTCCGTCCAGGCCAGGAGAAATGTTTTGTTTAGTGCGTTATCCATCTGAATTATAAACATGTTTGCTAATGCTAAACAAGGACACAGACTGGTGCTGATGCTACTGAGAGACGCTAAATGATCTTCACTGATGCAAACGTAAGGTGACCAGACGTCCCTATTCACTCCCAGTTTTGAGCCCTGTGTCCCCTGTCCCAGCAGATTTATCCAAAAAGACTTATTTGTGCCAGTTTTATACAAGAAATGTCCCAGGTGTCCCTATTTTTGACCAATCTGATCTAAACCAGGACTAAACTAAGATTAAACCAGGACCACATCAGGGCTAAATCAGGACTAAAACTTGAACTATCACTATTTTTGACTAATCTGATCCCCACCAACAGTAAAGAGGAGCAGAAATTGTCATTTGTTTTGCCAAAATACAGAAATCCATGTTTGCAAATGAGCAGAGCAAAAAAAGTGCAGCAACAGAAGTTCCTCAAATTATGACTGACACGAGAATGCACAATGTTACAAGCTCTTTTCACAGTTTAATTTATACCAAACATCCCAATCTGGGTGTGTCACAGTTTCGAATTTTGAAAATCTGGTCACCCTATGCAGAGTTCTCTAATACACAGCTTTCAGTTTAAAGATGTTTAGTCTAATGAACTGACAAAAGTCTTCTTTTATATACAGAGGAAGTGAGTAATTGATGAGAATGAATATTAGCATGAGAATGAATACTGGGCTAGTAATTTCCTATAGGCTCTCCAGTTCGAGTTAACATTTCTTGTCCATTGCCTGGTATCCAGGTGATGTGACATAGTTTTTTATTTGTTTTTTTTATTTGTTTATTTTATTTGTCTCCATGGAGATGTTATTGCTATCATTCATTATGATATTGGTTTTCAGAGTCTTGATTGTGATGATGTCATACTCACAGATGGGGGCAAGGGCCAGTTTTCCCTGATGATTTCATCAGTGGTGTAGTGGAGATCTTTTAAGTGGGGGTACGTGATTCGTGACATCACTGATGTGATGAATTCCGCCCCCCATAATAATCACCTACAGAACATAAATCATAGGATACAACCAGAACTGAACTAGGACTAAAACAGGACTGAACCAGGACTAAACTAGGAACTGTTTCATTCCTGGTTCAGTCCTGGTCCCTCATGTCTCAGGTCACTTTTAGGACAGTAGTGCAGATATCATGAGCCTGTGCAGTTTGATTTTAACATTACCAATAGCTCTGGTTTGACATTTAAGTTGTGGCTATTTTATATTTGTTACTTTTTAAAATCTCACGTCAGGAGAAGTAGGTGGACGGCGTACCCCCGTGTACCACGCCTGCTACACCCCTGGATTACATTTGTATTTTACCATGAAATATCCAAATAGTAAATTCACAAATGTTGAACCTGGTATTTTCAATTATTAACTAATCTCAAGAAGTCACTGTATTATAAAATCATTTTGCATTTTAACAATATTCATTTTAGCTGTCCCCCATCTGTGTTAATTATTACTGGCCTGTAGAACGTCATCTGAAACCCAGCAGTTGGTGTATTCATTTGTGATTCGTACAGTATTTTCAAATGGACATATTTCCCTACAGGCACAAAAAAGTGTTAAGCTTAAACTTATTTTAACATATTGACAAAAAATAAAAATAAAATATGTAACATAATCTTTTGGCATGTTCTTCCTGTGTCTGGGCTCTCTGGTTTCCCTCATTAATCCTTTTAAACCTGCACAGTATAAAATTTTCCAACTAGTCCTGACTAAGACTAACTGTTGGGTTTAAACCAGCAGCTATGAAGGATGGGTCAAATGCAGAGGACAAATTACCCTCTGGGGTCAATAAAGTGTACTTTACCCATAATGAATAGCCATAATAATCCATTTGGTAATAATGTGTGTTGACTTTATAGTGTCCCACAGGTGCAGGCGTCGGGCTGGTTGGATCTGCCTTCGTCTGGGCTTATGACTGTCTTTGTTTATTTAGTTTTGAATTATTTATTTAAGTTTTTTGTATTAATTTGTATCATTTTCTACTTTAATCCAATAATAATAAGCTAATAATAATTCATAATCAATAGCTAATAATCGGTTTAATCTGAGTGTGTGTTTACCTTCCTGTCCCATGGGTGCAGTCCTCAGGCAGTTTGGATCTGCTTTTCTTCTGGTTTATAACTGTTCTTGTTTTATTCAGTATATTGATTTTTACTTGAAGTCATTAACAATAATAATAATAATTCATAACCAATAACTAATACTGTATTTTTTGGACTATAAGTCTCGCTTTTGTTCATGATTTGGGTGTTTCCTGCAATTTATACTTCGCTGCGACTGATAGACTGATAGCCGTGAGAGGGCGCATTAAGCTTGTGTGTCAGTATCTAGTACAAGTACTCCTCTACCACTGTTACTTCACTCTACTGCGCATGTCTCCTGTAGAAAAAAGCCACTGTCTAGCCGCAAATAGTGAAATATTTAGGAGAAATCGGTAATCAAGCAGCAGAAAGAAAGTTTGGAGTGAGCTAGAAACTTGTGAGGGACTGGCGGAAAGCGGGGATGGAGAACACAGCTTCATGGCAACCAGGAGGGTGTGCCATGCAAGTTTCCTGGAAGTCACTGGATCGATCAACAAAGCCCGAACGTCAGTGACACCGAAACTATTCTAACTGGAATTGATGCTGAGTCTGACGACAGCTACACAGAAGAGGAAGCGGCGCTCTGTTTACCTCATGGATCTATGGTCTATCTCCGGAGGTCAATGAATTCAGTGGATTTAGTGTTTTGGAGTGAGATTGTGAGTTTGGTAAACTTATGTTCTGTTGTTTATGCTATAGTTATCTGAATAATTGTTAATATGTTACATTAACATATTAACGCCTATTCAGCCTGTTGTTCTCTATTGTGTTGTTATTATTAGAACTTGCCTTTCAAGATGAAGTGTCAGTTCCTGGTCTCTAAAAATAAAAATACATTTCCCCAAAAAGTGCAACTTATAGTCTGACTTATATATGTTTTTTTCTTCTTCATTGCGCATTTTTTGGCTGGTGCGATTTATACTCTGGAGCGAATTACAGTCTGAAAAATACAGTAATAATAATGAGTTTAATCTGAGTGTGTGTTTACCTTCCTGTCCCGTGGGTGCAGTCCTCGTGCAGAGTGGGCCTTCACATGTTTCCTCAGAGAACTCGGGTCGGTGTAACGTTTAGAGCAGCCGGGGCTCTGACATGCGTACGGCTTCTGGACAAAAATAAAAACAGAAAATAAAGAATAAAACTCAGGTGGGAAACACATTACAGCTGGAGTTTAAACGTGTAGTGTTTAGAGTGGGCGTAGTGGTCGGGCTGTTGATACTTTGCAGTGACATTACGCCGGAGTGCACGTCTATGGCGCAATGTACAGCCGTTTCCATGGTGACACAATGAACACACTAGCAAGCACAGCCGAAAAAGATGTAAGAAAAAATACAAACTTGATTTGAACAACACATGTTCAGGAGCCTGTGATCAATCAGAGTGTTCATGGGCCTGTTGAGGTAAGAGTGACTAACTGAAAAACTGTTGCCTAATACTAGCTAGTTTGTGACTAATGTTATTTAAGAGTAGGGTGACCACATGTCCTTATTTACCCGGGACAGTCCCAGTGTCCCCTGTGTCCCCTGTTCGAGCAGATTTATCCAAAACCAGTGATTAAATTTCCTAGTTTTATACAAGGAATATCCCAGGTGTCCCTATTTTTGACCAGTGTGATCTCTGCCAACAGTAAAAAGAGGCATAGATTGATATTTATTTAGGTAAAATAAAGAAAAGCTGATGAAAAACGACCAAACCAGAAAGAAAATATGAAAGAAATACTGACTCATGTTAGTCTGGAATAAGTCATGAATGGGCAGAGTGTGTTACTATTTTCCTTAATTATGCACTTGTTTCACAATTTTATTATTACCAACCACCACAAACCGGGGATGTCCCAGTTTTTGATTTTTAAAATGTGGTCACCCTAGCGGAGAGGAACTTGGTTAACCGCACAAATGAGTTCACCTGTTGTAGACCCAGATAAATCATTTCTTTATGGTCAGATTGTGTTGAAATAAAGCTAAGATTAAAGTCTAACCCAGAGTCAGACAGACAGTGCCCTCAGTTAGCATCACACCCCCAAGGAAAGTTATGGGGGGGGGAGTCATCTGCAAAGTATCAATAACCAAAAGAACATTTACATGGAAACAAGCAGGCCAAATAAGAGATTTGTGGAGATGCAAGACCACACACAGAAAGGACACATCTTTTTTCTGTTTTCTGTGCAATAAAAACATCCATTATGAAAAAACATGCTTTTATTTTTGTCTTTTTTTAAATTAAGAAAGCTTAAATCAACCGTTTTAACAGGACAGTGCCACACAAATGAAATGCTTACCTCACATCCGCCGCTATGGGGGAAAAGACAGAACTAGTTTAAGTTTCTGCAACATGCTGTAGGTCACAAATACATAATGAGCAATAGACACAACGAAATCCAGACACTCCAAAAACATAAAAGAAGAAAAGCGTAGTTAAAAGGCCAAAACCAACATGTTTCGGATGACCATATCGTAACGAACATTATACATTTTAATCGGACATGTGCTTTCACTTCATCTACACCCCAATCAGGTCGAGTGGGGTCACCATAACATCTGAGTGCAGAGATTTCAAATGGACGCCTCCGGAAAACTGCGTCTTTATCCCAAAACTGTCACTTCATTCATAACATCTTACGCCATCTCTGCTAATGACCTCTCTCCACAACAGTCGGATCTGATTTAGCCCGGGTCCTGTAGTGATTATTTCAGATGAAGTCATGTTTTTTTACTTTTATGACGCTCTTTCAATTATGTCGTTTGAGCCAAATAACCGATAATTACTGAACCTTGGCCTTTTTAACAAACTCCATTCGTTTGAACCAGAGGAGGTACGTCAACATTTAGTATCAACAAGGAAAAGTACTGTTGCTTCACTATGTGGGTTGGGTATGTTCAAGTTTATAGCGTCATAAAATTAACAAAAACATGTGGAATTTCTAAATACACTTGTAATTAAGGATGGTATCGGATATCGGCGTCCATATAGTTTATTTTACCATAGTAACGTAGATACACTAGATTAAGTAAACATTAATAAGACATGAGGCTCGCTTAATTTTTGTTAACTTAAACCCCTATTCGCACGGAATAAGAGCAACCTGGGGATGTGTGGTAATTTGCAAATTGCCGCTCCACCTCTGTGTTACTTGCAGCGCATTTGCACGGGATAAGCGAAGTCCGTTAATGACTCTATTTTACTGACATTGGCTGAGACTGAAAGAGAAAAGAATGCGGAAAGAAAAGAAAGAGATAGAAAAGGCGCACAGTTACAACAACAAACAATGAGATGCAGATTCGCACGGGACTAGTTTTATCACCGGACGTGTGTGCTTGGCAAAATATAGTAGGTCATTTGAGGCCGAATTTTTACTTTACAAATTACAGACATGGTGCAATCGCATGAGATTAAGATCTCAGGCGTCCTCAGCAATTATTACAAATCACCAATGGTCCACAGGTAATACTGATCTCGTGCGAATAAGGCTTTAGTAATGATTACTCTTAAAAGGACAGTCAGGTATTTTGGACATAGGATCTCATTTTCTAGTGAGCCAGAGTGTTGGAGACGTGTGGAGACACTTTTTAAAATATTCCATCCAGTCCTTGTATTTGCAGAGGTCGCTGGTGCTAGGCTAGTGCATGTCAATGGCCATAGTTAGCCTGCCACTAAAAACAGTGTTACCTACTCCACAAACCACCTGAAGCAAATCGATTATTACGCCAGACTGTGTGACTACTGTGTTGATAGAATAATGTTTGAAATAAAACTAAATTTGCATTGCATGAATCGTCACATGTTGAGGGACTATATTCTCATACATCAGTCCGCCGCTGCTAAGCTTTCTACAACTCGCTGCTGCTGCTCAGACATAAATCCTTCAAATGCAAGGTTGGTTTTACTTCTAAAATGATTATATTGACACAGACATTCACATCGCAGTCTGGTGTAATAAAAGATTTGCTTTGGGCGTTTTGTGGAGTGGGTCTGTTTTTAGTGGCAGGCCAACTATGGCCATTGACATGCACTAGTCTAGCACCAGCGACCTCTGCAAATACAAGGACTGGATGGAATATTTTAAAAAGTGTCTCCACACGTCTCCAACACTTTGGATATCTAAGAAATTAGGTCCTATGTCCAAATTTCCAGAATGTCCCTTTAAAACATGAGTAATGTTACATCAAATATTTCAGTAAGTAACACTGTTTTGTTTTGTTTTTTTGGATTTAGGTTACACTGTCAATTTTAGAGCTGGAATCTTATGATATATTACTAATTGTAACTTAAAACTATTTAATAATGACTACTAAGTTTTTTTTCTAGTAATGTTACTGCAAATCCTAACCCTAGGCTAAAAGGGAGACATACAATTCCTTCCTTTATTTCTTTATTTTAGCAAGTTTAAGCACTGAAAATGCAGTCTGTGAGAAATGAAACGCAATCTTTAACAGTGAAGTCAACAATAAGTGAATCAAAACACAATTACATTTGTGCAGTCTGCAGCATAAAAGTCTATATATTTTTATGAATTATAATAAATGATAAATATACATTACTTGTTTACTACGTTCTATATTGTGCATACATATGGAAGAAAACTAAGTTCTACTAACTCTACTAAATATTTTTTGACAAAGAAAAGGGTGGCTACTTTAAGGATTTGAAAATGTGATTTACATTTTTTTTTCTTTATTACATAATTCCACATATCTGGCTTCATTGTATATAAAATGTAGAAAGTAGTAGACATAAAGAAAAACAAAACACTGACTGTTAGGGTGTGTCCAAACTTTTGATTGGTGTAATTTAATGTCTTTTAATGACTATTTACTGGTTGTGGTCTCATAATGTTGGAAAATGAAAATGAACTTTTAGTTACACAAAGTTCTGCTGTAGTTACTTCGGAGGTAAATAACAGCTATATAACACATTTGGATCCATTTTGTCTTATTTTATTTTTGTTTAAAGGAAATAAATGCTGCTTTTGACGCTTTATTATTGATTAATATTATTTCATTCACAGCATATTTTTGTTTAGATTTTATCATGTTTACAATTAGCATTTAGCATTAATTGTACAGTATCCTCATTTAATTCATTCATGTCATTAATTAATTTGTTAGTTTTTGTTATTTATTTTATGTTGCTTATCCAAGTATATATTAGTCATAAAAGGCCTGAATCCAAACTGATCTCTCTCTGTATTTTGTAATCAGATTCATATCAGTTTGGTCCCCACGCCTTCTGTCACAAGCACAGCCAAACGAGACCGTCCAATCAGATTAGAACTCTCGGTGACGCATGTATAACGAGCTCATTGGTCTTCTATCATTCTGAATCCAACCAAATTCATCTCACCTCAGACGTACAGTTTAGTGCAAGCTGAGGTCAAAATAAGTCCGCCTTGTGCCGTCCGCATCGAAGCATAAACCGTTTTACTTTCCGATAATCAGGAAGTGCACTGTTAGCATGCCAGTGGTTGTTGTTAGCTTTGTCGTGGTGGCAAAACTCATCTCTGGTCTTTGAGAGTTGTGAAAAGTGTTTATAAACTCATCATAATGAATAATTAGGATGTTCTGAATGCATGAAATTAATTTAATTTAATTAATTTAAAAATCACTGCTACTACTACTCTTAATCCTACTTCTACTACTATAACTACTGTAAGAACTACTACAACAACTACAACTACTACCAGGCCCGTCAACTAAATCTGGAGGCTCAGGGCAAGAAGACTCACATCTGATATTAATTATTAACTATTCTGGGCCCCTTAGACCCTGGGTCCCGGGACAACGGGCATCACTGTCCCCCCTTGCAACTACTCTGACTACTACTACTAGAACTACTACCAAGCTCTTCAACAGAAATGTGGGGACCCAGGGCAAGATGACTCACATGGGCCGCCCTCTAATATTAATCAGAAACTATTCTGACCCCCTTAGACCCTGGAGCTCGGGACAACAGCCCTCTTTGTCCTCCCTTGTAAACTACTCTCATTACCACCACTACTACTACTACTACTATTACTACTACTACCACGCCCGTCAACAGAAATTTGGGGGCCCAGGGCAAGAAGACTCACATCTGATATAAATTAACTATTCTGGGCCCCTTAGACCATGGGTCCCTGGACAACAGCCCTCTTTGTCTCTTTGTCAACTTCTCTGACTACTACTACTACTACTACTACTACTACTACTACTACTACTACTACTACAATTAATAACAAGCCCATCAACTAGAATTTAAGGGCCCAGGGCAAGAAGACTCACATCTGATATTAATTATTAACTATTCTGGGCCCCATAGACTCTGGGTCCCAGGACAACAGCCCTCTTTGTCCTCCCTTGTAAACTACTCTGATTACTACTACTACACCTACTACTAGGCTCATCCACCCCCTTCTAATATTAATTATTAACTATTTTGAGCCCCTTAGACTCTGGAGCCAGAACAACAGGCCTCTTTGTACCCCCTTGTCAACTACTACTAGTACAACTACTACTACAACTACTACCAGGCCCATCGACTGAAATTTGGGGGCCCAGGGCAAGAAGACTCACATGGGCCCCTTCTAATATTAATTATTAACTATTTGGGGCCCATAGACCCTGGGATAGTAGTAGGGGTAGTGGACCCCTACTACTACTATTACTACTTTGACTACTATTAGTACTCTGACTCCTACTACTACTCTGACTCCTAGTACTACTCTGACTTCTACTAGAATTCTGACTACTACTACTGCTCTGATTACTACTAATACCACTACTCTGAGTACTATTACTACTCTGACTACTACTACTCTGACTCCTACTACTACTCTTACTTCTACTAGTATTCTGACTACTACTACCACTACTTTGAGTATTATTACTACTCTGACTACTACTACTCTGACTTCTACTAGTACTCTGACTACTACTACTATTATTATTACTACTACCACTACTACCACTACGACTACTACCACTATGACTACTATTACCTCTACTACTACTACCTCAACTATTACTACCTCAACTACTAAATCTACTACTACTATTACCTCTTAATTATTACGACCACTACTACTACTACTGCTACTACTACTACTGCTACTACTACTACTACTACTACTCTGACTACTACTATTACTACTCTGACTACTACTACTATTACTACTCTGACTACTACTGCTACGCCTACAACTACTACTACGCCTACTACTACTACAACAACTACTACTACTACTACTACTTTTCTTGCTACTGCTGTCCAGCTTCTAACTTATTATTCACTTAACTTTCCCCAAGGTTTTGAACAATGCATTTTAATACACTCTGGATACCATCATTTAGTGGAACCAAGCTGCCAAGAACAACTATTTCTTATGAAACGATTTGCAAATGTATTCCCTGTTGAAACGATGACCTGATTAAAAAACATGAAATTTAAATGAAGACAGATTGTGTGGTGTCAGTTACACGTCTGAGCCGCCAGAGTCTAAAAATACTACAGTGAAGCTAAATGCACAAGCGTTCATGTGAAATTATCATAAATATTTTGGCTCAAACTGAGGCAGGATTTGTCATTTGAGATGTGATCTGTTTAGCCAGGCTCTGGATACATTATACAGTGTGGGTAGTTGTTTGTTGTCTCATATAACATTGGTGTAAAAGGCATTCAAAACCCCCATTAGAATGAGTGCTGTCTATTCTTGCAGACAGGATAAGTCAGGTTCCATTTGTGACCAATTCAAACCGCAAAGTTTCCGACAACATACAAAAAATATAAAAATATGGTAAATGGTCGCATACAGCGCTTTTCCACTCGAAGTTCTTTAGATCAGACCACTCACCCTTTCACACACACATTCATACACCAATGTACGCAGACACTGTGTGATTTTCTCTCTGATTGGTTAATCCACCTGTCAATCATGCCCTGTGGAACGAGGAGACAGGATACGGCTCCAGATTCACTCATCTTTGTAAAGTTTTGTAAAGCTTGTGGTTCTGGTTGGACAGGTAAAATGAACTATTTTTCCTTTAGACTCTCTACAACATTGAGCAATATTGTTTTGCCGCCACAAACCACAAAATGGAGGAGCTCAGTGCTCTGGCTGCATGTGCAGTGTCCTCTGTGCAGTTTATGAAGCATGTAATCAGAGCCATCATTTGGTGAATTAAACTCATTTTGCTCCAGTCGTCAGCAGAAGCTAAAATAACTGTGGTCACTGATTTAGACTCTAAAGAACTGGGATTTCACAGTCTTGGTGCATCAAGTATATAAATACAAGTATATATTTACAAAAGAAGCAATATCCCGTACAGGGCTCAAGAATAAATTAAGATACATGAGATAATTAGGATGCTCATTAGTCTCCTTGATGAGTTCTGGCATTACTCACAACGGGTGTGTCCTCTGGTGCTTACCTCTGTAGTGTATATTACATTTATAGTGTTGTACTCACAGTATCTGGATGAGTCCTCAGGTGCATGGCTCTGTAATGTATTGTATATCTATAGTGTTACTCACAGTATTCAGGTGAGTCCTCTGGTGCTTTACTCCCTAGTGTATAGTATATGTGTAATAGTGTTACTCAGATTATCCAGGTGAGTCCTCTGGTGCTTGGTCCTGTAGTGTATAGTATATGTATAATAGTGTTGCTCACAGTGTCCAGGTGAGTACTCTGGTACTTGGTTCTGTAGTATATTGTATACTAGTATAATAGTGTTACTCACAGTGTCCAGGTGAGTTCTCTGGTACTTGTCTCTGTAGTATATTGTATACTAGTATACAGTAATAGTGTTACTCACAGTGTCCAGGTGAGTCCTCTGGTGCTTGGCTCTGTCACTGGAGTTGCTGAAGGCTTTGACACAGCCTCTGTGCTGACAGACGTAGGGCTTTTCTCCGGTATGGCTGCGCAGGTGGATCTTTAGGTTCTCCAGACGAGAGAAGGCTTTGGAGCAGCCCTCAAACTGAAAACACACAAACAATCAGACATCACAGGAGTACAGGGTTAGAGGCTTCAGAAAATTATAGAGCAATATATATTTCTTTATTTAATAGTCTGAAGATTTTAAAATCTATAGCAAGCCCACAAATGTCATGTTCACATTAACTTCTCACTTTTGTAAAAATACTAACATAAATATATATTTAGCTGTTACCTAAAATTTATTGTTATATGATTATGTCATATTTTTAGCCTAATTGCTCTTTTGTTTTCATTTTCACACAATCAAATGTAAGCTAAATTTTGAATGTAGGACCAATACGGATACTGGAAATGATATATTTTACTCATCCCTAAATAATGACAAGTAAGTAACCAAATGAATGTCCTATTGAATGAAAAAAAAAAAAAGTTAAAATGTTTAAAGTTTAGTGGTTTTCAATAGGTGAGGCCTGCCTCCTCTGGGGGGTCAAAGACCCACTGGGGAGGTGCGACACATGCGGACTAAACCAAGACTGATCCCCAGACTGAACCAGGAGGACTAAACAAGCCCTGAACTAGGACTAAACCAGAACTAAACAAGGACTAAACCAGGACTGAGTGTCAGGATGGTCCCGGAGGTACACCCGCGTAGACTGTCGGGTGACCGCGAGCGAAAGAACCGGCACAGAGCTCCAAGCCCCACAGAGTTAAGCGCAGCCATCGCCCAATAAAGCGAGGGTTCTCCCTCTCTCTCGTTCAAGTCCAAGATTAGTCCTGATTTAGTCTTGGTTTAGTCCTGGTTTATTTCTGGTAACGTACAGATTTTCAGTGATGCTAAAAGTAGCCTCAATTCGGTCTACATGGAGTTGGAAATTATTTGCTGTTGCAGAAATCGTTTAAGAATGCACTTTAAAATAAAATATGAAAATAACACATTTAACAAATGTATTATTAGTTGTTATTGAAACTCATCATTGCCAGGAACACAAAAGATGTTTACTTCAAAAGGTCGGTGTGTGTATGGGAAGGGGGGCTCGACTGTCTTTACCTACTCTAAGGGGAGGCTCACATTCACCCAATTTGAAAATCTCTGCTATATCCCATTTTACCAACCGCGTTTTCATTTTGAGGTCCTGTATTACACAAAATGTACTTTTGTGAGCTTCAAGCCATATTATAATGCTGTTAGTTTGCGATGTAATGTGAGTATAGCTAGTTTTCATGTTCTAGTGAGGGTGTGTGGAGTTTAAAACACAGTGCAGCACTTACTGTATTACCACATAACATCACAAGGTAGAACAGTTTTCTATTTAAGAACTCGGTCTAAATATACAGGGTTTATTTGTGTGTTTGTGAATGAAACAAAACACAACTCCAGGTATGTTTGTGATGAGGAAACAACTTTATGACGTAGATCAGAAAATAGCGTAATATGGGCCCTTTAAATGTTTGTCAGAAATCAGCTCCACTCATTTGGCCATTGCACAATATTTATAAAGCTTTGAATGCGCATCATCTATTCACTGCGCTGTTTCTTCCTGTAGTTAATTTTGTTGACAGTGAAATAAATGATCCAGTAAAAACATATTTAAATGATCTGTTTGTGATGTTTACAGTCTGATCTCCACCTGCTGCTACAGAGCCGTCCATTCAAAACACTGCTCTATTCATGCTCTGTATTTAGTTTAGGTTTCCACGGTGAGGTCATAGTCTGTCATAATGTAACTCAGGTTTGACTAATGATCTTACAATGTTTTAGTTTGTCTTATTAATTTGAATTAGCAGCACCGTCCCATAAGGAATCTATTAAGAAAGCCCCAGACACAGCCAAGTGAATAGGCTAATGATGTTAAGAAATGTAATGTAAGAAATGTGTTATGCAAAACTTCACTTTTTGGAGCTTTCTATCATGTTATGATGTTGTTCACTCATCAAAAACATGACTGAAGAGGTTTTAGATGTCATCCGTGCATGTTTGAGTAATCTTGTGATCTCTCCTGGGCCCAATTTGAAACTTTCTTACGGTTAGCGGTAAGATTCTGTCCAATGCTCCACCCGGAAGTTTACATCACCCATGCTCCCACACGGCAATTCTCCATAAATATACAAAAACAGGATTCAAAACAATACACTACAGCTTTACAAACCTGATGCGATGTGTCGTAGTTTCATTGTGATAGCGCTATGAAAGGGGAGTGATTTAGCGTACAGAGCAAACATTTGAATATGTTGTTTTCAGTGAATATAGTATTTCAAAACCATGAAAGGTAACATGGTGATCTAAATTTGTTATGTGTTCACAGGTAATACTCCATAGAAGTGAAATAGCTCTGATTTGTACTGTTATAGAAGTCTCTCTCAAGTAACATTACAGTCCCAAGATAGACAACATTTTTCTGTTTAATAATAATATTAATAATGCATCAGCTTTATATAGTGCTAGGAAACCTAAAGATGCTTTACAGATCATTATTCATTCACTCCATACCTGGTGCTGGTAAGTTACTATTGTAGCTACAGCTGCCCTGGGGCAAGCTGACAGTAGCAAGGCTGACACTGTGCGCCATCGGCCCCTGCGACCACCACCATCACTCACACACACTCCACTTTCATACTAGGCAATGTGGGTGATGTGCCTTGCCTAATGACACAACAACAGTTTTTGCCACTGGCGCCCTCCTGTGGCACCTGATTTTCCCAGGGGTCTTCCATCCAAATACTAACCAGGCCCAACCTTGCTGAGCTTCTGAGATCTGACGGGATTAGGCTTTCACAAGCCGGTATGGTTACAGTTTGCCACTTTCACCTTTTTTGTTGAAAATCAAACTCTTAAATTGGGGTGTGCAAAAATATCAAAATCTTGATATATCGGATCGTTTAATGTAATGATACAGTATCAATATCGTGGCTGTATTAGTATATTGGCAAGAGTATTTTTTGGTATATTTTACAAAATTATTTTGTTAAAGCACTACAGTTTTGTTGTTTGTTTAGAGGAAGAAACTTCACTTCACTGTTTTGATGATTAAAATGGGTGTGTTTCTTTGCACAAGAAGTGGTTTAACAAAAACTTTTAGTATCGCAGTCATGATTTAGCCATTATTTTTTATTGAGCCATATTGAACAGATTTAAAATATATTGTATCGAACCAAAAGTGCACTATATGGAGGTATGTATCGTATTGTGGCTTATGTATCGAGGTATGTATCGTATCTGCAACTTTTTAATGATACCCAGACTTACTCTTTCACAGGACCATGAACGCTCGGACTGACCACATGCTCCTGAAAATGTGCAGTTTAAATACATTTTGTGTTTTTTCTTAAGTTTTCAGATGATTTTAAACTTTTTTGTCAGTGTTTGCTAATGTGCATCACTGTGTCACCATTGTAACTGCTGAACATTTCGCCATAGACATACACGTAGAACCCTACACCCCCCTCCCCCTTCCAGCTTTATATTAGCTTTGCAATGGATCATTATTTACTTAACCCCAAAACAACTGGGATAAGCTCCAGCTATAACCTTTTCCAAACAACTTAAGATAAGCCCTGAAAACTTAAATAAATAACATGAGCGATAATAAAACAAATATGTTTAAACAGTCTCCAGAACCATTTAAGTACATTTGAACAGTACATTGATAATGGGGGTCTTTGTCTTAAAATGGAGTCCTTTTGTGTTCATTCATGTTTCTTTTAAAAGCTCCATATTTTCTGAATTATTAATGTGTATCTCTAATGGCTCCATCTGTTTTTAATGCAGATATGACAAAGAATACTGTAGACTGTAACTACATAAAATGATGGCTGAGACTAACAAAAATATTCACTTTCTATTCACTTTTTTACCCAAAGCTGTGGTGGTAGAGTGGACAAAAATTTTACGCAAGTAAAAGTAACATTTCTTCAACACCATATTGCTAGAGTAGAAATAATGGTCCAGGAAAATAACTCTTTAGTAAAAAGGTTTTAGCAAATGAGTTAATCTAAATCATATCTGAAGAAAGTGTGCAAGAAATACAAATGTTCAAATCATTTCATATTGTCAACATAAAGCTTTTGTTACTTTAGACTTATTCACAGTGGGTAGAGTTCTGTTACTTCAATAAATAACATTACTCAAGTATAGTAACTCAAGTACAATTACTTTAAAAAGTTAAGTAAATGTAAATCAACTAAATGTAATTTAGAAACCTCTGCTTAAGAGCTGGTAATTTTCTTAATTTACTAGATTTACATTTCCAACTGTTATGTCAGGTTATTTTAGGTTACCTGGATCCGCAATATTCATCTACAACAACTTAATAAAAGAAACAAAACTGTGGTGCCCAATGGGAGCTGACGTTATCGTAAACGTCATCACGACAAAGAGCGATGCAGCTCTTGGCTCCTCTGATGGAGAGCTGCACATCACGCTAGATTTTTTTCATTTGAGCCAAAATTACTACGCAACACTGTCAAATCCTACGTGTATCACGGATTAAGAAAATACAATTAGAGAATGAAGTAAGTGCAGAGCAGTGGGTGTGTACCGGGTGTGTGAGTGGTGAAAATAGGGGTGGATCGGAGCAATGACGTCTTAAATGCAGGAGAATAAAGGTCACTCAAACATGCATGAATCACCCAAATACAACTCCTAGAGAGTAAATGAGAAGAGAAACCTATAACATGGTTAAAAGCTCTAAAAATAGGTCTGCTTTAATGCCATACTGCGGAACATTCCAGGCTGCATCTCAATTCTCTTTCCTTGCTTCCTTCTCCTTGATTCTTCTCCTCGACCCTCCATTTTTCAGCTGTCAAGTGAAATGTGTCATATGAATGGTGTCCCCGAAGAAAACCGCAGAAAAAAGGAGTAAACCTGAGGGAGGCATCAGAAGGCAGACACCAGATAAAAGAATCAAATTATTGGTCTCAGTGGCCACATTTACATGATGTTTTTAAATTCCTAATTAACTGTTCTGAATTAAATAGTTCAGAATTAAAATATTCTCGTTTGAGTTTACAGGGAAATAATAATTCAGAATTGAGAGTTACATGGAAAACACGTTAAATCGCCTTTATTTAATTCCACTCAGTGTCTGGGGATGGGGAAGAGTCCTGATTGGACAGAGACACCAACGTATTGACGATGACCAGAAGAAAACACACACCGGCTTTTTTGTCATCTTGGTTTGTCGTTACACCACAGACACAAACATGATCCAAACTTTTTTTCACAGTTGTTTCAATGATAATGAAGCAGCAGCTGGAGAATTCTCTCATCAGGATTTACGTCTGTCAACAGAGGAAGAAGACAAACTGAGTCAACGGCTGCTCTACCTCAGCCCACTCCCGCATCCCGCTCACAAATCCAAAGAGACGTGGACAAAAGTTCCAAGCCAGGACTGGTGGAGCCGGATCATCTGAATCACGTCAGAAGGGCGACCCAACGAGCATGCACTGAACGACCACAATTATTTTTAAGTAGAATAAACGTTTACATGATTGTGGAATAAATTTAATTTAGCTTTAAAATCTGAATAAACCACCAACTTACTTCGAAATTAAGTTTAATTCCGAATAATCAGTGTAAATAAGTGTTTACATGGTCTTTTAAAGTGGAATTCCTTTTTTTTTTTTTCAGAATTAAATAAATTTTATCCAGAATTAATTATTACTCTCATATAAATGTGGCAATTGAGAAGTTTAGATCCTCTCTCCTACTTGTGTCTCCTCTGTAGGTGGGACTTCCTCACTCATTTCCAGTAGAATCGAGGAGAGGAATCAAGGAAAAGCAAGTGAGGGAAGAGAAATGAGATGCGCCCCAGCAACGATAACAAGGAGTGAAAAGAAAACACAGCGCACCTTCAAGAACATAAAATCAGCGTAACTCACCATGCATTTGTTGGGCTTCTCTCCGGAGTGCACCCTCATGTGGATCAGGAGTTTGTAGCGCGTTGAACGGTTTGTGTCGCCGAACGCAGCCCGCCCAAAAACACGTGAACTCCTCCCCCTTCCTCTGGTCTATGTGCATCTTCTCAATGTGCCTCACCAGCTCCTCCTGGCTGCTGTAGGCGGTGCTGCAATCCATCCAATGACACTGGTACTCCAACGCGCTGTCCAGACTTTGAGAAACAGGTGAGTGTATTGAGTTTGGACTACTTGTATTACCACAGTGGGTGTAAGGATTCACTTGAAATGGCTCTGCTTTACACTGAAATGTATCATCAGTTGGCTCTTGCTTTATTGTGAATTGGTGCAAAGGTTTATCACTTGAAACCGGTAAATTAAAAGTCGACATTGGCGTATTAACATTTTGAACTGCGCAGTCCAAACTAGGAGTACCATTAACTGGAATAGCGAAGTCCGTTTTGGTCTTTTCTGAGTAACCTGTTTTGAAACTTAGCAAAGAGTTCAATTCACGCTCCAATGACAATGAAGCTTTTGGAAATCGGCACATGTCCAGAGCTCCAGATGGTTGGTAGAAGTCTCCAGAAGAGAGCGGGGAATCCTCGAAAACTGTCCCGAATGCAGGCAGGGTCAGCTGGGCATCGGGTGGGCAAAGGTCTGGGGGCCACATGGTTCTTGGAAGGATTTAAGAGACCAGTGGATGAAAAGATGTCCAAAGAGTTACGACATTTTCCGTTGAAATAGTCATTGAGTAGAAGTTGGCGTTGTGAGTATGTCCATTGCTCAATAGAAACTGCTACTGCTCAGTCCCTCCAGCTCTGTGGACAGAAGAAAACAGATATTTGATTAGAAACATGAGGAAAAGTTTGGATTGCTTTGAAACTTTTGGGAATCTTCATTGTAATCTAGGAAATTTCCCTCTGGAGATTTTAAAATAGAATTGTTATTGGTTAATCTGCCGGGGTATGTAAAAATTATATTCAAGTAAGAGTAAAGTTACTTCAAAATAATATTCTTGAAAAACAAAAAAGAAAAACATTGCTCTGACACTTTTTGCACTGGCCAAGCTACTGTTTAAATGAAATTCCGCTGTTACTTGTTGTGACCATGACAATAAATTCATGAATTCTGAATCTTGAAAGTAGAAGTACAAAGTACTAGTGGAAGAAATTTGTAAAGAAGAAAAAAAAAATGGACAAGTACTTCTCAAGTAAGAGTAACTTTTTAAAGAGAGCAAAATTGTAAAAAAAATTTAAATAAAAAAGTAAATAAAAAAAAAACATTCAGTGTTCAAGCATAGTTAATTCTACCAATACAATTTACAATATTTCCTCAGTAGTAGTATTCAGTAGTTAAAGTTAAGTACATTATAGTGTATCTTTTTTATTTGATTTGATCTATTTTATTTCATTTGATATTAGATAAATTAGACGGAAAAAACAAACAAACAAACAAAAAAAAAACATACACATTACAAATTGGTTTATAATATATTATCAACTTAAAGAGTAACTGTAGAAACAAAACATCTGATTTATAATTTGAAGTTAATGTAATTGGAAAGACAAAACAGTGAATAATGAACAAATTCCAGTATTTTCAAAGCGTAGACATAAAAAGGAGACAAAGTCAATCATATCTGAAGGAGCTGTAAGAAACACAAATGTTCAAATCGTTTCATATTGCCACATAAAGCTTTCACTTTGGAATTACTCACGATGGGAAGAGGAACCAAAGCTTTGACTCAAGTAAGAGTACTGTTACTTCAATAATAATAATTTAAAAAAAATACTAGGAAAATATTACTAGGAGTAAAAGTATACTGCTAGAAAAGTACTTTGAAAAATACATTGTCTTTAAACAGTTACTTAAGTAAATGTAACTGAGTACCACATGTGTTAATCTTGTCTGTTATTGACCAATCACTCTTTCACTACTTTTTAAAGTTTGTGTTGGTTAAATCAATATTTTAGTGAAGCTTTGTGGGGCACTGCTGTTCTGATTTTGGACTCTACAAATCTGAATTGAATTGTAACTTTTTATTTGTTCTCCCTTCCAAGTCCAGGCCTCACCCCACTTCATCTCAATGCAGTATGGTCATATAAAGTCTAGTAGTATTATATATTTTAAAGAGGGAGTATTATATATAACACATAACACTTTAAACTCACAGTGTTATTAACTTTTATTGTTTTGAAAATGCTATACTCGCCAAAAAAGAGGTTCGAATAGTGCCCGAGAGAGATCGCTAGAGTACGAGTCTTGCGAATTTAATGCAACACTGCTTGTTATTTCCAGAGAGACCCTTTTTTTTTGTTTCAAATTGACAACAGAAACTACAATGATATGGATTATAGAGGTAGACAGTAGCCTTGTAATTATGATGACCAAAAAAAAGAGAATAAAAATTCATCAACTCTGGACGTGGTGGGGCAACATATTGCTAAACATTTGCCAATAGATAACGACACTGCCTCGTTATCTGTTAGCTGACAGGCTGTCAATCAATCTCCCTACGTTTCTAGCGTAACTGACTTGCCTGCGCACTGCCGGTACGTGGTTTACGTACGCCTGTCACGCAGTCCACAGACGCAAGCCGCACAGACGCTGTTTACTCCACCAACGCAACAGTTCTTAGCGGCTTTTTTTTACCTATATCTTCCTCGCAGTTAGCACAAAGTTTGTTGCAATGGCAGACAAGAATCCAGGAGCAATTAGCCGCAAAAGAAAGTCCGTTTTTGAGGTCGCTGAAAGAAGAAGACAAGGGGAAAAGCAGCGAAGCCAAACTAAGGTGATTCTTGAAGATTCATTCCAGCGATGGCGCAACTGAAGCAGACGCAGGGTCTAAAGACTGACGCATTGGTCGCCAAATTACTCCTGGACAGGTCACTTCTGCTTATTATGAAAACTTACTTTATTTCCAAGAGCTAGTCAAACGTTTTTCAGGACACGAAAGCGATATCCTATGTCTGAAAACGTAATTTTCCAGGCAAAGAAAGAGTCCGCTTGCTGCTGCGTGTTGTAGCTGGTTCATTCGCACTGAATCTCCGCGCAACCTTCTCTGCACCCCTTTCCTGCTCCTGTCCCCGCTGCCCGATCCGCTCTTCCCCCTGCTCCTCACTTCTCCGGGCACGGAATCTCTTCTCGTCCGCGCACGAAATGTCCGCGCACCCGCTCCCCCCGCTCCTCACTTCTCCGTCTTGCCTAACCAACACTGTAGTTAGTTGTTTACAAGTCATGTGCAAAAACTACAGTTAAAAAATTTATATACAAAGAGCTGTATCTGGAGTTAAAATAAGTTAAAAGATAAAATCTGTTCTGGATGCCTCCTGGGCGCCTCCCTCGTTAGGTGTTTCAGGCATTTTCCAGCAGGAGGAGACCCCGCGGAAGACCCAGGACACATTGGAGGGACTATGTCTCTCGGCTGGCCTGAGGAGCTGGAGGACGTGTCTGGGGTGAAGGAAGTCTGGGAGTCCCTGCTTTGACTGCTGTCCCCGCAACCCGGCCCCGGATAAGCAGAAGACAGTGGATGGATGGATGGATAAAATACATAGTGCACCTTGATCCAGTTTTCAGTGGCAAGAGTTTGGGCAATAAAAGTACAATTACAAAAACTGTATACTTAAAGTTCTTAAACGAGGCAGCCACTGTGTCTAAAATAATGTCAAACTGGACTAATTCTTCTGTCATTTCCTTCATTTGCAACAGAAACTACAGTTAAAAAATCTATATACAAAGACATGTATATATGGAGTCAAAATAAGACTATTCTTAATGGCATATTGTGGAACTTTCCAGGCAAAGTAATAACATCTTCATGGAAACAGCAAACAGGTAGAGGACCAGCTACCAAAAAGTTCCATAGTGCCTTAACCAGTTTCCAGTGGCATAAAAACTTAAAAACACAAAATATTCAACAACAAAAACTACAAACTACTGTCTGGAGTTAAAATTTAATAAAGGATAAAATACATAGTGCACCTTTAGCCAGTTTTCAGTGGCAAAAGTTTAAGCAATAAAAGTACAATTACAAAAACTGTATACTTAAAGTTCTTAAACGAGGCAGCCACTGTGTCTAAAATAATGTCAAACTGGACTAATTCTTCTGTCATTTCCTTCATTGGCAACTCAACACTCGCTCATTAAAGGAACCAAACGGAGCCTGAGTCTGAGGAGAGTCTTGGCTGAAGTGAAACCACATAAACAGTCCGTCAGCGCCGGGATGTGAGGTTAAATGAATGTTTGCTGTTTGTTAAATCTGGTGACAGTGCTAACGCTAAAGCTAAGTGTAGCTTTAGCCCTGAGCCCACCCAGTAGCAGCTGACGCGAGCTTTAAAGTGCAAACGGCAGGTTAACATGATTTTCTAATTATTGCGTAGTTTGGGTGGGTAGGGATGGTTACCTACCTCCGTGAAGTTGGACCCGCATCAAACGCAAACCTACACAAAAACTATGTCTATTGTTTGTGCTTCATTTGTGTTGCAAAAAGTTTTATTTGTGTTGTTTTAGTGGTGGAGATATTAACGATTCTTTTATAGGTTAAATTGGGGTCAGCCAGCCTCCAGGAAGCTTCAAAATGCTCTAAAATGCCACAAAATGGGGTCAGTCGTTTATGCTTCTTTTGTGCTGTTTTGTGCTGCAAAAAGTTTGTTTGTGAGATTATGGTTCTTAAGATATTAGCAGTTTTATTTTGGTCGATGACGTCATCCAGCCTCTCAAAATGTTAAATAGCCTCAAAACAGAAAGAAAATTATACGAAACACTGGTATTTCATTTGTGTGTGTGACTATGTTGTGCTAGTATATTTCTAAAATTATGAATCATTATTTTGCTGCAATTATATGACGTCATTTCTGCTCAGCTGACGGTAGTGGCTTTAGCAAAACTCCACAAAACTAGTGAAGAGAAACGATCTCATGTGGAAAAGTTTCTATCAGTCTTTAGTAACTTGCTTGTGATTCATATTTTATATAATGATACAGACTTTTCTTTTCACTAGTTTTGTGGAGTTTTGTTAAAGCCGCTGCTGTCAGCTGAGCGGAAATGATATCATATAATTGCAGCAAAAATAATGATTCATAATTTTAGAAATATACTCGCACAAATAAAAACTCTCACAGCACAAAACAGCATAAATGAAATACCAGTGTTTTGTATAATTTTCTGCCTGTTTTGAGGCTATGGAACATTTTAAGGGGCTGGATGACGTCAACGGCCAAAAATAAAACTGATAATATCTTAAGAACCATAATCGCACAAATGAAACTTTTTGCAGCACTAAAACGGCACAAACGAAGCACAAACGAGTGACCCAATTTTGGGCATTTTAGAGCATTCTGAAGATTCCTGAGGGGCTGACTGACCCCAATTTGACCTATAAAAGAATCATTATTATCTCCAAAACTAAAGCAGCACAAACAAAACTTTTAGCAGCACAAAACAGCACTAACGATTGACATAGTTTTTAGTAGATTTGCGTTTGATGAGGGACCAACTTCACGCAGGGATAGTGCCTGTTGTAAATATTTATCGTAGTTTTACACACTATATTCTCTGATCTTTGTTTTAATGCTGTTTCCTCATCAAGCTGGAGTTGTATTTTGTTTCATTCATACATCAAATAGAAAACACTTTGTACCACCTTCTGATGTCATGTGGTAATACAGGAAGTGCTCCACTGTGTTTTTAAACTCCATACATCTTCACTAGAATCATTTGGATGATTTCAGCCCAGGCATTACCAATCTCTGTTAAACAAAGTCAAAAGTAGCAGTTAACTTGAAAACTAGCACTTCATGACATCACAAGGTGGATCAGAGCATTTTGAGCTATGGAGATGCATTTATTTTCATTAAACACAAATAAAACAAAACAAAAGTGCTCCAAATGTGTTATGTAACTGTTATTTATATCGTTCAGGTAATTACAGAATAGCTTTGTATAGATAAAAGTTTAAACATTATGAGACTTTCTGGACCAACTAGTAGTTTGCAGTAAATCGTCTTACTACATCAAATTATAAGTCAAAACTGAATATCGTATGAACTGATATTTGGAAGACATTTATAAATGATTGGATTGGTGCGTCCCAGCGTCATCAACCGATGAATCGACTAAATGACCAAAGGACTACAGCCCTAATTCCCGTACTGTGGAACGTTCTTGGAAAAAAGTAATTACAGGTCAGTGGATTATAGCAGAAGACTGACCCTGAGCTTTCATCTGAAATGTCAAACCTGCTGATTCATGACATCTGGAGTTTCAGTGAATGTGCATTTCTCTACAGCTGATGCAATTCTGTAACTCAATCCAAAACCACACACTTAATCACCGGAAGCGCGCGATACCTCCCTTTATGAGACGACGGGCGGTAACGTGAGAAACATGACTCCATCGTGACATGATTTCAGCACGTGTAGATTAGAGCGGTAATGAAAGGGTTAAGTGTAGGTTCGGTCTCACTGTTTCCTGGTATAGTCTGGTTTATAGTTTTATGATACTTCCAGTAAATCTCTGAGATTTTTCCCCCAAAGGCTCCTGGGAAATGTGGTTCTGACTAATTAAAGACTGCTCAGTGTGGATACAATGGCATGGATTAGTAATCTAGGTAGACTAGGTACAATGAACTTAATATTAGTGATCATGTGGGAATCATTAGACAATTAAACAAACAGCCTGATGAATAGTAAAGTCAAGTAAAACCTGGCAACGTGACAATAACATAGTTTTTGCACTATGTCACTTTTCTGGTGGAGGGTCTGCTTGTGTCCATGGAGATATTGCTTTGTCTGGAATGTTGCATAGTATGGCATTACACTCTCTAAGGAGACAAGAAGGGGGCGAAACCAGGCCAAGTTACAGTCAGAGTAGAGGCGATTCAGTTCACCCTAAGAATGCATTCTTTACATGTATATGCATACTTTTAGATATATTTTTAGTGATAAAAATACCTGTAACTCAATAAATGTAAGAGGTCCTTCCAGCAAGACTCTTCCTCAAAAAAGGGAACTTCTCCATATTGCTTTAAATGTCAAATAAATCAACTATGAGGGGTATATATGACAAAAAAGAATCTGAATGCTTTTATTTTAACTACTGAAATGTGAGGGTGTTTTTGGGGTCGTCCCCTAGGAACAAAACGGATGTGATTTCTTGTAATCTGTGATACTTTTGTGAACAAATTGTTAACAGTCTGATATAGATTAATTGTGACATTATCCCACTTTTGTCTAAAATTCTAAATAGTATTGTTTATGTGAAACTATGATCATTTTTATAAGAGCTTAAAACAAGTACAGATGCAGTCTCACACTGTTCTATGGACAGAGACACAGACCTTTTGTTAGAAATCCTCCACACAGTTAAATGCTTTGTTTTGTATGTTCATTATTACTAAGTTAAATGTTTTCTCTGGCTTTACAAGTACTTACACACTCTTGAAATCAAATATTTGCAAGTTGTACTAGTATTTTCCCATAAAGCTTTAAACTGGGACCTGCAGAAGTTCTCACAGAGCATTGCATCTTTGTTTATTTTCAGACCTAAATGTCCTGAATGAGCTCGGTGGCACGATCCGACTGAACATCTTCATTTCAGAGCGTCCACTACACACTTAAGAAGGATTATTATAGCCTCTGGTCCGTGTCCAGGGAGAAGATTTGTGCAGAGAAATTCACAAAAGTGCCCATGAATCCCGAGGTGAACCAGGGACGCATCGTAAAATAGGCTCTCGTCTCATGTTGTGGGTGTCTGGGGTTAGCTAAACACAGCTGTGCGCCTTCAGTACTGAGCTCCAGGCGAATGCAAAGAGGACATTTTAAACTTTGTGGTTTTTCTGCCAGGGTTCATTATCACAACACATTTTAATCTGGATGTTTGTATTGTCACGATACTAAAATGTCAAACTTGATTTCATTACTAAGGAATAGACTCAGTGGAAATACTCAACACAGATTCTGACACCATGATGCTGATCTGTTGGACAATTTAATGTCATTTTCAACTTCATTTCTGTACATTTTCTGCCACAGTTCATTATCACAACACATTTAATTGTGTTAATTGTGTTATCACAATACTAAAATATGAAATAAGTCGATCCTTTCTAGTTTCAATACTAGTTTCAGCATCGATTAGGATCCGATTTTCGATACCTTTGACCTTATCTAGATGTAGTTTATTTTATTGAATGAAATGTGATTTGGTTTAGTGAATATGAGATTGGTGAAGATTTTAGTTTTTCGTTTTAGGCCCAACAAAATGTCATGAGAATTTGGTTATGAAATGAGAAGATCTATTTTCAGGCAGTGGAATTTACTTTAAAAACAATAAGTCCTTCCTTTTTAAATGTAGGCTTATGTTTGGGGGAAAATGTGATCTGGTTTAGCAAGATTTAAAGTGGTTACGATTTAATAAAATAATAATTTGTATTTTTTGTCATTTGCCAACAAACTGTCAGGCAAATTTAGTTATAAGCCTAAACTAGAAGATTTGACTTTTGGTTCGTGGAATTTACTTAAAAACAATAATTTATTCCTTCAAGGTCTGATTTCTGCTCCAAACCAAATACTTTAAGAGTACTGGCTGTTGACCAAGATTACTAAACCTTGGTCTGAAAAATAAGTTGGAATAAATCATTGGAAGACAGAATTAACCTTATTGGACTAGTAAGGAATAGACTTGATGCTCAATACTGATTGCGATACCACAATGATAATAAAAAACAAAACAAACTTGAGACAACAGAATGTGATTTTCAACATTAAATGGTAGTTCCTTCTGTTCTATTCCCATATGTCCTTATATCTGTGTAGTCCCTCAGTGTTTTATGTCAGTTTCATAGCAGAGGTGGGACCAAGTCGTTCTTTTGCAAGTTTCAAGTCTTTGACCTCAAGTCCGAGTCAAAGACAGGAAAGTCCAAGTCAAGTCTAAGTGGTCTGCCTTGAGCTTCAAGTCATTTTAAGTCTTTAAACCAAAGTACCAAATATAGCTTAGATTTTACTCAAAAATTATAATTATACTTAAAATACTGAATATTTATAGAGTATATAAGAGTTGTAGAAATTTTATTTTTTTCTTGTGTGAATCATTACGGTCAGAATAGAAAGAATTCAGATTTAAAAGTGCTTAATAAGTTATTTTGTCATGAAGTCTGCACTGAAATGGAAGGATCATGTTCTTTGTAGTTCCCTCTGTTTTACTCTGTTGTACTTTATATTACTGTATTGTACTGTATATTACCTTATTATACTGTATATACTGTATTACTGTAGTACATTTGAGGATACCATCTCACAGTACTTCAGTTACATCCAAAGTAAGAAACAGAGAAATGGGAGGGACATGTTCCAGTTTGTTGCTATAAAATTAAGCACTACATGTATCAACTGTAAAGAGAAAAGTATTTTCTAAAAACATATATTTTTTAGGAGAAGCATCAGATCTTCTGAAGTGACAGGTCTCAAGTCTAAGTCAAATCCCAAGTCTTAGTCCATTTTACCAAGTCAAGTCTCAAGTCCTAAAAATAGTGGTTCAAGTCTGACTTGAGTCCAAGTCACGACTCGCAAGTCCCCACCTCTGTTCCATAGTGGTCCATGTGTATACTAGTCTATGTGCTCTTATACTTGTTCTGATACAGCTCAACATCATTCTAAAGACATTCAGGAAAGCTTCAGCTTCTTTCCCAAGAATGGGACTTTTTCAGTATTGATACTTGTACAAAGTTAGTTTTGATACTAGTTTTGCTATTATCTGATCAGAATCTGATTTCCGATACTTTTAACAACTCTAGTATGCAGTGAATGAATAATAGGGCTGGTATCATTAAGAAGTTGCAGATACGATACGATACATGCTTCGATACATAGGCCACGATACAATACATTTTTCGATACAGTGCACTTTCGATTCAGTACGATTCGATAGGATATACTTCAAATCAATTCGATAGGGCTCATTGAAAACAAAGGCTAAATCATGGCTGTGATACTAAAAGTCTTTCTTAAACCACAAAGTCTGTGCAAAGTGAATATGAAACACACCCACACCCAACTGTGAAAATGTCAACACAACTGTTGCTCTTACGCAAAACAAATTGATACTCTTGGCGATATATCGATACAGCAGCCTACGATACCAATGCTGCATCATCAAATTAAACAATACGATATATTGATATTTTTATATTTTTGCACACCAGTAATGAATAAGGCACAACATTTTTAACTGACTTTGATTATCTGAAAAAAAAAATATAAAGTTTTACTATTGAGAACAATTTTAGTATTATACTGAACATCATAACATAATTCTTTAAAACTGGAGCTGTGTTTTGTTCCATTCACAACTACCACTTCATGACCTTACAGGTTGGAGCAGAGCACTTTGAGCTTTGGAGATGTAGACAGACTAACAATAAAGAGTTACTCAAACATGTGTGAAAGAAACAAAACACAACTCCAGCTCTGTTTTTGAGGAGGAAACAACATTATAACATGGCTTAAAGCTCACAAGAGTCAATTTTACGTAATATAGGACCTTTAAAAACCCTGTGATAATCTGTTGGCAAGACAAAAAAGCATTTCTTCTCAGTTTTGAAAATGAGTTAATCCCGGAAACAACTGTATTTTAACACTAAGCCATGTCTCACTTTTACACATCTGGGAACATTTGTTTTTCTTGTAAAATGTCAAAGATGTTTTATGGGTTTGGTTTACTGTTGTCCAAAAGATTACAGATTGATGCGATAAAATGGCTGATCAGTGCACATATCCGGATGACAGCGTTGCCTCATTTCTCTCTGATAGATTCTTTTAAGGGACACTCGGGGAAGATTTCATGGATTTGACACAAGACAAAGTCAAGCTGTTTCACACTTGTCAGAGATTGTAAAATTTAACACATTTCTTTTACAGGGCAGAATTTTAAACAGGCGGCTGTAACTGCACAAGCCAAACTATGTATTTGTAAAACAGAACAGTCAATTGGACAAAATGTGATCTATTTATTTTGTACCAAATGACACAATTAGCAAAAACACATAAGCCAGAAAACTTAAAAGTCCTACATTACGCAATGTTGACTCTTGTGAGCTTTAAGCCATGTTAGATTATTATTACCTCCTCAAAAACAGTTGTGTTTTGTTTCATTCACACATGTTTGAGTAATCTGACTTTATTAGTCTATCTACATCCCCAAAGCTCAAACGTCATTTGCGTCAATGGGAGCGACATGTGCGTCAACGGGAGCATCGTTTCCATCAACGGGAGCGTCATGTGCATCAACGGGAGTGTCATTTGCGTCAACGGGAGCATCGTTTCCATCAACGGGAGCGTCATGTGCATCAACGGGAGTGTCATTTGCGTCAATCGGAGCATTATTTGCGGCAACGGGAGTGTAATTTGCGGCAACACAAGCGTCATTTGCGACAACGGGAGCATCGTGTGCATCAACGGGAGTGTCATGTGCATAAACGGGAGTATCATTTGCGTCAACGGGAGTGTCATGTGCATCAACTGGAGAGTCATGTGCATCAACTGGAGAGTCATGTATGTCAATGGGAGCATCATGCATGTCAACGGGAGAGTTGTGCGTCAACGGGAGCATCATGTGCGTCAACGGGAGCGTCATGTGCATCAACGGGAGCGTCATGTGCATCAACTGGAGCGTCATGTGCATCAACGGGAGTGTCATGTGCATCAACGGGAGCGCCATGTGCATCAACGAGAGCATCATTTGCGTCAAGGGGGGCGTCATGTGCATCAACGGGAGCGTCATGTGCATCAACGGGAGCGTCATGTGCATCAACGGGAGCGTCATGTGCATCAACGGGAGCGTCATGTGCATCAACGGGAGCGTCATGTGCGTCAACAGGAGCGTCACGTGCATCAAAGGGAGCATCATTTGCATCAACGGGAGCGTCATGTGTGTCAGTGGAAACGTCATTTGTTTCAACGAGAGCGTCACTGGCATCAACGGGAGCGTCATTTGGTCAACAGGAGCGTCATTTGCATCAATGGGAGCGTCATTTGCATCAATGGGAGCATCATTTGTATCAACGGAACCGTCATGTATGTAAACGGGAGATTCATTTGCATCAACAGGACCGTTGTTTGCATCAACGGGAGCGTCATGTGTGTCAACGGGAGTGTCATTTGCATCAACAGGAGCGTCATGTGCACCAACAGGAGCGCCATTTGTGTCAACGGGAGTGTCATTCGCATCAACGAAGTGTCATTTCCATCAACAGAACCATCATGTGCATCAACGGGAGCGTCATGTGCGTCGACAGGAGCATCATTTGTGTCAACAGGAACATCATTTGCATCAAATGGAAGCGTCGTGTGCGTCAACGGGAGCGTCATGTGAGTCAACGGGAGCGCCATGTGCATCAACGGGAGCATCATTTGTGTCAACAGGAACATCATTTGCATCAATGAGAGCGAATCAAATGATTCTAGTGAAGGTGCATGTAGTTTAAAAACACAGTGGAGCACTTCCCTTATTATCACATGACATCACAACAGTATGAAACTACATTAGAACATAGATCAGAAAAGCGTCATGTGGGGTTGTTAAAGGGAGTATTACATTACTATTAACTCCTAACACATAACCTATTTAGATCACTGTGTTACTATTTATTGTTTTTAAAATCCTATATTCACAGAAAACAACCAATAAAAATGTTTAACTTTCATTTTTGATACTCACAATCCTCCCTCCCTTTGCTCTACAGGCTAAATCACTCCACCTTCAGAGCACTATCACATTACAATCAGCTTGTACCTCGCTAATGAAACTACTACACATTGCATCAGGTTTGTGAAGTCGTTGCGTACAGTTTTGTGTTATGTTTTTGTATTTTTATGGAGAATTGTCACGTGGGAGCATGGGTGATATAGGATTGTGGGCGAATTGGATGTAATGAGGGTTCAAAAAGAGCGTGGGAGAGATCGCTAGATTAAAGATTGGAAATATAACATGGAAGAATTTTTTTTTTTAAATGTACCTTAGAGAGGTAAAGGGAGGAGTTGTCTAGGGAGAGGGAAGTCTGTGCATGCTCAGACCCAGACAAGCCATAAAAGATTAGGAGCAATAAAAGAGATGGATTTGCAATGAACAAAGAGCACCATTTCAAGTGGAATAATGCATTTCCTTCGTCAGTGCCAAGAGATGTGGTCATCACGGAAGAGTGTGTTTGAGTTTTACAGTTCATGCCGATGCAGAGGAGTCATGTCTGAGGTTCACACAGAAGGATCTCAGGTGAACAGTATTTAAAGGTTCATTGTGTTACTTTTCTGGTGGAGAATCTGTCAAATGCTTTTGCCATGGGGATGTTTTGGCTTTGTCTGGGTTTTATGCCTAGATTTAATGCCATACCTTTTTTCACAGTATGGCGTTAAACATTTTTATCTTCATCGAGATCAAACCAGACCAAGTTACAGGTCAGATCTGTGGAGAGGTGACCCCGTTCACAGTCAGAATGCTTGTTTTTCTAGGTGTTTTTGAGCTATAAATCTTTCTGAAATTAAATAAATGTAAAGTAGAGCTGATTAATGTCATACTGTGGAACATTCTAAGCAGAGCAATGACATATCCATAGAAATAAGAAGGTTACTGACCTGCAAGCGAAACGTTACGCAGTGCACCTTTAAAGTAATGTCTTTTTTTCATGTATTTTGAGCTAATTTTGTCTTGTCCCAGTACAGATATGTTGTAAAAGCAGCTCTTGAAATCAAAATAAAAATAAAAGCTTGTTGTCTGCATCCAATTAGAAACCCTCTAAAGGGCCACGTTTACATGATGTTTTTTAATTCCGAATAAATAGTTCTGAATTAAAATATTCTCCATCAAATTTACATTGAAATAATAATTCTGAATTGAGGTTTACATGGAAAACACTTTAAATGAACTTTATTTAATTCTGCTCAACGTCTGGGGGTAGGGAAGGGTTTGTTGACCGGAAGAAAACGCATACTTTAGCTGCTACCAGCTTTTTTGTCATCTTGGTTTGTCGTTACGCCACGGACACAAACATGATCCAAACTTTTTCCCTCAGTCATCTGATGATAATTGCGCAGCAGCTGGAGAATTCTCTCATGACGCTTTATGTCTGTCAACTGAAGAGGAGAAGGGAAGAGTGTCGGAGAAGGGAGGAAGAAGACAAACTGAGTCAACGGCTGCTCTACCTCAGCCCACTCCCACATCCCGCTCACAAATCCGAAGAGACGTTTATGAAAGTCCGATGCCAGGACTGGTGGAGCTGGATTGTCCGGATCACGTCAGAAGGGCGACCCAACGAGCATACGCTGAATCACCGCAGTTATTTTTAAGAAGAATAAACGTTTACATGATCGAGGAATAAATTAAATCGGCTTTAAAATCTGAACAAACCACCCACTTACTTCAGAATTAAGTTTAATTCTGAATAATCATTTTCATTAGGAATTAAGTGTTTACATTTTTATTCAGAATTAAATTATTTTTATTTGGAATTAAAGCTCTCATGTAAATGTGGAGATTGTCCAATAATCAGTGAGTGTGTGTTAGCATGCTAGTTTTTGTTGTCTGTTGTTTTCTGAGAGTTGTGAAATGCGCTTCTAAACTCATCGCTCTGAATAATGAGGATACTCTGAATGCATAATGTAAGTGAGGAATAAGTTTGGAAATACTGCAAACTGTTTCACATGAACTAGTGTTTGTCTCGTTTTTAAGGCAATAAAACTCAGGTATAAGGATTCGTGAATGAAAAACATGAAAGTGAAGTTTAAACCTTTGGAATACAAACAGCTGCTCTGACCGTGCTGAACGCAGTCGGCAGTGATGTCATGGGCACAAATAATTCATGATAATAACATAGAAGAGTCGCGTTACCGTGGACACCTGAAAAAAACATATACAATCGGTGGTTTTCAGATTGTAGAATGTGATGATGTTATACTTCCAGATGGTGGGGGGTTACAAGAGCCAGTTTTCCCTATTGATTACATTGTACTTGCCAGGAAATATCCAAAATGTAAATTCAAAAATGCTAATCCTGGTATTTTCAATTAGTGGCGAAACCTTAGAACTCGCTGTATTACAATATAATTTTGCATGTTAACAACTCTGATTTTATCTGCTCCCCATCTGTATTAATTCATATTGTCCTATAGAATGCTGTGATGTCATCTGAAACCCAGCTACAGGCAGAATCCTCCAGTTAAAGTAGTCCGGACCAGGGGTGTAGGGGTGTGGTACATGGGTGTACGCCATCCACTCACTTCTCCCGACGTTAGATATTAAAAAGTAACAAATATAAAATTGCTACAAATTAAATGTCAAACCAGAGCTATTGGCAATGGTAAAAACAACGTGCATAGACTCATGATATCTGCACTACTGTTCTATAGTGACCTGAGACATGAGGGACCAGGACTAAACCAGGACTAAAATAGGACTGAATCAGGACTGAACCAGGAGGATTAAACCAGGACTAAACCAGAACAGAACCAAGACTAAATCAGGGCTGAAACAGGACTAAAACAGGACTAAACCAGAACTGAACCAGGATTGAGTGTCCGGACGGGACGGACGTGCGTCCATGTACACCATCAGGTGACCACAGGCAAAAGGACCGGAGCAGAGCAGCCTTCGCGCAATAACACTTTACGGACACCCTGCTCCATGGGCTCTCTCACTCTCAAGTCCAAGATTGGTCCTGGTTTAGTCCTGGTTTAGTCCTAGTTCAGTCCTGGTTCAGTCCTGGTTGGTTTAGTCCTGGTGTAGTCCTGGATTAGTCCTGATTTAGACCTGGTTTAGTCCTGGTTCAGCCCTGGTTCAGTCCTGGTTTAGTCCTGCTTTAGTCCTGATTTAGACCTGGTTTAATCCTGGTTTAGTCCTGTTTTAGACCTGGTTCAGTCCTGGTTCAGTCCTGGTTTAACCCTGTTGTAGTCTATGCTTTATGTTCTGTAGGTGATTATGAACGGCATTAATGTTAATAACATCATCATTTAGAGTAAAAAATCTGGGCTTTTACTGGGCTGGCCTTTTTTTTTTTTTTTTTTTTTTAAGTGGGTAGGTGGGCAGGATTCATCACATCGATGACATCACAAATTGCATACCCCCACTTAAAAAATCCCCACTATGCCACTGGACCAATGACAGTTTAATAAAATATAACTTAAGTGGTGGCAACATAGGCCTCACACAACCACCATCACTCACCATCACTCTCGGCTAATCAAGTCAAATTTTGGTCCAGCACAGATATACTGTAAAAAGGAAACGCCGGTCTGGTCTCTGAAGCTGTGCAAAGCGCTTATAAACTCATCACTGTGAATAATTAAGATGTTTGGAATGTCTGAGGAAAGTGAGGAATCACTTAAAAATGAAAATCAGGCGCAGTGCCTTTAACATAAATTTAAAGTTAGAAGAATTTTACTTGAATGTACTATTTTGGTAAAATTATCACAACATCTGCTTAATACTACAAATCATCTTTCAGCGTCTGGATCATTTGACCCATCTGACTGAAGCACTAAACTCTGCAAATACCGATCTATTGACCCAAGTGTTCCAGCGATGTCCTGAGAGCAGTACAGAAACGCTCTGATTCACGTCTGTGGTTTTCTAGTCACTGCGCTGGTATTTAAAGGAACATGTTTATTCAGTGACATTCTAGAGATAGGCAGCCTGTATCAGTAATGCGCTCAGCTCTGACTCCTCCGCTCCAGTGAAGTCATGGGAGAAACAACACAACACAAAACAAGATATTTTAGGAACAAAACCGCAAATGTGTTCGCATTTTAGATGATTAGTGTTTGCTCATAGCACTCTGTCAATGCCCAGTCCCGTCTGATCTCTGAAGGCGGGATGGGTTAGACTGACAGCCCCCTACCACTGTGTGTGATGAATGACTTGAAGTGAAGTGTTTTCAAGTGACAATAAGAGACCATAATGTGTGATTGAAGAAGACATATTGTGTTTGTGTCTGCTCTTTAGTTGACACCAGTGGATCATAATGTTATAACTTGAAAATTTATCACACAATGTTCATTTAAAACAGCTTAATAAGATGTTAGAAAACTGCAGTACCCAATGCGAGCTGACGTCGTCATAAACGTCATCACAACTACGAGTCATGTATTTGTCAGCCCCTCTTATAGACATCTGCACATCACATTCATTTGTACCAAAATTGCCACACAATGGCAAATCCAACGTGTATCACAGATTTTAGTAAATAAAATCAGAGAATAAAGATCGCACAAACATTTCCAAAACACAAATACAACTTCAATAGGGTAAATGAGAACATGGTTAAGTCTATTTTACGTAATACATCCACTTTAAGAGTAAAAAACAAATGCCATTTTAGCCACAAACTCTCCTCTGTCACATCTTTCACTGCAGCAGCACAACCACAAAACCAGTATATTTTAAGTCCTATATTATGCAAAAAATTGACTTTTTGAATTTTTTATCATGTTGTAAAGTTGTTATTGCATTAAAAACAGACCTTTGTGTGTGTTTATTTCATTCACACATGTTTGAGTAACTCTTTATTATCAGTCTGTTTGTTGTTATCTACAAAGCTCAAAATGCTCTATTCCACCTTGTGACGTCACAAAGCAGTAGTTTTCAAGTTAACAGCTACCTTTTTGTTTGGAAGAGATTGCCAATTCCGTGTCTGAAATAATCAAAATGATTCTTGTCAGAGGCGGCGCTATCATTAGGCAAAAGTGGGCAGCTGCTAAGGGCCCCAAAACCTGGAGGGGGCAACTAAATGTCCTCAGTGCCACTAATGACCAAGGCCTCAGAACAATCACATTTTCTCTCAATATGACACTAAATGAGAGTAGATTACTTTTAAACAATAATCATAAAAAAATAATAATCATATGTAATTAAATTAAATTAAATGCAATTAATCAATTAAAATACTTTAACCACTTCAACTATATGCTTTTAACTGTATGTATGAATAGTATTTAACTTGTTTATGTTGTTGTAAGGTGACCTTGAGTGTCCAAAAAGTTGCCTAATAAATAAAATGTATTATTATTATTATTAGTAGTAGTAGTAGTAGCAGCAGTAGCAGCAGCAGTAGTTTTTTTTACTATTAAAAAAATAAAACTACTTTCAGCTCTGGTTATCTAGTAGGCTACTTAATTAATATGACAAGTTTCCAATCCACCAAAATTCTAATAAATAGAGATGTACATGTCTCCAGAACAATGGGGAAAAACAGACAATAAATATATATTTAAAAAAAAAACATGCGTTATAGTGAGAGCCCCAAACTCAAGTTCGCCTAGGGTCCCCAAATTGCTAACTCCACCACTGATTCTAGTGAAGGAGTATGGGGTCTAAAAACACAGTGATTTTCCATTTGGGAGAAGAACTTTGCCTAATGTGCAGCATTTGAGTGTTAAACATGTGTGAATGAAACAAAACACAACTCTGGGTTTGTTTGTGGTAAGGAAACGACATTAGAACATCCTGTAGATCAGAATAGCGGCCTTTTAAATAGTCGAAATGAAGTCAAAATTTGCTTTTCATTTTATTTTTATTAACTATAAAGAACAATAGCCAGCATTATACAGTCAAAAACAATAACTTTTGCATTGTAAAAGGCCAGATTAATCACTATATTACTTCGCATGGGAGCCGATCGAAACCATCTTTACTCCATTTGTTTCATTCACCGATAGTGACCTCAGAACAGATTTAGGTAATGAAATAAACCACTGTTCTTTGTCTATCGGTGCAACTCCAAACAAAAGCATTCTGTGATTTCCCCATAAACGCTATTGAAAAAGACAACTCCCGCCTTTTGGATAATATGAGCCAGATCCAATGTTGAAATCTCACTATTCTTTTAAATTACTCACAGTGGGTCCTATTACCAGGCAGTTGTGTCACCCATGGGTGTTGCAAAACAGGGGGTACCTCAGTCCAGCAAAAATACATTTCCAAACCAAATGAAACTGAATGGACCAATCACGGTTAAAGCGCATAAAGACTCTATAGAGAAAAAAGAAAAACAAGTTATTTCATAGCTGTCAAAATGCTAAATGTCACGCTAATAAAAGATAATATGTGACAGGTACAAATGGAGGCTTTTTCATAAACGTGTTAGCTAATATTTACATTGGACTAAATGAGGTTCTTGGCTAATGCTAATTGGCTAAATAAGTCCCTTTTGAGAATAGACTGTTTATTAGCGTTGATTAGCGTTAGCTCATCTAAGTCACATCTTGTAATTTGCGGTATTAAAGTGGAACTAAGTAACGTTTAAAGCCTAAATATTGCTAAAGGTGCAGTAGCCTATGCAAGCTAAGTTTTCTGAAAAGTTAAATAGATTTAGACTTTACTGATGCACAAGGGAAATGACTTGGACACAGTAGCTCACACATCACAATATAATATAAAAACAAAGAGTAAAAATATAAATGGTAATAATAAATTCTAAATAAGTCGCAAAAAGAGCAAGAGACACGTGTCAAAAAATTTATAATTATCTAAAAGTCAAAATAAAATAGAAAAATAAGTAAAAAATATATTAAATTTTTGTTTTATACAAGACATTGATATGATGATTGACAGGACCTAGGGTTATCCGTCACATAAGGGTGAGTTGTACAGTTGTAGGGAGTATTATCTTTTACATAAGGGTGAGTGGCTGTACAGTTGTAGGGAGTATTTTCTCTTCCATACACGTGAGTTGTTGGACAGTTGTAGGGAGTATTATCCGTTACATAAAGGTGAGTTGTTGTACAGTTGTAGGAAGTATTATGTGTTACATAAGGGTGAGTTGTTGTGCAGTTGTGAGGAGTATTATCTGTCACATAAGGGTGAGTTGTTGTGCAGTTGTAGGGAGTATTCTCCGTTCCATAACGGTGAGTTGTTGGACAGTTGTAGGGGGTATTATCTGTTCCATCAGGGTAAGTTGTACAGTTGTTGGGAATATTATCTGTTCATCAGGGTGAATTGTTGTGCATTTGTAGGGAGTATTTTCTGTTTTAACATAATTTTATAATTTAAATAAAAACAGCTGGAAAAACAAATTCAGTTGTTTCTGTTGAACAATATTCAGCACAAATCTGAATCAGAATCACTACATTTGAAGCTCAAAATCAAGACCTCCAAATCTGTCCGAAATACTTTGACTTATTACTCTTTAGGTACATTTTTAAGCAGGTACTTTAATGCTTTTACTTAAGAAGATTTTTCTGATATGTGATACTTTTACTTTTACTTGAGTTTTTTTCTGATCTGGTATTAATTAATCGATACTATGTCATTTAATTGGCTGATCCAAACAGCTTACATTTCTGCATAAAAATCGTTTTAAGATGCTAATTTTCTACAAATAGAATTCTACATAAAGCGATTCTAGAAATAGTCCAAACAAAATTCCACTTTTAAAGTTCAAAAACACATCCTCGGGTTTTACATCTCTCATTAAACCCTGGTGAAAAGTCCCATGAATGTTGGCCACAGCTCAGAGGGTCGGGTTTCGAAAATTCAGTGACATTTTTGGATCTGTTTGTGTAAATTTACCTCAGAAAAATAATCCACAGACACTGAAATGTGTTTGATGAAGCCTCCTTTGGTGAGAGGGGGAAGAGCAGAGCCAAAAGAAATACACAGACTGCAGGGCCATTTCTGACCTAGAGGGGGCGAGTGTTGTCATCATACTAAAATTTCCAACTCAATTTCGTTATCAGAAAACACTTGATACCCGATACAGATTTTGACACACAAATTATGATTTTAAAAGCTCTTTTTTAGACAATATTGTAATTTTCAACACAAAATAATACAAATAAAATAAACTCAAGATGAAAACTGTTCAAGAAAGGTCAAATTTTATCCAGTTGTGTAATTTTTCCCCCAGTATTGATATCTGCTCAAAGTCAATAGATTAATATCTGATTTTTGAAATTTCTGGGGTGCCCTATAATCTTGTGTTTTGCTTAAAGCTGATTTACCTTGTTAGAACACATAAAAATGTCTAACTATGTTAAAATTTATGATGAAATACTGTGTATTTATTAAAGCTAGAATTAGATCACCCTCCACGTCTACAGCAGGATTTCCCAGCTCACTGAATAGTGGTGGTAGTAGTAGTTGTAATAGAAGTAGTGGTTGTAGTAGTGGTAGTAGTAGTAGTAGTTGTAGTAGGAGTAGTAGTAGGAGGGGGAGGAGAAGGAGTAGTAGGAAGAGGAAGAGGAGGAGGAGGTGTGGTGGTGGTTGTAGTAGCAGTAGTGGTAGTAATACTATAAGTGGTGGTAGTAGTGGTAGTTTTAGTAGTAGGAGTGGTGGTGGTAGTAGTAGTAGTAGTAGTTGTAGTAATGGTTGTAGTAGTAGTAGTGGTTGTTGTAGTGGTTGTAGTAGTGGTAGTAGTAGTAGTAGTAGTAGTGGTGGTTGTTGTAGTGGTTGTAGTAGTGGTAGTAGTAGTAGTAGTGGTTGTTGTAGTGGTTGTAGTAGTGGTAGTAGTAGTAGTAGTAGTAGGAGGGTAGGAGGAGGAGGAGTGGTGGTAGCAGTAGTAGTAGCAGTAGTGGTACTAATACTATAAGTGGTTGTAGTAGTGGTAGTTTTAGAAGTAGTAGTGTTGGTAGTAGTAGTAATAATAGTGGTAGTGGTGGTAGTAGTATAAATGGTGGTAGTAGGGGTAGTTTTAGTAGTAGTAGTGGTGGTGGTGGTCGTGGTAGTAGTAGTAGTAGTAGTAGTAGTAGTAGTAGCAGCAGTAGTAATAGTAGTAGCAGTAGTAGTAGTAGTAGCAGCAGTAGTAATAGTAGTAGTGGTAGTTTGTGATTGTTTGTGAACTTATTTTTTTTAATTAAAGGAACAGTATGTAAACTTGTATGTAACTTCTATTTAACTCTAGAGGTGGTGTTAAGTTAAAGTCATACTTTGGAACGTTCTTCATGGAGATAGACCCTCTTCCTCTAAATATCAATGTCAGGTTTGTGGAGGTGCAAGCCTGCTCACAGTAAGAACGCATGTTTTTCAGAGAAAGAAATGCAACAAAAATTTATGAAAAAAAAATTTTTTTTTTCTTAGTCTATTTTTGGCTTAAAGGTTCAAGCCTAATCAGATCACCCTCCATGGCACTGTAGTATTAGTAGTAGTAGTAGCAGTAGTAGCAGTAGTAATAGTAGTAGTAGTAGTAGTAGGAGTTGGAGTAGTAGTAGCAGTAGTAGTCGCAATAGTAGTAATTGTAGTAGTAGAAGTAGTAGTAGCAGTAGTCGTAGCAGTAGAGGTAGCAGTAATAGTACTAGCAGAAGTAGTGGTAGTAGTAGTAGTAGTAGTGTTAGTAGTGGCAGTAGTAGCAGTAGTAGTTACAATAGTAGTAGTTGTATTAGTAGTAGTAGCAGTAGTAGCAGCAGTAGTAGTAGCAGTAGTAGCAGCAGAAGTAGCAGTAGTAGTAGCAGCAGTAGTAGTAGCAGTAGTAGCAGCAGTAGTAGTAGCAGCAGCAGTAGTAGTAGCAATTGTAGAAGTAGTAGTAGTAGTAGTAGTAGTAGTAGTAGTAGTAGTAGTAGTAGTAGTGGTATCAGTAGTAGTAGTAGTAGTAGTAGTAGTAGTAGTAGTAGTAGTAGTAGTAGTATCAGCAGTACTAGTAGTAGTAGTAGTAGTAGTAGTAGTTGTAGTAGTTGTAGTTGTAGTAGCAGTACCAGCAGGAGTAGTAGTAGCAGTATCAGCAGTACTAGTAGTAGTAGTAGTAGTAGTAGTAGTAGTAGTAGTTGTAGTTGTAGTAGCAGTACCAGCAGGAGTAGTAGTAGCAGTATTAGTAGTAGTAGTAGTAGTAGTAGTAGTAGTAGTAGTAGTATAACTTGTTGATGAACAGAATTTTGGATGAAGTCATTAATGTACATACAAACAAAAAAAGCACACATTTCATATTGTCATGTTGTTGCCTCAGAGTGAAATGCTTAACCAAACGTTTTACTTGAGTAAGAGTACTTTGAGTAAATACATTACTGAAATAGAAGTCAGAGTAGGACATGATAAAAGTGAGTCACATAAACACTGACAGTCTGGTTGTAAATCGTGCTGATAAAAATGGACTTACAGATTGATGTTTGGTGTTTCCTGGAGTCGAGCCTCTCAGTTTGCAGTAAGTGTTCCCATCTCCTGGACAGAGCTGCTGCTTCAGTGTAAATGACTAAAACAATCCACGATCCTGCAGGATTTTTGGCTCTGGGACGTCCCACTTCCACCCCCTGCACTGCTCCCCTCGCTCAGGCATGTTACATAAATCTGAGAAACAAGAGGAAAAAGACGAGACACGGACAGAGGAGGAGAGAGGGAGGACTGAAGGAAAATGAAGAGACTTGAAGGTTAGAAGTGACTAAAATGGGCCAAAACTGTTACTAAATCGACTTGTTTTTGTACATGAGACATAAAACTATGACAAAAAGAAAATTATTTGTTAACTAAAAGCACAAATTGTTTGGTTGAATAATTAAAACTAAAACATTTGGAGAAGCTTCATTATGATTTGGACGATAAAGCCGACAGTTTTGGCAAGATTTCACAGCAAAGAGCAGTATATATGTAAGTTGAAATAACTTTAAATTAAGAGCATTTTACTTTATTTGAGTAGTAATAGTAATGATTTTAACTGTAGTAAAATGTATTTTCATATTTTAAGTAGCAAAAGTCTTGTTCCATCGGTAGATCATTTTACTCGTCAAGTGAAATTTACTCAAATCATCATAAATCTTTCTTAATTCAAGTCATTTCAACTTGGCCAGATTTGAGTTTTTGCAGTGTTGACAACCTTTCCTGGATCACTTATCATTTCTTTTTTATATATATACATATATATTCAACCGTCCATTTATATATATATTTTTTTCTTTTCTTAATGCCTGGAAGTATTTTTACATTGCAGTCTGGCTTTGTGTATTTTTTCTGCTCTTATACATGTTTAGTTTTGTTTTTGTCATACCAAAAATGTAATAAACATACAGTATTATAAGAAAACCCTAAATGAAGCTAGATCCAAATTCTGTTTCCACAGATCTGACCTGTAGCTGTTCTTGTGGCGCTGCGTGACCTACTTATCTCATTGGATAGAAATAAGTTTAATGCCATACTGTGAAACATTTCAGACAAAGCAATAACATCTCCATGGACAAAAGCAAATTGCGAACACTTGAAAAGTTACATAGTGCGTCTTTATTACACATATGATAATGACACTATTTTCTGATTTATGTTCTAATGTAATTTCCTCATCACAAACAGATCTGGAGTTGTGTTTTGTTTCGTTCACACATGTTTGACACATGCTCTGCAAACCCTGCACATTTAGGTGGAGTTCTTCTCTCAAACAAAATAAAAAACTCTGTTCCACCTTGTGATGTCATGTGGTAATACAGGAAGTGCTCCACTGTGTTTTTAAACTCCATACACCTTTACTAGAATCATTTGGATCATTTCAGCCCTGGAATTGCCCATCTTTATTGAACAAAAGTTAAAAGGAGATTTTGTTTTTTTACATATTTTATACATATTAGGGCTGCTCGATCATGGAAAAAATCATTATCACGATTATTTTGGTCAATATTGAACTCACAATTATTCTAACTTTTTTTTTTTTTGTTACACGAAGCATTTAATCAGCATTTCTCTATAAAAAAAGCACTTTGTTATTGATAATTTATGCAAAACTTTCAAATTGAAAATAAATATAGGCTACAAATATGTACCTTAGAGCAGTTTTGCCATGTATAAAACATAAAATGAATAAAATATACTATTGGTGCTAAAAAAATAAATTATATATCCAGCTGTTCTACAATCTTTATATTTAAAAAATTAAATAAAACTACTTATTTATATTAAAAATATCCCAAAATAAATGTTGTTAAGCTTTAAATTGTTTCAATACGATTTTATGAGTTTGGAGATTGTTTGACGCACAAGTTGAAATCATGATCAAAATTCAATTAACTGCACAGCTTTAATACATATATACAATATATACAAAACAATACAATAGTGTAGCGTCTTACGGTAATGAATGGAAAAATAGTTCACAACATGTTACTGTCAGCTGTAACAACGCCAGTACAATGATGTTAACAGTCAGGTAGGTCCCGCTCAATACTCAGATCACGCTCTCCTCAGAACAAAAAAAACAAACTCTTCTTTTCTAAACCCCTCTTTTTAACACAAGCCTAGCCCACTCCCAACTTTCATCCAATCACGTAGACCATGAACTTAGAACTGTTATTTTATGTATTAACACTCATAACAGTTATAAAAACAGGAACAAGGTTTTAACAATTATATTATTGCAGGTTGCTACAATATAAACACATAGATCAGACATTTAAAAAACAGTAGAAACATAAAATTAATAGATAAAATGAAATAAAGTCATTCAAACCTAACAGAGGGAACTGAATGACAGCTACATAATCAACATAGTTTTGTGAAGCGTCAGTGAGTGATATGGTTATCTAACTGTGAATTATGTCATTATATATATATATATATTAGTTACTGATAAGGCTTTTTTGCAGGATAGGTGGTGAATGGATTGAAAGTAAAGATTTATTTCGATTAAGAGGTTAGATTTGGAGAATTTTTTTCTTTGGTATTTGCCTAGCCAGGCTGACATCACCTAGTGCCCCCACTCAATTTCATTTCACTCCAGCAACTAGGTCAGGGATCGGAATACACTAGACAGATTGCAAGAACCCCAGAAGTTGTAGACCACGCACCAACCAATCAACGAAGAGCTGTGAAGCCTTGACCTCAAACTTGTCGTGCCTGTCTGGGTCCCTTTTGTGGAATAGCACAACAGTAAACAAAGCAGTCGAGATGGATGTAGACGAAGACAGACATTCTGTGTTGGCAACAATTCCCGACATCGAGGATTTAAAGCCAGAACAAAGAGAATCTTTGGTGAATTTTATCAAGGGGAAAGATGTAATTGCCCTTCTTCCTACAGGATTTGACCCTTTACATACGTCACGACCAAATAGCAGCGATTGGCTAAATAAAAAAAGTACCTGCCAACCGTTGAGCGAACAACTCCTAATGCTGCCAGATCAGACGGTTTCCACAAAGTGAAACCAACAAATGAATCAGGTTAGTATTTGCGAAGAAATATGAATAGATTAATGAGTTTTTCAGTATTTTTATGTGTAATGATTTTAGTTTAAAGTTAGCTATTGAATTGAAAACTACTACTTCATGACATCACAAGGAGGAAAAGAGCATTTTGAGCTTTGGGGATGTAGATAGACTAGTAATACAGTGTTACTCAAACATGTGTGAATGAATCAAAATACAACTCCAGGTGTGTTTTTGAGGATACAATGCTCTAAAATGTCTTAAAGCTCACAAGAGTCCATTTGAAATAATATAATGTAATATTTAACTACATAGACCGGGGTCATGACTTCAGAATGATATCAAATGAGCTACAAACAAGAAGTGTAATAAAAAATAACCTTTATCGTCATCTTTGGGAATTAATGGAGAAACATTTAATATAAAACCCCGCTGGGATACGTGGTCACTTTTGCCGTAGTCGTAGCATTAAATCGTCCACGGTCTGTGAGTAATCCTGAGATCTTAACGCCAAGGCTATTTACTCATTTCTCAACGGTGAGAAATTGAACTCCGCTGCTTTCTCTATGCATCATCCATCAGGGGAAAAGGGCCCATTCGTCATAAAGGTTTGACAGTTTAGTGGTCGCGCGAAATCCTAAAGCACGCGAGAGGCTGCCAATGTACACAGAAACATTATATTTGATTTAAAACGCAATTTCAATGTCCGCTCATTCAAGGAAAATCTGAAGGGAGTATACGCATTACACAGAGGCTAATTCATTGTCTCTGTACACTTTTGGTAACGCTGTCTTTGTAACTTTTTAACTGATGCACCGTCACCAGCTTGTTTACATGGAGATGTCACTACTCGGTTCAGAATGTCCCGCAGTATGCCATTAAACAGCTCTACCTTACATTTATTCAATTGCAGGTGGTTTTATAGCTCAAAAATACCTTTTAAAACAACATTCTGACTGTGAAACATTCCAGGCAAAGCAATAATGTCCCCGTGTAGAAAAGTATTTGACGGACGCTCCACCAAAAAAGTTACACAATGCACCAAAGAATAGACTCAATGCCAATTCTGATACCATATTATATGTCTGTGTGTTCTTATACTTGTTCTGATACAGCTCAGGATCATTCTAAAGCAGAACTGGCCATTGTACACAGCAAAAAGTGGAGTGTTAAAATTGACTCACACGGAATAAATTTTAACATTTTCTGGATGAAGTTCCTGATTAACTCTGAAATCAAACATTATATTAATGTTTTGAAAGTAAACAGATAACACTTTGTAGGGTTATCCTGATTTAGCTAAACAACACACAGAGGTGTTTTATTATTACACTTTATTTTAGTGAATTTAACATACTAGTAGTAACTACGCATTGTAAAATGTAAATTAAAGTACACTGTAAAAAAAAAAACACATTCAGTGCATGTAAAAACTTTATTTTCTCTAAAACATTATAAAAGATGAAATTATGTACAAAACTGATTCAAAAAATGTGGTAGCTTGGAGGTGCCAAATTAACTCTAAGGGAAGTTGAATGAATTAACTTCAACCATATCAACTATAATCCCATCTCGAACCCCCCATTTCATTTTCAAACAGTTAAAATAACACTTTTTGTGTTAAAAACAACTTATAAATATTTTACCCTGAAATTTTAATCCTCCAGTTTTTGCTGTGTCCAGCTCCAGGGCCACATATAGCCCTTTGGTTGACTCTGACTGGCCCCTTTAAGATCATCTGGAATTACAAAATAAACATATTTTATAATCTGACATCATGGATGCACTAAAGCTGCTTTGCTGTATTTTAGAGATTTTATGACATTTTTTGTAAGACAGTCTCACTTTGCTCATTGCTTAGTCATAACATAAACTCTTACCAGTCTGACCAGTGTGTCAAAACAATGCTGTTTATAAAGAAATACAATTCATATTATACAGAATTGAGTTAAGCATTTTGGCCCGACCCTCCACAGGATTTTCTGTTTCTCATGTGGCCCCATGGAAAAGTTAATTGCCCACCCCTGATACAACTTTAAGGTTTTTTGGTTTTTTTTTAGAAATAGAAGAAATGGGCAAAAAAGTTGAGCAAGTTTGACAAGTTCTGATGACTATAGATAACTGCATCTCCAAAAGCCTTTCCTTCCCCGAATGTCTTAAGAATCTAAAGAAAGGCTCATTTCTATCTTGGGAATGGGTGAATAAGGATTAATACTTGTGAAAAATGAGGACCTAGTTTTGATACTAAATTTAGTATCGATTAGTCTCTGATTTGAGATACTTTTGACAGTCCTAGTCTCATTTTCTATACCAGTTTAATGCTGTACTACATAACTTTCCTGGTCGAGGGTCTGCCATTTGTTGATCTTTGTGGGAATGTTAATGCTTTGCCAGAAACTTTCCACAATACTGCATTACTTTTATCGATATTTATGGAAACAAGCAGGTGATGCAACAAATCCAATTGCAGGTCAGATCTGTGGAGAGGCAATCCCACTCACAGTGAGAATGCATGTTTCTCAGAGTATTTTGTGAACAATAAAAACACCTGTAATTTGGTAACGTGTTCCACAGACTCAGAGAACGTGCCATAGTTTGTACATGTGATCAGTTCTGTTGGTAACATGTTTAACAGCTCGGAGAACGTGCCGTAGTTTGTCCATGTGATCAGTTCTGTTGGTAACATGTTTAACAGCTCGGAGAACGTGCCGTAGTTTGTACATGTGATCAGTTCTGCTGTTAACATGTTCCACTGACAGACGGCTGCACATGAAAAGGCTGAGTTTCCATATTCTGTCCTGCGGTTCGGGATCCTGCACTCACTGCTCACATTCACCACGCAAGTTGCCTTCTTATATCCTCTTCTTATATCTTCTTGTTTTGCAGCTTTGAGGCTCGTCCCACATTTCACATTTCATTCATCCACATTATATACAATAAACACATATAAAAAACACAACTACAAATAAAGTGTTACTGTGCTCCAGTGCAGAATGGTTTGTTCCATAAACAATTAGTTAAATTCATCCATCACACTTGGCTAAAATCACAATAAATATTAAATATATTAAAAAACACACGATTTTCCAAGACAAACGTACTAAAATTGATAGATAAATAGATTAAAATCTATTCATAAGTACAATAGCAGCTGGAAGGGAGCTCCTTTTAAAATGATTCATTCTAGCTCTTGAGACTAAAAGCCTCTGACCACCTGAAACTCTGAATTTAGTGGTTGTTGTCTTTTAAATCCTTTGGGACGTCCTCCGTAAGTGTCTTGAGTACAGAGAGTCTAGACTGCTCTGAGGATGAACAATCACCTCACTCACCCATTTAACCAACTGATTCAGGGAGTTCTTGTTTTTAGCTGAAATGCTCCCAAACCATGAGACCAATGAAAACATTAAAACTGATTCCATAAACATTTTATAGAACAGTGTCATCATTGTTCTGTCTATCTATCTGGAGGTAAATGAACACCCTAGCATTTAGATTTTGTTCATTTTATTTTTATTTATAACTTTATAACATGTCCTCTGTCATGGACACCAGGGACATTTTGGTGTTAAATCCATGTGAAGTTAACAACCTAAAACTTTTTTGATGACCAACATCTCTGAAAAGCTTCTAGTCGCCTTTTAATTTCTTTTTTTTTTTTTTTTTTACTTTTACTAGATTTTGTTTTCTTTGCTGCTGTATAGTACTTTTACAGCACAGTAGTACAAAATGCAGAACTTCATCCATCACTGGTTTAGTTTATTTTAAAACTGCTACTGCACAATTTGGGCATTTTGTTTTTCCAGTGTTTTCGAGTCAGTCAGAAGTTAGACATACACATTCGCAAACACATCATTTTCACCCCATAACACGCTTAATGCTTTTTACAGAAGCTAGGTCAACAGAACCAGCTCGTTCTTATCCCATCATGGATTATTTTCTTCTCTGAGTCAAAAGCCGTTTTAGGAACAATAAGTTACACACGTCCTGCAGTTTGTATTTCCATTGATAAACCTGTAATTTGAGGTCTTAGTATTCTTGTGGTGTCTTGTATTCAACTTTTACTGACCAAACTGTGGCTTGTAAAATGTGCAGTGCCAGTTCTGGGAATGTATATCGAGTTTCAATAATAATAGTAGGCTAAAGATTACAGTGGTTTCATTATTTTATACTTAACAGTGTTTTGTGGTTGCCAAGGGATCACTGCTACTATATTTATAACATTTAAAGCCAATTTAAATCTGTTATAGTAAAAATGGTTCATTGACATTTTGGCTATTGACCTTAAAGCTACAGTAAGTAACTTTGTGAATGATTCCATTTAAAAGGAAAGTTAGAACTATACATCAACACTGTATGGAGATGGATACACTTTATGCCATATTGTGGAAGATTATAGCCAAAGAAACAACATTTCCACAGAAACAAGCAGGAAGAGGCCCTCCAGGTCAAATAAGAGTCAGGTTTGTGGAGATGCAAGCCCACTCACAGTAAGGACGAATGTTTTTAGTGCAATAAACACAAGCAACATTTTAAAAACATGCTTTCATTTTAGTTACATACTATGGCTTTAGGTAATTCAACTTAAATGTTCTTATTTTAGGTCAACAACAACAAATTTAGCAATAGGCATTTGGGGAACGCTGTAACAATTTTTGGTAGGCTTGTGACTTTTTTTTAAATATAACACCTTTTGAATACATAAAAGTATGAACTGTCTGTACAGCGAAGAAAAAAATATCAGCTATAATGTTTTAACTTAAGATATTAATTTAAATATTTTGTTTGTTTGTTTTGTTTTTGTTTTTAGAAAGTGTATATGAATGACGTGTATATTTTAGTAAGATTAAGTCCATAAACTACAACTAATCGTAGTAGACAAACAAATCCAATCCAAGGTTGTGTTGTCTCCTGCGAACGAGACAAGAGCCCCCTCGTGTGGCAGCTTTGGTAACATGCAACTGACGTCATCCCAGTTTCATTTAGAATCAACAGGCCAAATGTTTGAATATGAGCAAATGTGGACTATTTCTAAACTGAATGTCTTATATACATGCAAATACAATTATATTTTAATTTTAAGTCAAAGCAGTCATCAAATACATTAAAATTAAATGGGACAAAGGGGGATTTTAAAGGGAGTATCTGTTTTATTGCAGGGCTCACACCGGCGGAGGTAGTGTTCGTGTCCTCGCCCTTCCCCGCCCGCTCGGACCGCGCCGTGGAGCAAACCGAAGCCACAGTCCGTCACTGCGCCATCTCAGTGCAGGAGACCGCAGCTCTGTTTGCGCTCAAAGGACGATCTATCTCACTATTTGAACCATTTTACAGAAACGACACATTTTGCTCTTAAAGGTCGTGGTGAGTATTTTGTCCGCAGACATTTTTACATTTTTCCTTCCTTTTTCTTTTCTTTTTGGATTTTTTTCAGCGATGCTTTTTCTATTTTGGACAGGAATGTGCGGGCTAGCGGGGCTAGCTCACCTCACACAGAACACACCGTGTTGTTTTTAGCCTTGCTGCTGATGGATTCATTTTAGCGCCGATTCCCGCATTTTTCCAAGTCCATATTGGTTTGTTTTTGTAGGATTCATTGTGAAGACTTTTCTCAGAGAGACTGCTAATGTTTTGGCACGCTTTCCAGCCCGTCACGTTAGCGGCTAACAGCTTTGTGCTAGTGGCAGATCCGCCATGATGGTTCTGTTTGACACACGCAGATTTGCAGGTTTTGGTTTTTGCATCAGAGGAACTGGTCAGAGTGCGGTCATTTTTGTGCTTTTCATTGTGTGTTGGCTAACATTAGCCATGCTAGCCCGAGGCCAAGGGCCCGTGTCACACTGCAGCCTGCAGGGGGCGCTGTTGTGGATGGTTTAGGTAATTGCCCTCTAATCTCTCTTTTCATTTTCTGGATCCTGCTCCTGTCAGGGGCTTTTTGTGGAGTAGATTTTTGTGTTTTTTAAAGGAAGTGCATTTTCAGATTTTGAAGTTTTGGATCAATTCTGACGCAGTTTGTTTGTGACCAGAATAAATGTGCACACGTCAAACACAGATGAACACACGCATGTGTAAGGGCCTGCGGCTCTCTGTTTAACAGTACAACATCAGTACTAATCACCTCACAGCCCCTCACAACACACCTGTTCACACAAAATAACAAACAACATTTGTTTTACAGACACACTGTTTCTCTCCCACACATCAGTGTCACCCCCTCCACCTCTTTCCTCTTTTACTCTGCAGTGTACATTTGACCAAGTGCTAGTTTGTCTGAATCAGCGTAAACATGCATTTCTATCTCTGCTGTTTTCCCCATGAACCAGCATCCCTCCACTTTCCTCTTCAGATAGAATTTAATAATAATTGAAGTCCCATTGAAATAATGTGATATAATGCCACAGAATCACTGAACCCAGATCAGGTTTCAATACATTATAAATAACATTGCACATGAACCACATGACAGTTTTAATCAGTACATTATGATCCAAGGTCTAAGCCCTGCTATAAATACTATCTGCATAATATACTGCAGTCAAATCAGAATCACATTTTTGAGCTGGTACAATTTATCAAAGTCACAAAGACTGCAATTATTTAGATAATACAAAGTTCCCTGCAAAGAACAAAATATCCTGTTGTGATAGAAAATCTGTATCTGTAGTTTAGGCCTCTACGAACATGTTCTGAAATGCAAGGGGTTCTTGTATTAGTTTGCCAGTTCAGAGTTCAGTCTTCTCTCAGATGTTAATGCTTCTGGAGATGTTTACAGTGTGCACTCTGAACAAGATCCTAGTTTTTTATTTTATCACTGAAATCTTAGAAATTACTTAAACTTATAACAGAAAAATCACATTACATTTATTTCCAATATTTGTCAGCCCTTAGAAATGCTTTATAAAACTTTTATTGTCCCCTTCATTTAGGCATCATTAGACACACCCATAGCTCCCCCTAGTGGTCCTGTAGTGAGTAGCATGTATTGGGGAAGGTATTTCCATATGTTGGAGTTGACTGGGGTATGTTTTCTGTCACCTCAGTAAAATCGAAGCGCATTGAAGGTCCACGGCACAGCTCCACACAGACGCAGGCTTCAGACGACCCCCTGCGATATCATGGAGTGAGTGCCACGGTTCCCTCCCTGTCCACTGGGGGGCACTGTTTTACATGTTTCACTGACGCTCTGGGCTTATTGTGGGGCTGCTGTTTATAACGATGTAATGTAAAAGTGGTGTTTCAGTGGTGTTGGGGGCTTAAGAATCGCCTGTATCTAATCTAACTGCAATAACATTATCAGTTAAATGAATGACATGTACAGAAGAGATGGCTGCAGTTATGGCTGGGTACTATTAAAAAAAATTGAGGCACTACTGATTAGTGTACAAAACTCAATTTCAGTACTAAAGGATAAACACATTTTTCGATGCCTAAATTATAGTTTAAACTCTATTTTTCAGAAAGTATTGTAATTTTTAACACAAAATAATAGTCTTTGTTCATAATACCATGTGGTTTTACACTAGCACTTCTGAGAAAACTCATTGAGAAAGTTCTCATTTTGTCCAGTATGATTTTTTTTCCCCAGTAAAAAATAAAGTTTCAGATAACCTCATTTAGAACCCTGCATTAGGTTTTAGCATCCAAAAGATGATTTAGGAAGAAATTTGGACGAAAAATATGTTTTAGAGGTTGCTCAAGCTGCATGAAGTTTCCTGGAAATTGACTCATTTTGTTTTCAAGCAACTTTTATGGATTTTCTAAGTAATGTTTATGCAAGTTTCAGCTTGTGTTTGCAGAATAAAATGACAGATTATTCACATTATTTGTTTTCCTATGTTATAGTATAGGCTCTATAGGGCAATTTTCAAGTGTCTTGAGCAAAATCTAAATATTTATTAATTTGCATAAAACAATCAGATATGGAACCAAATGCAGGGTTCTAATCTAGAGAATTTTTGGACCACCATAGTAAGTAAGTAAGTGTAGCTTTGATTAGTATCTGCTTTTTGATATTTTTGACAAAGAATCAAGTGCCAGGGATAGTGTCAGGCAGTTGGTTTCCCATGATTCTTAGTAACAAGGTGTCTGGATAAAAAGGAGAGCCTGTCAGTAGCTTCTGTTGTAGCATTTTCTCATGTAATAACTTTGTATAATGAACAGATTGTACTTAAATTTTTCTGATTTAGCAGCTTTTACCACACAATACATGACATAAAAAGCGTTTATTGTAACAATAATACATTTAAATCAGGTACAGGACTTTTGACAGAGAAATAGGTTTTTTAAAAAGTACCATGCACGTATACTGAAAACCAGATATGATTCAAGTACTAGTACATGCAAACTATTGAAAGATACCCAGCCCGATCTGCAGCCCATCATATTTTTTTATTGGTTTAAAACTAATGTAACTAGTGGAGCTCAACAGTGACCTCCCATCTCCTCATTCTAGAAGTAAATTTTCTGTTAATTTTTCCCAGAGACTTTTAGAAATAAATCAAAAATAAAGGTTTGAAAGGTTGCTTAGGGTTAATCAGCTCTGTGGTAACTAATGACATATAATTTCATTCAGTTAGTGTTTTAAATGTACTTTTTGGAGGCGTTATGGATATTAGTTGCCCCATAGCTGCTTACCCTCCTCAATGCAACTCTTAATATTTAAATTTTTTGAAAAGTCTATGGGAAAAATCTGAGAAAATTTACTTGTGGAGCGAGAGTAGACTTTGAAGTGGGCGGGACTCTTGAGCTCCACAGACAGGTGGTGGTGTGTAGACCAATACAGCCTTAACTACAACTGCTTTGTGTTATGTACTGAATGCCACACTAACCTTTTCTTTTCTCAGGACTCAGAAGATGTTTGTTTTTGGACACTTTTTAAATTTGAATCTTAAAATTTAAATGTCAAGGAGCCAGTTTAAGCAGATGAATGCTGGTGTTCATTTTTTTGTTTTTTTTTAAGTGCAATGCTTTTTGTTTTTAGCCTTAAAACAGGCACTGGGCACTATGACAAAATTATATCAATCTTGAATACTGGTCACAGTTTAGTGACTTTATATTGATAGTCTGCAGCTGATATCCTCAACATTCCCTGAGGGTGTGATGCTAACCATAAGCACTGCTCTGTCTGAAGCTTGTTAGACTTTAACCTGAGCTTCATTAGAATTAAAATAGGAAGTTGGATTAGTTGCAACTACAACATCTGAGCTGATTTGTGCTGTTAAACTATTTCCTCTCTCATAAAATAGCACAAGCTCTATGATAACCTCGGTAACAACTGAACATTCTGCCCTAGAGACACATGTAGAACACCCCCAGCATGATATCACTGCAAAGTATCAGTTGCCTTTATACACGATTTTTGTATACACTGAATATTTTTGAAGCGTTTTTGCAGCCACCTTTTCTAGCTCTGATCAAACACAGATTTTTAAATAATATTTTTTTTACTTTGAGGACTCAGATGGATTTAACCTTTTGTTTTTCTTCCAGACCCCTCCTCACACTCTCCAGTTGCATCTTTGTAAATCTCACTTAAACCTGTTTTATTTTTGTTTATTTTTTTCTGTCGACTTTCCGCCAGTCGCTCGCCCACCTCCTCCAGCCTCATGGCCAGCAGCAATGTCACCAACAAAAACGACCCGCGCTCCCTCAACTCTCGCGTCTTCATCGGGAACCTCAACACGCTGCTCGTCACCAAGGCCGACGTGGAGGCCATTTTCTCCAAATACGGGAAGATTGTGGGCTGCTCCGTGCACAAGGGCTACGCCTTCGTCCAGTATGCCAACGAGAGGAACGCACGATCAGCTGTGGCCGGAGAGGACGGAAGAATGATTGTGGGGCAGGTCCTCGGTAAAGACTGAACATTTAGCGTTTGGTTTCACTTTAAAGGGGCACTGTGTAACTTTTTGGTTGGGGTCCATCACCTGCTTGTTTCTATGGAAATGTCATTGCTCTGCCTGGAATGTCCCACAGTATGACATTAAACATTTTTAACTGACATTTATTCAATAACAGATAGTTTTATAGCTCAAAAATACTTTAAAAAACAGATGTTCTAACTGTGAGCGGGTTCGCCTCTCCACACATTTGACCTATAACACTGGTCTGATTTGGTCTCTATGAAGATGGAAAAGCTTTAATATCATACTGTGAAGAAAAGTTACACAATGCACCTTTAAACTTTCTATATTATGTAAAATGGTCTCTTGTCAACTTCAGTTCATGTTGTAATGTTGTTACTTCATCAAAAACAAACATGGAGTTGTTTTGTTTCATTCACCCATGTTCTTTATTATTAGTCTCTTATTATATCTCCAAAGCATAAAATGCTGTGTTCCTCCTTGTGATGTCATGGAGTGATTGGAGCTCCTTTACCGTTCACTAGAGATTGGCAATTCCAGGTCTGAAATGATCCAGATGATTCTAGTGAAGGTGGAGTTTAAAAACACAGTGGAACACTTCTGTATTACCACATGACATCACAAGGTGGAACAGAGTGTTTTCCATTTGAGAGAAGAACTCAGCCTAAATCTGCAGGGTTAGTGTGTTAAACATGTGTGAATGAAACAAACCACAATTCCAGGTCTGTTTTTGATATAGAAACAACATTAGATCATAGATCAGGCAATAGCATAATATGGGCCCTTTATTGAAATACCTTTTGACTTTTTTTAACAATAACATTTTTATTGTTAGATATAAATTTGGCGGGTGAGCCCAAACCACACCGGTCAAAAACCACTAAGCGCTCAGCAGGAGACATGTACAGGTAAGGACATCACTGTAATGTAATTATATCTGAGATTTAAACATGAGAGCCTTTCTCCTCACTCAGATGCTGTTTTTTTTGTTTTGCAGCAGTTCCTCGTTTGACCTCGACTATGACTTTCAAAGAGATTATTATGACAGGTGAGTTTCATTGTGCAGGCGGCACAATGTGAACATTTTAAGGTTGATACTAAGGAACCAATTGCGATACCACAATGATAATACAAAACAATTTTTTTAGACAGTAGTCTCTGTCTCCTTTTTGGTTCTCCATGTTTCACATTCAAACATCAGTAGAGCTTAACTGAACTTTTTCTCCTCAGCCGTCTTGCGGACCGCTCTCCTGATGATGCAGATATAAAGTATTTAAAGTATAACATTTTCTTCATATGCATCATTGATAACTGTAAAAAATGTTTTATTGTACAAAATGTTGGTTGGACTGTAGATAGACCTTTAAAGGTGCACTATGTAACTTTCCTGGTGGCATGTCCACCACCAGGTTGTCCTGGTTGTCCTGATGTCACTGCGTTCCCTGGAAGGTTCCAAACTCTGGCATTAAACTTGTCTGTCTACATGGAAACAAGCAGCTGAAGTTACACAGCCTCACCAGCAAAGAAATTCTAGTGATTTTAGAGAATTCACTAACTCTTGAAAATCCATCTTCTTCGACTCCAACTGAAGCATTTGCCTCTGATTGGTGTGAGACTGACCAATTACAGGGGACTGCCAAATAAACCAAAACAAACATGACCACCCCAACAAACATAGTATGGCTTATTTTAGCTGAAATAATAGTCATAATTTTTGTCTTGTTCTGTCATGTGTAGAACTTTATTCAGATAGCTACACATATGAATCTGATGAGAGCCAGAGCCAGGTTAAAACACTCCTCTAGTTGAATATATGTAAGATATATGTTTAATGCCATACTGAGAAACATCCCAGCAACGCAGTAAACATCTACATACAATTTTTTCTAAAGAAAACTTCCACAGTGCACCTTTAATGTCCTGTAGCCCATGATTCCTTTAGAACAGTCTTCAGTCTGTGCAGTGTTTCTTATGCATGATGCTTTGTTTTATCTGTTGTAGAATGTACTCGTACCCCTCTCGTGTGCCCGCCCCTCCCCCTCCTCTGTCCCGAGCCGTGATCCCGTCCAAACGCCCCAGAGTGAGTCTGAGCGGAGGCAGCAGCCGAAGGACGAAGAGTAGCAGCTTCTCTTCCTCCAAGAGCAGCCAGCGCACCTCCTCCAGAACCAGTACTGTCCACTCTACTGTTTAACACTGTCAAATATTATAATAATCCAGATATTATGATCAAATACTCTCTATATAATCAAATACTGAACAGAATTATACACCTCCACCAGAACCTCTACTGTCCACTTTAACTGTATCAAACATCATAATACAAATATTATTATCAAAAACTACTCAGAACGATGCCGATGTGTGAACCCTGCATTCATTTTTTTGTATTTTTTGTATTTTTACGTTTTAATCTATTAATCGATCATCAGGAAGGGCTTTAGTCGACTACAGCTCTAGAATACTGCCACACTATTGTCTAAACCACAGAGAGAAGGCTGATCAAATGTTTTTTTAAGCATACTTTTGGGTTTAACTGTATTTTTTTCTTTCACACCTCTGGCTTCCCAGTGAAAGTGGATGAGCTGCAGACCATCAAACGGGAGCTGACTCAGATCAAGAGTAAAGTGGACGACCTTCTGGACTCACTGGAGCGGATGGAGAAGGACCACAGCAAGAAGTCAGGTCAGAAAATACACTATCCACCGTATTAAAGGCCCTATATTATACAGAATGGATTCTTGTGAGCGTTAGGTCGTGTTATAATGTTGTTACCTCCTCAAAAACAGACCTGGAGTTGTCTTTTTAAATTTACACATGTTTTCAGTTTGAGAAAAGAACTCAGCCTAAATCTGCAGGGTTTGTGTGTTTAAACATGAATGAAACACAACTCGAGGTCTGTTTGTGATGAGGAAAGCACATTAGAACATAGATCAGATAATGGTGTAATCTGGGCCCTTCATAATAATGTTCTTTTCTCCCACAGACGGTAAAAGCAGCAAGACTGAGCCGGGGGAGGTGACGTCTCCTCCTCACTCCAGTAAAAACATGGATCTGAAGAGAGACAGAGACAGCCAAGAACTCAATGACTCAGAGGAGGAAGAGGAGGAGGAGGAGGAGGGAGACCTGCTGGAAGAAGAAGAGGTGAGACACAGGCCGAAGGTTTATCATGGACCTTAAACAGAGAACACCTCCCACACGCACCGATGAACTGACCCGGCTCTGACTGATAAGTGTGTTGAACTTCATTCATAGTGACACATATTGATCTGGGATGGCTCTAACGTCATGACGAATATTTGAATCTGATTGTTCAAAGAATCACAACAGAAGAACAAGTCAAGAAATCACACTTTTGTCGCTTAACTATTTGGTGCATAATTCATTCACTCCATACTCAATGGTGAGCTTGTATTGTAGACAAAGCCGCCTTGGGGCAGACTGAGGGAAGCAAGGCTGTCAATCTGCACTATTTGCCCCTCTAATCCCTCGCACACACCACTTTCATACTAGACAATGTGGGTGACATGTCTTGCCTAAGGACACAACTACATTTTTTAGCTAATGGCATCCCACTGTTGCACATGGTATTCCCAGCACTCTCCCATCCAAATACTGACCAGAGTACTGAGACCAGACTTTGACAAAGAAGTTTGAACACTTTTTCTCTATAGTGGATGGTCAGGGGTGTCGGAATCAAATTTGTGTGCAAATGGACGTCACAATTTTTCAGTATTTAAATATTTTGAAGTTTTGACCTTTGGTTTTTCAACTTTTAATCATTATATTGTGACCAAAATGATCACAATGATCAATTTAACCAAATAAACCTGACGTCCGTCATGATTTGATGCTGCAGTTCTGTGGCTCTACATCAAAACTCCAATTATTTTGAACTCATTCTTATTTCCTCTTTTGCAGGTGAAGAGTCAGGGGCGCGAGGATGAGGAAGAGGAGGAGGAGGGGGAGCACGTGGAGGGAGACGACGACGGCGACAGCGTGAACGGAGACGACTCTTAAACATAAACAACACAACTGAGCATGCTCCGAAACACACCCCTACTGAGCATGCTCCAAACCACAGCCGCTACTGAGCGCGCTCCAACCGGGCCAGCCCTCTCTCCGCGAAAAACAACCATCCACTCAGATAAACTGACTTGAAACCACTAAATTTTACTGCATTTTAATAGTTTCTAACTTAGATTTCCACTACTTCTTAAATCAAGTTTGTTTGTCTCAATATTCGGATACGAATCTGAAATGAAATTTTTAATACTCCATTGGCTGTTTTGTTAAAACTGTATTCAAACCAGTTGAACACATTGTGAAATCAGTCAAAACAAAAGCATAATGTTGAAGGTGCACAATGTAACTTTTCAGGTGTTGGGTCTCCATGGAGATGTGGAGTGCTTTGATCGGAATGTTCCACAGTATCGCATTTAACGTATCAAACCCATGGAGACAAGAGTTGCAGTTTGTAATAAACGCACAACAAATATGTTTAATGCCAGACTGTGGAACATTTCAGGCAAAGCAAAACAGTTTTATGGATACAGGTAGCTGACCTTCCACCAAAAAAATATTTCAATAAACCTTCCAAGATGCAATTGGAAAGTTCACATTGTACAGTTCACACTTCAAAACAAACAAAAAAAAACATTGGACTTGCTATTTTGCTGATGCTTAGATTATAAAGAAAGATTTTTAAAAGTGATAAAAAATAATATTAACATTTGAAGTACAGAATCTAAATTGGCCTAAGATTCAAATTCGGAGTTCAGGTCTTTTTATCTGTTTGTTTGGTTCTGTTTTGCGGTGCACTCATTGTAGATACAGCTGCTCAAATGAAGCATGCGGCTCCTTCGCTCTCCTCTTTTGGGCCTACACTGCAAAATTCAACATCTACGGACTTTAAATCACTTGAATTCAGAGCAACGATCTTGATTTGAGTTTGTGATTAGGGCTGCACAAAATGAGACAAAAATCTGAAATTCAACAGCTATTTTACCGTAATACAGATTGATTTGTGATGGTAGTGCGTGTTTTTATCTGTGTTGTAGTTCGGTTTTTGACATGGCGAGTTCAGTTTCATTTAAAGATTCACTGCGTAACTTTACCACCTACCAAGTCTTTAACTTCTTTAATTTACATTGTGTTCCCAAGCATTAAGATGGTCCACAATTATTACTGGAAAAACAAATTACTAAAGTTATAGGTGCAGTATTTAACTTTCATCTAGCATTTACAGTCTATTTGTACTTGTGAGTGGGCTTGCCTCTCCGCAGATCTGACCTGTAACTTAGCCTGGTTCATGTTAAGTTAATGCGATACTTTGGAACATTTCAGGCAAAGCATTAATCTATGTAGACAAGAAGTGCCAGGCAAAACTTTCCTGCTTAAGACTGGGATTTTGGATTAAATTTATTAGTGAGCTTTGTCAAAATCAAAACTTTGTCTAAAGCAGGATTCAAACAAACATAAAAAATGATGGGTAGATAAATTTAAAGCGGACCTATCATGCAAAATCTACTTTTTACAGCTTTTAGCCATGTTCTAGGTGTTTCTCCTTCTCATTTACTCGCTTGAAGTTGTATTTGGAGTGATTCGTGCAGGTTTGAATCATTTATTTTCAAGACTCATTTTGCAGATAAACTCGCATTTTCCTCGTTCCTAGTACACGCCTGCTGTCACGTACTTACTTCGCTCTTCAGTTTTATTTTCCTAACCTGTCATACACGTAGGATTGGGTAGCATCGCGTCGTCGTTTTGGTACAAATGAGAAAAACACTCCTACTCGCTCGTGCGATCTCCAGCTGTCCATCAGAGGGGCCGACAGCTACACGGCGCTTTGTTGTGATGACGTTTACGGCGACGTCAGCTCCCATTGGGCACGGAAATCTGCGCACTTGTTTCTTTTATGAATGTGTCGTCGTAGAATATGGGTGATAATCCACTGGTGTCGTAGATTCTAACTATATAAGAGGAACAAGCACAATAGGTCTTCTTAATTTCAGATATTGCTTTATCTGGTCATAATATTTTTGTGAAACGTTGTGCAGCCCTTTTCATGACTAGTGAATATTTTCTTGTATTTATTTTCCTATTAAATTGTGTAACTTATTTCTGTATATTTCCCATTATTTTTAAGCTGGTGATACTCTCCCTGTATAAAAAAAGCTTTATTTTATTTTTTTTGTTACTCCACTGACAGATATTGTACTGAAGTCAAATCCTGTAAAGTGCACTGTGTAACTTTTTGGTTGGGGGTCACCTGCTCGTTTCTATGGAGACGTCATTGCTCTGCCTGAAATGTTCCACAGTGTGACATTAAACAGCTCTACTTTACGTTTATTCAATTACAGGTGGTTTTAGAGCTCAAAAATACCACAGATCTGACCTGTAACTTGGTCCGGTTTGGTCTCCGTGAAGATGGAAAGATAATTTAATGCCATACTGCGAAACATTCCAGACAAAGCAATAACATCTCCATGGAGAAAAGCATTTGAAGAACCCTCCACCAGGAAAGTTACACAATGCAGCTTTTAAAATGGGTTTAAAACTTGTCTAATAGGAAAAAGTCCTCAAGTCATGATTCTGAATTGAAGTAGTTTTAACTTTTTGTAGATATATTGTTTTGCATTGTGACGACATTGTACCAGAGATTTAGCTGTAGTTCATGTTTTTACCGGGGTCACGGAGGGTCAAAGTTAGAGGCGAAATCTCAACGGACGCGATTCAGAGAAGTGTTTTTAGCTTTGAGGAAAAAAATCTGAATGTTTTTCGCTCTTTGTCGTCGTCAAATCGTGTGTCTCTGTTTGTCTGTTTTTATACTGTTTGATTTCAGTTTGACTGTAAAGGAATAAATTGCAATAAAATGTGAAAATTAAACTTGAATTTGAGCGGTTTTAATTCTTCAAGTCAGTTTACACTATCAGTCATACTACCAGTTATAATGTAGACTACCATTTATAATTTACACTACTAGTCACACTACCAGTCACAATTTATACTACCAGTTACATTACCAATATATATATATATATATATATATAATAATATATTATAATTTACACTACCAATTACCAAAGGTGGGACCAAGTCATTGTTTTGGAAGTCTCACGTAAGTTTTAAGGCTTTGAGATCAAGTCCGAGTCAAGTCCCAAGTCAAAGTCAGGCAAGTCCAAGTTGAGTTTCGAGTCTCAGGCCCATAAGTCCAAGTCAAGTCCTCAGTCAAAAACAGACAAATGCAAGTCAAGTCTCAAGTCACTGGTTCATAAGTCCAAGTCAAGTCCTAAGTCGTCTGCTTGAGCTTCAAGTCATTTCAAGTCTTTAAACCAAAGTATCAAATATAGCTTAGATTAGCTTTTAAATTGTACTTAAAAAGTCACAGTGTATTTATATATTAATTAATTAATTGATAGCATTTATATAGCACCTTTCAAGATACCCAAAGCACTTCACAGTTCCTTATTCAGTCACTCCACACTCAGTGGTGGTAAACTACTACTGTAGCCACAGCTGCCCTGGGACAGACTGACAGAAGCGAGGCTGCCAATCTGAGCCATCGGCCCCTCTGACTACCATCATCACTCACGCCTCTTTCATACTAGGCAATGTGGGTGAAGTGTCTTGCCTAAGGACACAACAAAAGTTTTTTGCCACTGGCGCCTCACTGTGGCACCTGGAATTCCTAGTGGTCTCCCATCCAAGTACTACCCAGGCCCGACCTGCTTAGCTTCTGAGATCTGACGGGATCAAGCTTTGACAAGCCAGTATGGCCACATATATGTGTATTTGTATAAGGGTTGTAGAAATGCATATTTTTCCTTTTTAAAAGTCTTGACAAGATCTTAGTGTGACTCATTGCAAATAGAAAGAATTCAGATTTAAAAGTGCAGTTATTTTGTCTGCACTGAAATGGAAGAATCATGTTCTCTGTAGTTCCCTCTGTTTGACTGTACTGTACTGTACTATGCTGTATATTACTGTATTGTACTGTATTGTATTGTATTTTACTGTAGTGCATTTGAGGATTCACAGTACTTAAGTTACATCCAAAGTAACAATCAGAGAAGTGGGAGGGACATGTTTCAGTTTGTTCCTGTAAAATTCAGCTCCACATGTATCAACTGTAAAGAGAAAAGTATTTTCTAAATATATATATATATATATATATATATATATATATATATATATATATATATATATATATATATATATATATATATATATATTACCTTCTTTACTACTTTCTATATTTTAGATGAAGACATACAGAATACATGAATATATATATATATTTTTAGGAGAAGCATCAAGTCTTCTCAAGTCACAGGGCTCAAGTCCCAAGTCATTGACCTTCAAATCCAAGTTGAGTCCCAAGTCAAGTCAAGTCTCAAGTCCTAAACATAGTGACTCAATTCTGACTTGGGTCCAAGTCACGACTTGCAAGTCCCAACCTCTGCCAGTTACACTACCAGTCACAATTTACACTACCAGCACCACTACCTTCTTTACTACTTTCTATATTTTAGATGAAGACATACAGAATACATGAAATAAGATATATGGAATTATGTAGCATAAAGAAAGATAAATATGTTTTCAAATCCTGATCTTGGTCTTCTTGATGAAATCTGAAATGTTTTCACTTCACGGCTGTGTCATGTCAGGGTCAAGAAATGTGAAAAAGTCACATTTTTACAGCACTTTTCCACTTTCAAGGCACTCAAAGCGCTTTACATCAAGGAGCCACTCACCCATTCACACACACTCACAGACACTGGGGACGGGGTAGGTTAAGTGTCTTGCCCAAGGACACAACTATAGCATTCATCTACGGGAGCTGGAATCACACCTCTGACCTGTGGATCAGTGGACAAACACTCCAACAACCAACTGAGCTGCTGTCGCCCAAAGCACCCAAAAAAATCTTGAGTTCAATGACAACGAGTGAAGAAAACTTTTATTTTACATTTGAACACAAAAATAATTTAGTTTAAAATGAGAATACATTTTATCTAAAACAGAAAAATCCCACATTAAGACCACAGACAGAGGTTCAGAGCACAAAGGAAATATTTTTAAATGCCTTAAAATGTACTGACCTTAATAACATAAACAAATACATAAATACACCACTGAAAAATGAATATTATAGAATTATGTTAAGGTGTATAGAGGATTTTCCAAGGAACGAGAAATCCAGCGACTGTTTGTCCTTTTTCAAATGTTGCGCATGCGTGAAACCACCCCCCTCCCCTACAGCTCCCTACGTAGAAACGCCTTGCCTCCTCACTACGCCAGAAACAGGTTTGTTTACAGCCGGTGAGCTGCACATGACTTGTAAACAACTAACTACAGTGTTGGTTAGGCAAGGCGGAGAAGTGAGGAGCGGGGGGAGCGGGTTGCGGACATTTCGTTCGCGGACGAGAAGTGAAGCAGGGAGAAGAGCGGAGCAGGGAGAGAGGAGAGAGGAGAGAGGAGAGGGGAGCGGTGCGCGGAGATTCCGTGCCCGGAGAAGTGAGGAGAAGGGGGAAGAGCGATCGGGCAGCGGGGACAGGAGCAGGAAAGGGGAGCAGAGAAGGTTGCGCGGAGATTCAGTGCGAATGAACTAGCTACAACACGCAGCAGCAAGCGGACTCTTTCTTTGCCTTGAAAATACGTTTTCAGACATAGGATATCGCTTTCGTGTCCTGAAAAACGTTTGACTAGCTCTTGGAAATAAAGTACGTTTTCATAATAAGCAGAAGTTCCTGTCCAGGAGTAATTGGCGACCAATTTCAGTCTTTAACCCTGCGTCTGCTTCAGTCGCGCCATTGGAATGAATCTACAAGAATCACCTTAGTTTGGCTTCGCTGCTTTTCCCCTTGTTTCTTCTTTCAGCGACCTCAAAAACGGACTTTCTTTTGCGGCTAACTGCTCCTGGATTCTTGTCTGCCATTGCAACAAACTTTGTGCTAACTGCGAGGAAGATATAGGTCAAAAAAAGCCGCTAAGAACTGTTGCATTGGTGGAGTAAACAGCGTCTGTGCGTCTTGCGTCTGTGGATGCGTGACAGGCGTACGTAAACCACGTACGGCGGCGCGCAGGCAGGTAGTTACGCTAGAACGTAGGGAGTTTGATTGATAGCAGCTTAACGATTTTATCTAGCAAATGTTTAGCACACGTTTGATGAATTTTTATTCTCTTTTTTTTGTCATTTTACAAGGCTACTGTTATAATGCTATGTTGAAACAAAAATGAACTTTGATTTTGTAAGTGAACTTTATGCTTTTAGATATAGCCGCCATTTTGAGGACTTCCCACATTTCAAAAGATGTAATTTTAGTTTTAAATTGTTTATTGTCATGGCAACAGTCCTCATTTGTCATGGTTTTCTGAAACCAATGGATAGCTTCATTTTTTGACCCTTTGAAGCAACTGTAGTTATTATTTCCTATTGATAAGCATGTTAATGATTATTGTTTTAAATGAGCAAAAATAAAACGTTTTAAAAGGTGCACTATGTAACTTTTCTCTTTGAGTTCCTGAATGTCTTTAGAATGATCTTGAGCTGTATCAGAACAAATATAAGAGCACATAGACTAGTACACACTCATGGACCAAGACCACACAGGTATAGAAAAGGAAGCACTATGATCTAATGTTGAAAATCACATTCTATTGTCTAAAGAAAGTGTTTGTATTATGTTGTTGTATCAGAATCAGTACTGAGTATCTAGTCTATGTGTTAGTATTGAAATTGAGTTTGAAATTTTTGTATCGTGAGCACTGATCTCCACAGAGACGAGCAGATAGCAGAACCCCTTTTAGAAAAGTGACACAGTGCACCTTTAAAGTACAGTACCTGGTGGTTATGTGTTTTAATTTTCGTTTTATTTCATGAGAGCCACAGTTATCAGAACGGGCAGTATGAGAGCAGAGAGCAGAGCCGAGGGACAGGCTGCTCGTCCATATGCCTTAGGTTCGGTCACATCCAGAAAACCAGTTCGCATTACCACATTCACCGGACCAAGAGGAGCTGAGAAAAAAAGGAAAATAGAATAAAATGAGTGATATATACAATACAATTGTAAAGTGTTAAACTAAAGCAGGGTATCACCAGGTTTGACTACACCAAATTTAAGACTTTTTAAAGACCTTTTTAAGACCAACATCGCACCCATTATGCGGGCGAAAAACACCAGATCCAATTCTAATAATGACCAACCAACTACTATATTTAGAATCTAAGAGCCACTGTGGGTTAAACCTGCACTTCCCCATACTCCAAACTAGACGTTCATTCACCTTACGTGATTTCACTTTTTTTTTTCCTCCCTCCATTAAATATTTCACTGCAGCCCAGTTGAGTATACACAAAAATCCACTAATGAAATTAAGACCTTTGAGTAAAAAATAAGACTTGGATAACATAATTTAAGATTTTTTAAGGCCTTAATATAGGAACAATAAATTTAAGACCTTTTTAAGACATTTAAGACCCCGTGGCTACCCTGTAAAGTGTTTTTGTTATCCTGTCTCCTCCTCTCAGTAAGCAGGTTGTGAGTGGCTCCTTCTGACCCTGGCTCCAGTTGACTTGCATTGGAATATTGTGGCCCCTCTCTCTACTGCTGCTCAATTTTGGTCTTAAAATCTTTGTATTAACTCGCTTCACATGATCCTGGTGTTCAAAAAAAAATAAAAAATAAAAACTCTGAAGTGCTCACTTCTCCTGTATTTGCATGTATTATTAAACTAAGGTGGTACATTTTGGGTAACTGACTGAACAGATCAACAGTTCACCAACAATACAGACGCCTGTTTAACGTCCAGAGAGAGCACTTAAAGACTGCAGATCTGTTTTCATGTTATAAGCTGTTGTTATGGCGTTGTATTCTCACTCACCAATCACACGGCCAGTTCCCAGCTCCACAGAGAACACAGCGTCATTGTTTGTGTTGAGTCTGGTTATGTCTGACAGAGGAAAACGGAAAGTGCATCTGATCACAGACCCTTTCACCTCTCCTGAGAAGTCCGCCTGAAACTAAGTACATGGAAAAGACATATCAATCTTTATAAAAAAAAAAAATCAAGTCTATAGAGGAAAATATAATAGAGTCTGATTTCTTCTGTGTAGACTGTAGCTCTATATTCATGTTCATGTCTCATTGTGTATGCTCTTTAACATTTGAGCCTTGTTAAGGGAAATTTGTGTATCTGAAATGTAGGTTAATATGATTAAGTGAGATTCAGGAGCAGGACCACGCCTCAGCCGCCCTCTCCTCTCACCAGCGAACCACAACTCACCTCGACCACACCTCTAATTACCCAGAAGCCTATATGTAGCAGCCTTTCTCATCATCCCAGTTTGTCTCAGCTAACTCGACCCCACCCTCCCATCCCCTATTTTGTCTTTCAGTCATAAGATCCTTACGAGGAGGGTCCAGTTCCGGCTGGGCCAATTGTAGATTGAGACGGAGCCCCCACCTAGAGTCTCAACCCAGCCATCTCTGCCTCGCTTCATACATTATCAATAAATTTCTTCTCACTATGTCGTTGTTGGTGTGGTCCTAGATAGTGAAGGTACATTTATTGTGATACCTTTGGCTGTTGTTGTTTGATTACGATTCACAGGGACATGTGTTTTTACAGGTTTTTAGACATATGTGAGTTTTATCCTGATTGGACCAATTTTGGCAACGTGAGAAGTTCTGTATACACTGTGTTTTGGAAATGTGTACATCCATTGACTTCCATTATAAACTCATTATTTGCCCCTCCTTTCAAAATCAGGGTGAAAAGTATTTTTACATATTTTATTTTTCATTTCTCTGCAGTAAACCAAATTAATTTAGAAAAAAAACATCACATTTGGACAATTTATGCCTGGAAAACCAGATGAAAAAAGAGAAAGTCACCAAAAATGGATGGATTTGTTGGTAGTGAATATCTCTGAGTCTGAATGGCTGGTGTTTCAAGGAGTGTTTCTGTGGCTATACAAATCTGAAGTGCTATGTCCCTATGTAAAAACATTTCTAAACAAAGCAATAAAAACAAAAAAATTGGGTTCCCTGAAAAAAACAAGAACATTTTCCAAAAATTATGAAGATAAGCATTTATTTTAAAGCTAAGGCTTCAAATTTTATGTTTAACTTTAACAGACTTTAAGACTTTATTATTATTAAGACTTCAACATTATTGTTTAACCTTTAACATTATGTTGAGTTGTTTAGTCTGATATGGTGTAATAGAGGGAAGCAAACATGCCTTGTGAAAAAGCTGAGAACATATCTGAACTTTTGGAAATTCCCTAAAAATTTCAGGCCATAGTGACAAGAAATTTAAGAAATTTGTGATCAAATGCACAGTTTGAACTGTGGGGATGTGTGGGAATATGTATAGGGCACAGGAAATATCATGTGAAATGGGCTGCTCATCAAAAACATGCCTTTAGAGATTTTACAACTAGGAAAACGATTTTAATTTGGTGCAATGTTGAGTATCTATCCAATTTCACTAAATCTGCAAGTATTGCTGCTAGAAAATGTGCATTCAAAGAAAATATTTTTTTTCCTCTCCATTAAGTTATATATATATTATATATATATATATATATATATATATATATATATATATATATTATATATATATATAATATATATATATATATATATATATATAGCTGGAGATTGAGCCTGGAAAGTAAAGGCATCAGTGGTGCCTGTGGTGATCGGACACTTACGGGGCTGTAACCCCCAAACTGGAAGAGTGGCTACAACAGATACCGGGAAAAACAATGGACATCTCAGTCCAGAAAAGTGCAGTACTGGGAACAGCAAAGATACTGCGCAGAACTCTCAAGCTCCCAGGCCTCTGGTAGAGGACCCGAGCTCAATGAGGGTGAGAGAGACCTACCACCGTGGAAGGTGAGAAACACATTTTTTTTTTTTTTTATAATATATATATATTATATTTTTTTTTTTTTTAAACTGAAATAACACAATTTGTATAAAACACTCCAAGTGTGACTTTTGTTTTGTTTTTTTCGTGAAGGGGCACAAAGTCCATATTCACACTGAGACAGGCCACTTACACTGTTCATAGTCAGAGTAAAAAAAAAAAAAAAAAACAAGCATTCTGTAATACATTGAATTTTCTTCTCACCATCTGCTGAGCCGTGAGGGGGGCACGGGGGGGGTCCACCTGCAGGAAGACCTCAGAGCCATTCCGACCACAGATGAACATAATGGACTTTTCCCGGAAAACATAAATAGAGAAAAACCCATAAGGAATCATCAATGTTACCAAAATATTTACACAAGGTTTGTCTTGTCACTGTCCGTGCTGCTGATGTAAACCGTGACCTTCTCAGAATGAACCGCCAACCTCCAGTTAGTGAGCAAATTCTGTACCACTGAGTCACTGTAACCTCTGGCTCTAAACCATGTCACGCATTTTCAACAGGTTGTACAGAGACAGTAGAGGCTTTGAAAGTTTGGTTGCCTGATGGTCGTATAGTTCCTGTTTGTGGGAGGAGTTACCTGAGGATGGGAGGAGTTACCTGAGGATGGGAGGAGTTACCTGAAATTTTGTGGAGCTTTTGAGCTCCAGAACCACAAAGCCCTCTGCCTTTCCACTGAGGCTGAAGCGGATAGATGTGGAGGTGCTTTCTATAGAGCTGAATAGACATGAGCCAGAGCAGGAGGAGGGGTCACAGAACTTTGGTTCTTCTATGCACAGCTTAGACTGTCCACAGCCAGAGCGCGAGATCTGAAAGAGATATAAAAACATAGACATATATAGACATATAGGGTTCACATGACACAACATTGTAAATTACCCATACTTAAAGGGCCCATATTACAGTATTTTCTGATCAATGTAATGTTTTTTCCTCTTTAAATACAGACCACAGAACACAAACCCTGCATATCTGAGCTGAGTTCTTCTCTCAAACTGAAACACTCCACTGTGTTCCACTGTGTTTTTAAACTCCATACACCTTTACTAGAATCAACTGGATGATTTCAGCCCTGTAATTGCCAATAAAGGTAAAAGAAGCTGTTAACTAACTGTAAACTACTGCTTCATGACATCACAAGGTGGAAAAGAGCATGTTTTTGATGAAGAAACAAAATTAAAGTGCAATATGAGCTCTTTAATGCCACTTTAAAGAGTCTGGACCTAACATCTGATCTGAAGATGCAAAGTACATCTTTTTGACAAGTGAGCCATTCTAAATGATTTTACCTGTTTAAAGGGACAGTCCGGAATTTTGGACATAGGACCTTATTTCCTAGTTAGCGAGAGTGTTGGAGACGTGTGGAGATACTTTTTTAAATATTCCATCCAGGTCCTATGTCCAAAATTCCAGACTGTCCCTTTAAACGGTGCTGTATTAACAGAGCTAACAGTGTGTATGAAGAGCAGGTTTGATGACATAGAAACCAAAGATGTGGACTTTACCGAAACTCCCCCGACCTTCTTCACAGCCCATAAAAACAAAACGGCTGCCGTCAACCATACCAGGAATGACTCTCGAACCATATCTGAGCAGAAATTATACAAATATAAACAAATGGCATTAATTCATTTCCAGGAGAGATGTGTATTCATGACCGTGTGTAGAAAACCAATCTAGTTTATCAATGAAATCATTTTCAAATGCTTGAAGGGCCCATATTACTTTATTTTCTGATCTATGTTCTAATGTAGTTTTCTCATCACAAACAGACCTGGAGATGTGTTTTGTTTCATTCCCACAAGTTTAACACACAGACCCTGCAGATTTAGGCTGAGTTCTTCTCTCAAACAGAAAACACTGTGTTCCACCTTGTGATATCAAGTGGTAATACAGGAAGTGCTCCACTGTGTTTTTAAACTCCATACACCTCCACTAGAATCATTTGGAAAACTTCAGCCCTGGAATTGCCAGTCTCTATTGAACACAAGTTTAAAGGTAGCTGTTAACTTGAAAACTACCACTACATGACATCACAAGGTGAAACAGAGCATTTTGAGCTTTAGAGATGCATACTAATCATAAACTGTTATTCAGACATGTTAGGTCTGTTTTTGAAAAGGTAACAACATTCTAACATGGTTTAAACATCACAAGAGACCATTTTGTGTAATATAGGACCTTTTAGTTGGTTCAGTGAAAAAAGTCCCAAACTAAAAATGTTCAGGGCAGATGATGGGAATAGGGTTGAAACACTAATGACTTAAAGATACACTGGGTCACTTTTCTGAGGGTCTGGCACCTGCTTGTCACAATGGAGATATTATTGCTTTGCCTGGAATGTTTCACAGCATGTAATTAAACATGTAAATTTCTATGGAAACAAACTGCTGACACCACCAAGTCCAATTACAGCCTGCTCACAATAAGAATGCATGTTTTTCAGTGCATTTCCAAGCTATAAAAACACCTGTAATTAAGTCATACTACATAGATAAGTTTAATGCCATATTGTGGAACATTGCAAGCAAAACAAGGACATTTCCAAAGAGCATCTTAAATTCTCATTTCAGGCCTGATTTATAGTTACTTGAGTATAGGCATTTAATACATCCCCAAGTAACACCAAGTTTGGCAATTATTATATATTTATTATATTTTCAATCAACAATATTACAGTATTAATATAGTTGGGGTCTTATAATACAAATTGTATATTGCTGGTTTCAGATGACATCACCACATTCTATAGGTCGTATAAGTAAAAAGTCCTTTTTTTTTGTTTTTGTTTTTTTTGTTTAGTATTAGGTTAAAGTTTAATATTTTGTTTAAAGTTGAACATGTATCTGCATAGACATATTTTTATTATGTTAAATGTGCTCATATTACTTTATTTGAATCATGTTTGGAATTTCAGTGCGGAGCGACTTAATGAAGGTCGATGGAAGAGCCTTAAGTTTTGACAAAATTTGACGTCATTACATTGCTTCTCCCCATTGCTTTACATTAGGGTGACCAAACGTCCTTTTTTCCCCAGACATGTCCGTTTTTCATGTCTGGGTTTTCATTACCTTTCATTTGGCCATTAAATTGACCGGTTCTCTTAGCTTTCTGTACACTCACAAGGATCAAGCAGACACAGTTGGTCAGCCTACAACATGCCAAAGCGCAATTGCACATTTAATAATGACTTGTACAAGAAATTCCCCGCTTTCCGTTCTAATCAGGACAACTGGGAGGCCATGTGCAGTGTACAAAGCAGGCACATATGTTTCAGTGTCCAGCTTTGCAAGGTGAGAATAGCTCAATGTCGATGACGAGGCCCCACCGTGTACGGTGTCCCGGTACGGTGTCCCGGTTTTCACAAACAGAAATATGGTCACCCTAATTTATATTAGCCATGAAATTCATATTGGGGGGCAGGGTGGGGGCGATCTGAAATCAAGTGATTGGTTCTGATAAGGTGCATAAAATATCTGACTGACTGCAACTTCAACTTCAAGTCAAAGTGCGTCTGAGGAGTCAGTTTTAAGGGTGAATTCTGTGGCTTCTCTTCAGTGGAACCCTTTTGCAAAGCGTTTGCTCAAAGAAAAGAAGAGAGTGAAGGAGCTCGAACCAGACCGGTCGGATACGGGTCTCCAGCAGAAGCCACGTCTACACCAGAGCATTTTCCCGCAGCTATTATGAGAAGCAGAGATGGCTAACGGGATGCAATGTGAAGAATGCCTTTTTCGGTTTTCCTTGTTTGCTTTTTAATTGTACAGGGACATTCCCTGAGCAGGCTCTAACCATCACCTTAAAGGCCTACCCTGCCCACATTGGGAACAGGTTGAAGACTAAGCTGGGTGTCATCTATACAGCAAGGAGGACTTGAGAGCATGTCAGGGAGCCATAGGTCTTCTGCAAGTCTTTGCTGAGGGTAACCTATTAGATGTTTTTCAGAAGACAGTAAAACTGTAAACAATTTTCATCACCATATCCATGACCACTGGAGAGGCTGAAAGGTGCTTCTCCACCTTAAAAAGAATTAAAACATTTCTGATAGTTGTTGTTTTTTCTAGTACTGTATATAAAGGAAGTGATAATTATTTTTTCTAATACTGTATATATAGGGATTGAAAAAGCACTAATACTGTATATAAGAGAATGCGCCGCCATTGTGACAAAGTATAATGTGAACAATATGAAAATCTGGATGTGCGCCTATCACATGCTAGAATCTGAAAACCACCAACAGTTGACTTTTAATATTTCTATATTCCTTAAGTTTTGTACATGCATTACATTTAAAACAATGCACTGTAATTGATCAGATGGAAATTTAGTCTCTAAAACTCATCACTTTATTCATGTATTTCAAGATGTAACGATAATAAAGCAACCGCGTGTTCATTATACTTAATATTAACAATATGCAATAAAAATATAAAATAAACAGCTTAATAAAGATTTTTAATAATAAAATCATACTATTAAAATTAATTATTAAAATAAAAATCATATCAATAATAAATATCTTACCTGATGGTTGGTGGTTGAAGTGGGAGAGTGGGGTTCTTGCGTCACAGGTTAAACTCTTCTGTCTGATGCTCCCTGAAGCTCAACTGAGCCTGATGCTGAGGGGTGGGGCTTAGACACACCTGTCCACGGACTGTACACCTGCGCCTGTTCAGGTTTCTATGAAGAAAAATGTAATCACATATATTATAGAATGTGTACTGAGTGTTTGCCATCTTGTCTTAGATATAGTTATAGTGATATTGCTTGTCCATCGCGTGACCTGTAATTTAAGCAAGTAAGGTCATCTGTTTCCATGGAGATAAATAAGTTTAATGCCACTATTGGAGATATCTAGGACTGCAGACTGTATGCGTTGTATGCTGAAACAGTTACACACAAACAATACTCTAACCAGAGGGTGGAAACGGACAAAGGGATGTGTTTGTTGAGCTTTAATGTGTTTTTTTTTAGCTTGTTTGTCTATCCTTTCATCAGACCTGTCCTTCTGTCTGTACTATCCTTTCATGTGTCCTATCCTTTCATTTAACCTATCCTTTCATCTGTCCTATCCTTTTGTCTGACCTATCCTTTCATCTGACCTATCCTTTCGTCTGTCCTATCCTTTCCTCTGACCTATCCTTTCATTTGACCTTTCATCTGACCTATCCTTTCACAGTGGTGCAGTCACAACTGGCGTTGGTTGTTGCACTGGGAAGGCTGGGCCAACTGATGTGGCTTGGTACTGGACTGGCATAGATATTGTGCCACCATACTCCATACTCACAGTGGCAGGAACAAGTTGGATCACTTCAGGCTGTCGTCGACACGTAGGGCATAATCGCACTTGTTACCGCAAGGGCTTGGTACGGTTGTACATAACAAGAAGGACTGAAAGGTGCTGGGGCTGGCAGCGTAGTGGGCAGCTGCTGATATACTGGACTGTTAACTTGTTGAACCATGTAGGCTGCATGCTATGACGTGCAGTATCCACTTGGTGATGGCCAGGTAATGAGGAGCCCCCACACACTACTAGAAAACCCCAATGCTGTGTTTCACTGGCTCAACTTATCGACTGCAGCTGAGGATAGAAACCGAGAGAACGTGAGCGCTGTAGGTAGCTGGCCATCACTTGTTGTAGACTCTGTCTGTTTGTGGTGTGACTGCAGCTGCTGAACGCTGGCTCTTGGGCTCTCATCCTGAGGAGAGGCAGTATTAAGGCATGAAGGAATTAGGAAGCCTGACTCGAAGGACCAGTACTGGAGATATCTAGGACTGTAGACTGTACGCGTTGTATACTGGGACATTTCATCCACAAACAATACTCTAATCAGAGAATGGAAATGGACACAATACAGGAATGTATTTGTGGAGCTTTAATGTCCTTTCTTATACTCTTGTTTGTCTATCCTTTCATCTGACCTGTCATTTCAAAAGATTCAAAAGATTCAAGATAAAAAAAAAAGTAATTGTCCAGTATCACATATTATCTTGTAGTTTCACTCCTCTTTTGAGTCTACGTCAGTATTTTTGTTCCATTGGTTGAAGAAGTTGGATAGTATATCTCTCCAAAGCTTTGTGCAATGGTAACTGGAGACTGGTAAAATGCACAATGACACCAAACTGCCCTCAAAAAGAGTAAAATATAATAAATTGCAAAAATCACCTTGATACTTGCTCAATACAATGTCAATCTATTGTTTCTTTACTTGATTAAAGCCACAGTATGCCATTTTTAACTAAAAAATGCTTTTGAGGGGAAAAAAACATCCCTACTATAAGCAGGCTTGCTTTTCCACAAACATGACTTTCTCTGTGACAGAAAATGGAAAACCCCCAAGGTTCAATAGTGGGTCCAATATTATTGTATTTCATTGACAGATCATCACTATTTTGTTTTTAATTAATAATAGGAGGAAAATAAATAGCTTCAAAAAGCTTGCAAAAAGTCCAATTTTATTAATGCAGTTTATGTAAATTTTATGAAAGAATGTTACACAAATACGTCCACTTTCCATATGTAAATCATTTTCCCTACAAAAGCCAAATTAAACAGTAAAATAGTAAATAAATATGCTAAATAATAAAATATATAAGTCATGATGTACATTCAAACCTTTTGGACACAATTCTCTATGCCAGTGGTTTACTATTTAAAGATCAACTGTGTAACTTACTGGTTTCGTCTTGCATAAAAAACTGTTTTGGTTTATTTTGTCATTTTAGTTTTTTGAGTGCTCAGAGTGAGCTTATGACAGTAAAAATGTATCTCCAGTTTTTTGTAACAGTTTGGATTCAGATCACAAGTGGTTTAGAAAATGTTAATGACGAACAATATATGCACATACAAATCTTTTGAAAAAATGCTATTAATTACACCACAGACATAACACAGTACAAAAAGGAGTGTTTTGGGTACCAAAATGTACAAATTGATGCTTTATAGCCTAATCTATCAATATCTGTCAAGATACAGGTTGTCCCAAAAAATATGCATAATTTCGCAGGCCAATAATTTTGGCAGTGCTTGTTGAAATAACCTCAATTTTTTAGAGAATGTATAGAAACAGATCAAGATTTTATATTTAATGTTTTATTTTTGTTCCGTTTTCAGGTTGGGCCATGCCATTCACTCCCAAAAAGAAGTGATTTTGTATCTTGGAATATGTTCGCACACAGTCACCCAAGACTGTGCAGCGTGTCTTCAATGCAACATTTGGAAAAACCACCACTGGAAAAACAAACTCCCATAATAAACGTATGATGTACAACACCTAAACTGTTCAATTTCATTAAGCTAGACTTAGTAGTTTTAAGATAATTGCCTTTAAAATTATGTCCAATTTTTTTAGACACCCTGTATAATAGTTCAAGCCCATCAAAGTAGCATATAGCACATAGTTTTAGAATTACATTTATGTTTATGGCTTTTTAATACAGCTCAGATTAAAAATACATTTTGTTAACTACAGTTTGACGAGTTCCTGCACGATGCTTTCCTGGACAATAAAGTGTACGTAACCCATTATGTTCCGCATTATGGCTTTAACTTTTTGTGCTAAATGTACAGTCCATCATCAAGCAGAGCATTAGACCTTGGTCGTGATCCACCGTGCTCTCGCCGTCTCTCACTATCTTTGTGGCTCCTCCTACTTTCTCTTTCTCCTTTATCATGATCTCTATGGCTCCTCCCACTTTCCCTGTTGTCACTCCTAATTTCTGCATCAATGTCTCTGTGGCTCCCCCTGGTGTCTTTATAGCCACTTGCAGGATCTTTAGCTCCATGATTACTTCTAGAACTCCTCCCACTCTCCCTGTGGCCACTCCTACTTTCTACGTCAACATCCTTCTCTCTGTGGCTCCTCCTACTTTCCCTATCTTCTGACTTTTCATGATCTCTATGGCTACTCCTACTCTCTTTATGGTCCCTCTCACTTTCAGCATGACTCCGCACATCACCCCCATGACTCCTCCCACTTTCTCTATGGCTCCTCCTACTCCCTCTCTCCGCCTCGTCGCCTTTTTCAAAATGTCCGCTTTGTTTTTCCTCTTTCAGTTCTTTCCTTGAATGATGCTCCGGCTCCACCCAGCTGCGCCATCCCTCTCTGTCCAAGCGCTCCCTCCTCTCTCCATCGCCATGGTGATGTTCTAATTTACTCCTATCAGTTCTAAAACTACTGCTACTACTACTACTATGGCTACTACTATGAAGGCTTTTTGAAGTACTTTCTAGTTTCCTACTTGACAAACTTGGACTGTCAACCTTTAATTTTTCCTCTTGTACCTTATAACTTTCTTTAGGAATCACAACTTTTTCATCACTTTTAGTCTTGACATCTTCTTTTGCCATCCAGCTCTCTCTAAGACTCTTAACTTTTTGATCTACATTTGTCTCAAATTTAGGAATGTCTTTCACACTTTTGGAATAAACTTTTTCCTCAGCATTTTCCTGTTTGGCCAACCAGCTTTCTCGTAAGCTTTTGAAATTTGATTTTTCCTCAGCTTTAGTCACATCATCTTTAATTTCTTCCTGATTTTTGACTGAAACTTTTGGATTAACCTTAGCTGTTACCTCCTGTTTAGTCAAGGAACCTTTCTCCTCCTCTCCTTTACTAATATTTTTCTCATCAGTTTTTGAATCTTGCTTAGCTGTCTGACCCTCTTTCTGACTCTTAACCTTCATTTTATCGTCTTGTTTTTTACTTTTAGTTTTTTCCAACTTTTCCTCTTCTTCCTTACCTTCTAATAACTCTTTTCCGGACAAACTAGCTTCCTTCTTGTGCGATTTCTTTCCCAATATTGATTTATCCTTCTCACCTTTCTCCTTATCTGCTGCAATTTTGTTTTCCAATTCTTTGTCTTTCTTTGTAACTTTCAAAATGGGATCTTTAAAGAATTCCTTAAGAGATTCTTTAACGCTGTAAACGCTTTCCGATTTCTCCTCATCTAATTTCTTAGGTTCTTTTTCACTTTTTAACTTTTTAATATCAGATTTGACTTTTTTAAGATCGCCATCTCCATCCTCTGTATCCTCAGACTCTTTGAGCAACTTTTCTTTTGCTGCTTTTGCTTCTTCCTCCTTCTTCCTTTTCCTCTCCTCCTCCTCTTTCTTTTTCCTTCTCTCCTCCTCCTCTTTCCTCTTCTTCTCCTCCTCAACTTTTTTATCCAACTTTTCCTCCATGAGATCCAACTCTTGCTCCAGTTCGGCTAATTTCACCGGATCACATTCAAACTCATCCTCTACTTCCTCCTCTACTTCCTGTATTTCCTCATATTCCTCCACCTCGATTCCATCCATCGTTTTTTGCAATTGAGTCTTCACTTTGTTCAGCTCCAAAAGTCCGTCTTGTAGATCTTTGCACACGTCTCGAATTTTGGACGCAAATTTGGTTTTGGCACCTTTCCGAAGTTCATGTGAATCTTTGGCTAAGAAGAAAACGTCCAGTGCGAGAAACAGAGCGGACATGACTCCAGTGGTTACGCTTATGGCCTGGACAGCCTTAGCGGCGCCCCCCGCTGCCCCGAGCACCTGCACTGTGCTGATCAGTTTGTCTGTGTTTATCATTAAGGCCTTCCCCGCACGACCGCCCTCCTTCACCACATGCTTGATGTTGTGGTTTAAAGCTTTTTTAGCAGCGCTCTCAGAGAATTTCTCAAAGTCCCACTCCTGCAGGGTGTCTATACCTTCCTGTGGAGAGAAGAGGAAACAGAGCAGTTAAAAGCAGGGGTAGGCACTTATTTATTCCACATGAGAAACAGAAAATATTGTGGGGGGCCGGGCCACAACGCTTAACTTAATTCTGCATAATATGAATTGTATTTCTTCATAAAAAGCCACTAAACCCATTTAGTTTTAGTTTTGACCTGGTTTAGTTCTGGTTTAGTCCTGGTTTAGTCCTGGTATAGACCCAGTTTAGTGAGGTTATCTTACAAAAACTGTCATTAAAAAAACACCTCTAAAATAAAAGCAATGCGGCTTTAGTTCGTGCATGAGGTAAAATTATAAAATGTTTATTTTGTAATTCCAAATGAGCTTAAACGGGCCAATCAGAGTAAACTAAAGTTCCATATGTGGCCCAGGACCTGGACAATGCCCAGGTGTGGTTAAAAGAATGCATCAAATACAAACTATAAACAACTTTTTAGCTTGTTCGTATTTGTTTTAACACATAGTATTAGCTTAAAGGGCCATATTACTCAATTTTCTGATCTATGTTATAATGTTTCCTCATTAAAAACAACACCTGAAATGTTGTTTCTTCAACATTGTGTTTAACACACAAACCCTGCATATTTAGTTCTTCTCTAAAACGAAAAACACACTTATGATGTCATGTGGTAACACAAGAAGTGTTCCACTGTGTTTTAAAAATTCATACACCTTCACTAGAATGATGTGAATGATTTCAGCCCTGGAATTGCAGATCTACTCAAAGGTAAAAGGTAGCTGGTAACTTGAAAACTACCGCTTCATGACATCACAAGGTAGAACAGAGTATTTTGAGCTTTGGAGATGTAGACAAACTCAAATGTGTGAATGAAACAAAACACAACTCCAGGTCTATTTTTGAGGAGGTAACAACGTTAGAACACAGCTTAACCCATTGACGCCGGATGCTGCGCAGCGCAGCGCTGAGTCTCCTGTCGGTGTTCTGGATTGTCTGGCGATCAGCGTAACTGGTAAAGGCGGGGCCACATCTGGAAACATGGGGGGGGCGTGTCCTCCTCTCGCTTCCATTCACTCCCATAGAGAGACGCAAAACTGCCAGAGCTGTATTGTCACATTAAACCTTCTTTATCGTGGCGTATTATTTCTCCATTGAAAAATAATCCAAATGCATCCCAAGACCTGGTTTGAAGTAACAAACAATGCTCTTTACTGCCAGCGCATGAACGCGCTAAACCACTTGATCTGGTCGCTGTTCCAGACGCTCCTATAACAGGTGCCATATCGCTATGTCGTGTAACAAATAAACATTGTCAAACACAAATGTTGTCCGTGTCTTCACTGTCATTGTCACTGTCAGCATTTTTGTGTTTGACCATGTTTATTTGTTACATGACATAGCGATATGGCACCTGTTATAGGAGCGTCTGGAACAGCGAACAGATCAAGTGGTTGAGCGCGTTCATGTGCTGGCAGTAAAGAGCAACGTTTGTTACTTCAAACACCAGGTCTTGATGGGAAAATGTGCAGGATACATTTGGATTATTTTTTAATGGGTAAATAATATGCCATGATAAAGAAGGTTTAACGCGACAATACAGCTCCGGCAGTTTTGCGTCTCTCTATGGGAGTGAATGGAAGCGAGAGGAGGACATGCCTCCCCCATGTTTCCAGATGTGGCCCCGCGTTTACCAGTTACGCTGATCGCAAGACAATCCAGAACACCGACAGGGGACTCAGCGCTGCGCTGCGCAGCATCCGGCGTCAATGGGTTAAAGCTCAGAGAAATCCATTTTGTGTAACAGATGAACTTTAATGAAAACATTTAATACAATATGATTACAATCGTCTCCTCAAAATGATGCATATAACAGGAAGCTGAAACTCATGAATAGGTTAGTTCTCACCTGAACGAACTCAAGGCACTCCCGTATGTCCTTGATCTCCTCCTGGTATCCCTGGATTATCTTCTCCATGTTCTTTCGGTCCATGTTGGAGTGAACAGCATCTGTGATATTGGCCGTTGCCGAGGTGATGCTTCCGGCTGTGGCCACTCCGATCCCCACAGCTGTAACGATGATGGACGCTCCGAATGTGAAGGGAGCCAAGATCAGACCTGTGCGACGAGGGGGCAATGAGAAAGGTAATGTTATGGTATTAAGTTTTTGTGTCATCTGTATTTTAGCCATCAACCATAGCTTGTATCGAGATTTGGACTAAGGGAGTGGGATGTCACCCAGAGTGTTTGGCTCCCGCCAAATGAAGCTCATCAAGGCTAGCTGTAGGGACAAATTTGGAGCAGAATTCCATATTTGGGATTCTGAGAAAGTGTACCAAAGCTAAGTACCAAAACTACCTGAAAATCTGAAAATGGGTGCCAGTGCACCTTAACGTTAAACTTAAATTTTATACTTTACCTGTGATGGTGGCGATGCTCCCGGCGACACTGGCCACGCCCCCTCCCACCGCTGCAGAAACCGTCCTCTTGTGAAACTGGTCCGCAGCGTCGGCTAATGCTAAAAGCTCCAGGATTTTGTGCTGCAGTGATGCTCCCCGCTGGTTAAAGAGATGAACGAACAGACGCGCTGCCATGTACACACGATCGGCAGCTTCCTCCATCACTCTACACACACACGGACATTAGACATTATTATTTAGATTTCAGTAGAAGTTACAGCTCATGAAATGTACAATTCATTACAAGGTGGCTATGTAACTTTTCTGTTTGAGCGTCCGCCACTTGCTCGTCTCCATGGAGAAGTTATTGCTCTGTAATTAAACTTATCTCTCTACATAGAGACAAACAGGTGGCAAACCCTACACCAGAAAAGTTATGTAGTGTATCTTTAATTTTTATATATGTAAATATAGATTAAAATTTAGTAGAAGACTATATTACTTACTCTTGTTCATTTTCCTCCTGATTAGAAGTCTCATTCCACTCCACCCAACCTGAGAATCAAAAACATAACATTTGAAGTTAAGATTATAATCATTTAAAGGTGCACTGCGCAACTTTTCTAGTCATTTTTCTGCTCCCTTCTTCTTACTGTTTTGCCTGGAATGTTCCAAGGTATGACTTTAAACATCTCCATCTAGCATTTATTCATTACAGGCGTTTCTATTGCTCAAAAATACAATTCCTTCTGTGAATAGGGGCGACTCTCCACAGATCTGAACCGTTATGTAGCATAGAGGTGTAACCCACTTCTCTCCATCATGATAGAACTGTGGAACATTCTAGACAAAGAAATAAAATTTCCATGGAGACATCAGGTGGTGGACCCTTCACTAGAAATGATATAAGTACACTTTTGATACCACAACAGCAATTTCATAAAAAAAAAACAAAAACGTGTCTTACCTGCGACTGTTTTCCACCACTCCATCAGTTCGTCATCCTCCTACAATGAAGCAAAAATTAGGTTTTCCTTCTCAAATTTCTGGCCTAAAATCACATGATAACAGTCTTTAGTCTCACCTCTTCTGTCTCCATGGGGGATTCTTCAGTCGGATAAGCAGCCATCTCCACATTCTCCACCTCCACTGCCTCCTCCTGGACACACACATAATAATAATCATCTTTATTTATAAAGCACTTTTAAAAATAAGGTTTACAAAGTGCTGTACAGACAACAAAAAACAGTATGAAAGCATCAAATAGCATATAGAAAGTGTACAAAAGCCAAGAGGCCTAATAACAGAAAACAGGATCAAACAATTCAATAAATTCTAATAAATAAATTAATTAAATTGAATAAAAATAAATAAGTCAAGTTAAAACCAGTTAAAGGGAGGCCAATTGGTAAACATTAGTTTTCAGATATGATTTAAAACACAGTACTGATGGTGTAGCCTTATCTCCTCAGGCAGGTCATTCCAAAGCCGAGGCGCCCGGACTGAAAAGGCTCCATCAGCCTTCATCCGGAGCCTAGACTTTGAACAGCCACAGGGACCTGCCTGAGGATCTAAAGCTGTGGGAGGGCTCATATAGGGTTAAAAGTTCTGAAATGTAACTTGGTGCAAGATCTAAACGAGCTTTAAAAGTGATCAAGTGATAAAATCTTCAATTCAATTCTAAAACATGTATAAATATGTAGTTTATTTGAACCTGTCATAGGCACTTCAAGCTGCAGTTTAAATGCACAAACCTGCTCTGGGTTCAGTTCCTGCATTTCCATTGCTTCTTCAATCATCGGCATTTTGTCTGCTCCCTTTTAGGAAAGTAAAAAACATACTTTTTTTTTAAATGCCAAATTGAAATACAATTAACAAACAACTACAATTAACTTAAATTAATTGCTCAATGTTCTTAACTACCAATCAGGAATCTATTAAATTATACTAATTGATTAACTGATAGATAAAACCAATCATTACCTGTGCAGTGAGTTTCGGTAATCTAGGGAGCGTCTTTTTTATTCTGAACGACACAACCTGAATGAAACAGATTAAAGTCATGCAGTACTTTGAATTAACCTGAAATAAACATGTATTATATTATTATTTTTGTAAAGTCTCACTCTTTTTTTCCTCATAATTGTCCTTCTCCGTTTTATTCCCAGGCCTGTTGCTGGCTGCTCATCTTCACCGTCCTGCAAATCAAAATACAAACGTATTAAAGAGGGAGTATTGTACTTCTATGAGGTATTACCTGCTAACACATAACATTTTTAGTTCACCATGTTACCTTTTATTGTTTTGAAAATGCTATATTCACCAAAAACAACATATTAACACATTTCAGCTTTGTTTTTGACACTATGCTCTCCGTGCTAGTCACTCCCCCTTATCACATTACAATTGATGTGCATCCCACTAATGAAAATACTGCACATCGCATCAGGTTTGTGAAGTTCTAGTGTATTGTTTTCTATCATGTTTTTGTATGTTTGTACAGAATCTTACAATTAACAGTAAAGAGAGTTTGAATAGGGCCTGGGAGAGATCGCGAGATTACTCAAACAAACCTCTTCAGGCCTGTTTTTAATGACGGAACAATGTTATAACATGATATAAAGCTCCAAAAAGTCCATTTGGCATAATACTCCCTCTTTTATTAAGGGTAAATCAAATATAATCTCAAATAGCATCTCATTAGAATAATCAACAATCAAAATATAAATGTCAATGTTTTTAAGAGGAAAAAAATGACCTGTGGTTCAACAATCTTGGGCGTCCTCTTAAATAAACCAGCAAACCCCGATTTCTTCTCCTGTGGACAAAGGAGTCATTCATTTTACAACATAACAATTAAACACTACACAACAAAAATATTTATAACTATAACTCTTTATTACGTATTTATATTGCACATTACATAAGTAAAGGATTAGGCCTACCTTTGCTAACAGGTCCTCATTACTGGCTGACAGATTCTCCTCCTAAAAAAAGGAAGACAAAAATTGGCAACAAATCAAATATACAATACAGCCACCTCCAATGTCTTCCAACCATCTCCAAAATAGTCTAAAAACAAACTGCACATTACATGGGTAAATCAGATATAGGACACTTTTGGATTTTATATACAATAGTCCAGGGATGGACAATTTTTTTTTCCATGGGGCCACATGAGAAACAGAAAATATTGTGGAGGGCCGGGCCAAAATGCTTAACTCAATTCTGTATAATATCTTTATAAAAGCAGTAAACAGCATTGGTTTAACGCTCTGATCAGAATCGTAAGAATTTATGTTATGACTAAGCAATGAAAAATTGAGGCTGCCTTACAAAATATGTAATAAAAACACTTAATAAAGCAATGAAGCTTTAGTGCATGCATGAGGTAGAATTATAAAATATGCTTATTTTGCAATTCCAAATTAACTTCAATGGGACGGTCAGCGTCAACCAAAGGGCTGTATAGTCCCTCCCTGTGTATAAAATGAATAGATCTACAGTATAATTTTGTTTAATATGGAAAGGGCGAGACATGAGATTGAGTCTACAACAACAATATACTACAAGATTTTAACACTGAAATAAAAAATGTACAATTCAGTTCACAATTTTGACAATCTTATATTTGCTTTATTTAATATTTTTGTTGTCATTGGAGTACTGCTTTTTGGAACTGTAGCTTCTTAAGAAATGTAACTTTCCAGCCCTTACCCCTGGGGCTGTTTTTTATCCATCCAAATGTAAATGTTGTAACCATAAATGTTACAGATGTTAGCCGAGCCTCACCTGCACCATCCTGTCTGGGATGCTGTCACAGCTCCCAAACTCAAACTGTGTGTCACTCAGAGGATCCTGAAAAATACATGAAGTTTGAATTATTTGACCATTATTTTATGGTGCATGTTTTGGATTGATGAGGGAAGCCTAAAGTAAAGCGCCGAAACAAACATGGCTAAAATGACTGATGTGCTGTATGTAGTAGAGATACAGATATATGAGGCTGATATTTGCACTTTTAGCTCAACTTGTTTTCTAATTTTGACTTAAACTGGTGGGATTATACCTGTTGTAATTATAAATTAGAACTGTACAGTCCCTGACAAAAGTCTTGTCGCTTATCCATTTTGTAGAAACAAAAGCTTATAACCTGACTTTAAATTAATCGATTGGTTTTAGAAATGTCTCATATGAAAACTAAAACCCTCCCAAATTATGCTCAATATACTAAAATAAATTAGCTTCACTGAAGAAAGATTGATCATTTAATGAACACAGAAAGGTCAGATTTGGCAAGACAAAAGTCTTGTCGCCTACAGAAAATTGAACAAATAATTTACTTCAAATACAAAAATATGTTGCATAACGTCAGTGAATTAAGTAGTGGTGCTGTGAGATCCATATTTAATATCTTGTATGACTTCCATGAGCTTGAAGGACTACATCCATGCGGTTCGACAATTATTCATACAATTTGTTGATGAAGTCATCAGGAATAGCTAAGAAAGCATCTTACAGCCTCCCAGAGTTCATCAAGATTCTTTGGTTTTGCCTTCCATGCTTCCTCTTTCATTCTACCCCAGACCTGCTCAATGATGTTCATGTCTGGTGACTGGGCTGGCCAGTCCTGGAGCACCTTGATCTTCTTCGCCTTGAGAAACTTTGATCTAGAGATGGAAGTATGCGATGGAGCACCATCCTGCTGCAAAATTTGACCCCTTTTATGGTTGGGAATGTAAGAGGAGCTAATACTTCTTGATATTTTAGGCTATTGATATTGCCTTCCACCCTGCAAATGTCTCGCACACCCCCATACTGGATGGAACCCCAGACCATGATTTTTCTGCCACCAAACTTAACTGTTTTCTGGGTGAATCTTGGATCCATGCGGCTCCAGTAGGTCTCCTGCAATATTTGCGGCGGCTGTGATGTAATTCAACTGAGGATTCATCTGAGAAATCCACCTTCTGCCACTTTTCCAGTGTCCATCCTTTTAGCAGGCTGTGGGCCTTGGCAAATGCACACGGTTTTTTTATTGCCTTTTGTTTAGTGCTGGTTTCTGTGCACTGATTCGACCATGGAGGCCATTTCGAGACAGAATTCTGCAAACTGTTCTGGTTGACACAGGGACTTGAGGTGACCAGGCCTGGTGGAGCTCTGCTGCAGTGAAAGGGGCTGGCCTTGGATTTTCGAATCAACAAACGGTCCTCCCGAGCAGCTGTCTTGCGGGGTCTGCCGGACCTGGGCTTGTCAAAAACATCTCCAGTCATTTCAGATCTTTTTCTTATTCTTTGTACTTGACGCTGAGACACATTGAAGGTGTCAGCCACCTCAGCAGTGGATCTGGGGCCTCATTTATAAAAACTGCGCAGGAGTTGTCGTAAGTTAGTGCGTACGCCTAGTAGCTACGACAAGGCGTGAGCCACGCAAACTCCATATTTAGAAAACCCACCGCACGCACCAAACCACGCAGTCTTTGCTTTATAAATCCCACCTGCAACTACAATTTGCGCACGTAAACCTACGTCACGTCACGCCCTCTCCACACCTCCACCTCACCATAAAAGGAGCATGTAAAGTGACTCGTGAATGAGATTTCCCTAAACATGAGCTGATAATCAGTGGGTTTGACTGAGACACGCGGGACAGAGGGAGGAGGACGCTCCACGCAGCCCCACGTGATCACGACAAAGACTTTATTAAAGACTTTATTAAACCTTGTTTAATAAATAAATACAAAACTAAAAGTGACAACAATGACTCATCTGTTCATTTAATCATATTTTATAATATTTAGGCAGAACATCTTTGCAGTAAAGACCATGTGTTTTTTCGCTGTTTCAAGAGTTTTATCGCTATATTTTTAAGTCTGTCTATGAAGTGTGTGTGAGGACTGGCCCTGTGTATTTATGCATATACACGTAGATACGTGCACGCGCTGATCTGAATGGTCAAATTATGAGCGCGTGCGAGAGATTCAGATGCCCTCCCCTGGAGAGGGAAAGGAGCGAGGGAGGGACACGAGGATACGAGGACACAGATTTAGCACGAAACACATCAGATACAGATGTTATTCTGCCAATTAAAGTCCACACGAAACATCCAAACTGCTCACCTGTGAGTGTGGGTCTGGGTCTGTGAGTGTGGGTCTGGGTCGGGACGGGCACGGGCATTATTCTGTTCTTCATACAGTCAGAGAGCAGCTCTCATGTGCAAGAGTTCCCCATTACACAAAAATGTAGGGAAGATTTTGGTTCGGGTCTGGTTCGGGCAGTAGGCTTCGTGTTGTCCGCAGACTCAGGTCACTCTGGCGCTCGGTGCGTAAAGACTAAAGTAAAAGTGTTAAAATTGCGTTCATTAAATCAAAGCCTGGCTCCTGCTGCGTCCAAGGGAAGAGTTTTCTCTCAGGTTGGGTCATTATTTCGTCCTCTGTGTTGGTCACAGACTGTGTTCTATAGAAGTCTATGGTCGCGGTGTGGACTGTGGGACTCTGCGCTACACCGAGTCCGGGAACGTGGCCGCGCAGTGTCAAATGTATAATATTGTGGAGAATAATGAGTGGAATAAACAGCCCTTCTCCGTATTTTGGCGAACCAAACACTTAAATGCGCAAATCAGAAGGTAATTCTTCTATATACGTGGATTTTCTGATCAAACACTTCCTCAAACTCTGTTCACTTCTGCCTCTCTCCATGAGTGTCGCTTTTTCCCCGTGGCTCCAGACTTTGCGTAGAACTTACAGGAGGTCCCGAGTTGGCGTAGAGTTAAGCAAAGAGCCACGCCTTAGGCAAGTTTTATAAATACCGCGGTTGGCGTAGGAAGCGCGCACGCACGGATTTTTGCGTAAGCAAGCTTTATAAATGAGGCCCCTGGTCTTCAGCCTCTTGATAATTAACACTTTGGTCTCAGGGTGGATCTTAGGCATGTTGTCAGAGGTCAAGTTGCAGTTGATGTGAAGGTCTGGTGTGCTGGGGTTCTTTTTATACACACCCACGAATTGATTGATCAGTAACTGATCACAGATGAGGCTGTAATCTAGGATTGGGTGCATCATATGACAAGGCCACAAGACTTTTGTCTTGCCAAAATCTGACCTTTCTGTGTTCATTAAATGATCAATCTTTCTTCAGTGAAGCAAATTTATTTTAGTATATTGAGCATAATTTGGGAGGGTTTTAGCTTTCATATGAGACATTTCTAAAACCAATCGATTAATTTAAAGTCAGGTTATAAGCTTTTGTTTCTACAAAATGGATGAGCGACAAGACTTTTGTCAGGGACTGTACACCAATCAAGAAGCAATTTGTGAAGAAAAGTTGAAAAATATGTTGAAAATCACAAGAAGCTGAAAATTACAGGAAGTATTAATGACATCACACAAAGAATTCTGTCCAAAAGTTAGACACCATTTACACAAGAAGTACATTTTTGTTATATAAAAGTGCATTGTGTAAGTTTTCTGGTGGAGGGTCTGATATTATTGCTTTGTCTGGAATTTTTCACAGTATGGCATTAAAACTTTCTATCTCCCCGGAGAACAAACCAGACCAAGTTAGGTTTGTGGAAAGGCGACCATTTTTGAGCTATGAAATCAGCTGTAATTGAATAAATGGAAGGTAGATATGTTTGAATGTCATACTGTGGCATATTCCAGACAAGGAAATGACATATCCGTAGAAACAAGCTGGTGACAGAACCCTCCACCTACAGTGAAACAATATACTTTTTTTAACGTCTAACTTAGGAAACAGACTTTCAGACAGAGCGGTGTCTACAGTTAGCGTCACACCTTCAGGGAGTGTCGATTATATCAGTTGCAAAGTATCAACTATACTTTTTTTTAAAACAAAATTGACTTTTAGTTTGTTTGTGGGTTAAACAGGTTCAGTGAGTTAAAATCATTACCTCATCAGTGGTCAGTCGTGGAGAAGGTTTTGGTGACTTTTTGAACATCCCTGCAAAGCCTCCAGACTTTTCCTGAGAAATTTAAAGTGACAAATTTGAGTCACTAATGAAATGAGAAAATGTTTAGCTGTAAGCACAAAAAAACACCCAATTATTTGGTTTTGGACCTTCGTTTTGGAGCCTTCAGACAAATTTTCACAACTTGCAGAAAGTGGTGTGTCTCCAACAGAATCCTACAAACAATAGAAAAGTTAGATATAAGTTAGCTGTATAAAAGTTGTTGACAGGGCAGAAATGAAGCCTTCCTGAATAGGTTTAGAATGATCTTAAGCCGTATCAGAACAAGTACAAGTGCACATAGAAAAGAAAGTACTATGATTTAATGTTGAAAATCGCATTCTAAAGAGTATTTTTTTAATCTTGTCAGGGTATCGAAATCTGTATTGAGCATCAAGTCTATTCCTTAGTATCGAGAATCAAGTTTGAAATTTTTATATTGTGACAAAACCATTTTAAATAAACTCACCTCATCTGCAGATTTCGCCTCTGTATTTTTATTAGGCTTTTTGAACATGCCAGTGAAGATATTGTCCTGAAAACACACGATAAGTAACTTAAGTGAAAGTTCTATTGAATGTTTAACTTTTACTTCTTTTTAATACACAAATGCATGAAATAATATTTAACAAAAAAAAAGGACACTACTGTATATACATACTTGCCACATTTACACAAGAGCTTTAAATCTGAATACAAATAATTTCATTCTGAACAAAAATGACCCACTTTTAAAAGAGCATGTAAACGCTTAATTCCTAATGAAAATGATTATTCGGAATTAAACTTAATTCAGAAGTAAGTGGTTGGTTTATTCCGATTTTAAAGATGACTTTTAATTGTTACTGTTTAATTCAGAACAATTAATGTGGAATTAAAAACATCATGCAAACATGGCCACTATGCCATCTCTTACCTCACTGTCAAAAAGGTTGTCAATACTTGAAGATCGTTTGAACATTCCTGCAAATCCTCCTTTCTTTTCCTAAAATCAAGAAAGCAAAATTAAATAAAATATAAACTTAAAATTATGCATACAATTTAAAGAGGGGGGATTTGATATTATATTCAGATCACCATATTATATTTTATTGTTTTGAAAATGCTATATTTGCCGAAAACATTTTATTAACGTTTTGAAAGTGTCATTCGCCCACTGATCTGAAGGTTGGCGGTTCGAATCCAGCTCTCGACATAAACATCTCAGGTTGAGCGGTCAGATCCACTGACCCACAGGTTGGCTGGTGTGATTCCAGCTCCCACAGATGAATGCTGCCATTGTGTCCTTGGGCAAGACACTTAACCCACCTTGCCCACAGTGTCTGGCGTACACTGGTGTATGAATGTGTGTGTGAATGGGTGAGTGGTTCCTTGTTGTAAAGCACTTTGAGTGCCTTGAAGGTGGAAAAGCGCTATAGAAAAATGTGACCATTTACCATGTTCTTTTTTGACAATCTGAGTTTGATTCCCTTTGCTCGCTGAACTAATCCACTCCCCCTTCAGAGCACTATAACATTACAATCGATGTGCATTTCGCTGATGAAACTACTGCTCATTGCATTAGGTTTGTGAAGTTGTTGTGAAGTTAACAAAGTATTAATATAATATCGTTCATGTAGCCATTTTAGATTTAAATACCTACATTTTACATTTCTTCTTATTTAAAGCTAAATTGTGTTATATTATTATTGTTCAGTCATTTTTAAATAAATTATCCATTTGAAATTCAAGACATTTTAACTCATAGTTATTCCATTCTATAGTTTGAACTCACTTTGGTCGCTTCAGTCAAGTCATCATTGCTGGCCGTCATCTCTTCTTTGTCCTCCCTATCCTAAAAAAATATACACAAAACATGTTTAAATAAGATCAAAATAACTAAAACTGTAATAATTACAAGTACATTTGAGGTATAATTATAAAAATAATCACTGGTGAAGCTGCTCTTTCTTTTGGAGTCTTTGGTGTCTTTTTGAGAAGGCCACTGAACATCCCTTTGTCCTGAAACAAACAAAACAAATACAGAACAGGATCAACACACACACTGTATTTATTATGAGGTCAATGTCACAGTTTTGATTTTCAGACCTGTTTATTCTCCGATAGATTTTCATTGCTTGCTGAAAGTTCATCACCAGACTGTTCCTGTGAAGATAGAAATATACATTGGGAGTTACTTCAGAAGAATTCACTACAAACCACAATGAATATCTGTGAGTGAATGCGGTGTGTGCTGGTTTGAGGGACAGATGGTGCAGATGGGAAGCATTTCCAGTATATTCTTGGTCGATTAAAGACATATGCTGCTGATCCATTAGTCGACTAAAAGGGGGCGTGGTAAAAGCTCTCAATACTATTATGTACCTCGGTGTATCTGACCTAAACAGTGCTCACAAGACTTACCTTCTCAGCTGTGGTGCCCTCTGCTGGTTTCTGGGGTTTCTTAAAGAGGTTGGTGAATATACTTTTCTCCTAAAATAAAATTAAAAAGTGAGTAAACATTGCAAAAAAGAAATATCTAGTTTTAATTTTTAACAAAGTATTTATCTTTATTTATAATTTTGCCATTTAAGTCCTATATACCTGCATTATATTTTACATGCTTTTTCTTATTTCTAAATAAATTTACAAAAAAAAAGCAAACAAATAAAATAAAATAAAATAAATAAATACCAAAAAATATATAAAATAATAATAACAGCAATTTAAATTAAAAAAAAAATATTTCAGACAATACATCTTAAAAGTATATATATTATAAATGAATTATAAATGCACAATTTTAAGTGTATTCCTATTTTACTTTAAATTTTTAAGAATGTATTACTATAATCATACATGTAGCCATTTTAAATTTAAATACTTACATTGCCTTACACATATTTTCTTATTTAAAGCTAAATTGTGTTATATTATTTAGTGCTGTCATGCGATTTAAAAAATTGAGAGATTAATTAATTATGATCTGTAATTAATTAATCTAATTAATCTCATTTTAATCTCACCTAAAAATTGCTGAGAAAAGCCTTCAATTTAAGGTATTTTCATTTAAATTCATTATTACATTATTGTGGCAGATCAAAAGACTGATATAGATTTAAAAAAGTGACTTTATAAAGTCATTTATTGTTTAACAAATCTCTCCAATTTGGCTGTTGAGCCCAAGTCTCCATGAATAAGAAACTGTTTGCTGTAAAGTAGCAAAGACGAGGAAATCTGAACATAATAACTTGTGTCTACTTAAAGACAATAATAAGTCCAGACTTTCCTTAATCATATTAAAAATATTATTGATAGAGAAATGCTTTATATATGAGATCACTGGTTTCAGTCCTGGTTTAGACCTGGTTTAGACCTGCTTTAGACCTGCTTTAGTCCTACTTTAGTCCTGGAATGGATTAATCCTGGTTTTAGTCCTGGTTTTAGTCCTGGTTTAGTCCTGGTTTAGTCCTGGTTTAGTCCTGGTTTAGACCTGGTTTAGACCTGGTTTAGACCTGGTTTTAGTTCTGGTTTTAGTTCTGGTTTAGTCCTGGTTTAGTCCTGGACTGGATTAGTCCTGGTTTTAGTCTTGGTGTTAGTTCTGGTTTAGAGGCACACAGGAGGAAGCGCGGTTTACGCAGCGTACGCGAGAAAACACGATCCACACGCGGCTCACGGGAGGACAGCTGTGTCCGCGCAGCGTCTACGGAAGGAAACGTGGTCCGCGCGTTCTCAGGTTAATGATGATGATGAAGGTGTGTGTTTGTTTGTGTGTGTTTGTGTGTGTTTGTGTGCGTGTCCCCTCATGTGGCAGGTCACTATAGGACAGTGCAGACATCATGAGCCTATGCAGGTTGTTTTCAGGCGATATTATATTTGTTATTTTCTTTTATATTTCACGTCGGGAGAATAATTTCCAAGACACGAATGTGTTTTTACCTGTGCACTGCTGACTCTGTTCTACTGGTTCTTCGACCTCGTCCATTGTGCGACTGACGCCGCCAGCGTTAACATAATGTTTACATCGCTCTTACTGCGTGCGTTTTGTGTGGGTTTCCGGCAATGAGAGGAATTACCGAAATAAAAAAAAATTTATAAATGTGTTTTTGTGTGTGTGTGTAAAAAAAACAGGTTTTATTATAAAGCAACTCGCATACAGAAACACTAAAGTTAGAGATTAAAAATGAGATTAACGCGATTAAAAAACATAACGCGCTAAATATGACTGTAATTAATTAATCGCAATTAACGCGATAATTTGACACCCCTAATATTATTATTGCTGTTAAGTTATTTTTAAATAAATACTATACATGTTTGAAATTCAAGACATTTTAACTTATATTTATTCCTTTCTACAGTTTGAACTCACTTTGGTCACTTCAGTCAAGTCATCATTGCTGGCTGTCATCTCTTCTTTGTCCTCTCTCTCCTAAGGAAAAAAAACAAACAAAAAAACACAAAACATGTTTAAATAAGATCAAAATAACTAAAATTGTAATAATTTCAAGTACATTCGAAGTATAATTATAAAAATATTCACTGGTGAAGCTGCTCTTTCTTTTGGAGTCTTTGGTGTCTTTTTGAGAAGGCCACTGAACATCCCTTTGTCCTGAAACAAAAAAAACAAATACAGAACAGGATCAACACACACACTGTATTTATTATGAGGTAAATGTTGCAGTTTTGATTTTCAGACCTGTTTATTCTCTGATAGATTTTCATTGCTTGCTGAAAGTTCATCACCAGACTGTTCCTGTGAAGACAGAAATATACTTTGGGAGTTACTTCATCAGAATTCGCTACAAACCACACTTAGCGTTTTCAGGCCAACAGAGAACTGTGCCAGGTGCCGGTTCCTGCACCTAACCTTGAACCAACTGACATGTTCATACTGAAAATCAGGAACCGAAAAGTTGGATCTCAACGGCAACCAGGTAAAACTTGTTTTTTCTAAGCAAATCGCACATTAGACGTCAGCAGGTTCATCCGGGTCACACGCAGAAAAATAAACAAACAAAGAAAACGTGTGTGTGAAATATGGTGGAGAAATCAAGTGACAAGAAGATTGTGCAGTGGTCAGCGGAGGAGACCAAATATTTGCTGTATCCGTGTTCGCCTGGTAAGGTTTCATGTTTAGATTGGGCGTTGCTGCCGCCTTCTCCACAGCAGATGTTATAGTAGAGCTCGGCACAAATAAATTATGATTTATATGAGTACAAATGCTCACTGGGGTCGATGATGAGATCCATTATTGTTATTTTCCTTGCTGTGACATCGGCTTTCGTATGGCCTTGTTTTGTTCACTTAAGTGGTATGAATGCGGGTCACTCACTGGTACCACTTTGGTTCAAGATGTAACTGGTGTGGGCGGGAGTGGGTGCGGCAAAAGGTCTCAAAACTATTATGTACTTCTGTGTAACCCAAACTGCACTCACAAGACTTACCTTCTCAGCTGTGGCGCCCTCTGCTGGTTTCTGGGGTTTCTTAAAGAGGTTGGTGAATTTACTTTTCTCCTAAAATCAACAGAAAAATATTTTTCTTTCAATTTGAACAACTTTTTAATCTTGGTACATTTAGTCATTTAATATTTATATACATAAATTATTTTGCATGTATTTTCATATTTCAAGCTAAATTAAATACCTAATAGAATAGTTAAAGGGTGTAGAATAGAATTCTTAAAGGTTGTATAGAGGATTTTCCAAGGAAAGAGAAATACAGTGACTTTTTGTTCTTTTTCAAATGTGCATGACACCACCACCTTTCCTCCACAGCTTCCTAAGCTCGTGGATCAGTTACACTAGAAACGTACGGAGTTTGATTGACAACCTAACAGCCAATAGATAATGATTTAGCCTATGTTAATGTTTATCTGGCCCACCATGTCCACAGTTGATGGATTTTCACTCTTTTTTTTTTTTGGATCATCATAATTACAAGGCTGCTGCATCTCTATAATGCTATTTGACAATTTCAAAAAGAAAATTCCTCCATACAACCTTTAAAAGGACCCATATTATGTTGCTTGTTATTATTTTAAGTTTGACTTATTTTCTCCTGTTGTATGTAGACAGTTATGAAAAATGCAGAGATAAATTAAATGGTTTAGTGAAATGTATTGATTTAATCCAGACCTGTTTATTCTCAGACAGATTTTCATTACTTGCTGAAAGTTCATCCCCAGACTGTTCCTGTGAAGAGAAAAGATAATGCACTTTATAATAATACACATTTACATTAGACAGTATGCCACCTGCCTGTCTCCGTGGAGATGTTATTACTTCGCCTGGATGTCTCACAGTGTAGGCTTTTAACTTGTAATTTGTATTTATTCAATAACAGGTGTTTTAATTCCCAAATAAAACCTTGAAAAATGTGCATTCTTCTTGTGAGTGGTGGTCTTCAAGGATATAAACAAATTTCACTTCGTACTGTGGAAGAATCCAGGCAAAGCAGTAACATCTCCATGGAGACAAGCAGGTGGCGGCCTCTTCATCAAAAAAGTTACACCGTGCAACTTTAAATCCTTGTAAAATAGAGTTTTAATTTCTCCAAATGTATTTGAGCAATTATTTCAGTACAGACATATTATATAAGCCGCTCTTGAGGTCAAAATAAGTCTGCTGTGTGCTGTCTACATTTAATTGTAACACGTTATATTGTCCAATAATAATAAAGTGTTTAATAATAAAGTTTTACTGTGACGGCATAGATTTTCCTTACTTTCTCTGGCTCGGGGTCTTCCACTGTTTTCTGCCTCTTGAACATGTTGGTGAAAATATTTTTCTCCTAAAAACACAGAAACAAATGTTAAATCCAACACTAAAAGATGCCATAGAGGAAACTAAAGACTGCCACACACTTCAGGATTTTTCCTTCTTCAACGATTTTTAAACATGTGACAAAAATCGCACACTAGAGACACGAGGAGAATCTTATGAGACTTAAAATCTCTGATTGCAAAGACTGCAGCGAGATATGTCTGCGGACCACAGGCTGTAAAGCTGTGAGCGCGATCACGTCAGCTGTTTCCTGTCTACAGTAAAACCACTCACTTGGAGCCTCTTAAGTGTTTAAAGATCAGTTTAGATACAAGTTAAAACTGTGTTATTATTTGTGAAATGTGGTGCAATACTTCAGATACATGATTTTTAAAGCATAAAAGTTTGCCAATTAGGTACACAGAAAGTAGAGCCTCTATCACTAATCTGCAGCTTCAGCTCGATCCATGCGCTGAGTGGATGTAAACAGTCACATGTGAGGAACTACTCTGCCTTTTTACTTTCAAAGAACGCTTCAAACTGGATTAACAGCTGTGTTTTGTGGACTGGATGTCATTATTTGTGGAGGACAAATTGTATGGATAATGCAAATGAGATGTTGCAGTTTAAATTTACAACTTTTTGAGAGGTGAGAAATAATTAGTTTCGCTATTTCCAGAGTTTTCTATTTTGCATCTCAGTGTCCGTCACTCCGTTTGCCCCTGATGCTTTATTTTATTGGCTGTTACCATAGCCTTGGTGGTGTTTGGTGGTTATGATCTGACAGAGAAGCTCAGAGTCACACTGACACCACACATGAAGACACAAAGTCGGGTCACGCCTCTCCAAACTTGCAAATTGCAGCCAAAATCAGACAAATTCTCCTTATCTAGCTCCATGAAGACAAGCAAGTGACATCAGGCCAGGTTAACAGTAAGAATGCATGTTTTTCTATGTATTTTTATCAATGAAAACTACTGCCATTTAAATTAAGAAATTATATCTCTATAGAACTGATCAGGTGGAAGTACCCTCACCACAAAAGTTACACAGTGCATCTTTAATCACTGAAATAGAAAGTTTGTTTTCATGATGATAGAAAATCTTTATATTATATTTCGAGGCTTCTAACCTTCTTTTTCTCTAACAGATTTTCACTGCCGGTGGAAAGCTCTTTGTCCAAGTTCTCCTATAAGATAAATAAGATCACTATTAACATTTTAAAAACACAATATTGTTCAAATTTAATACACACTGAAATAATGTCTGTATAATTTATTTAAATTTCTATTTATTGTGTAGATAAAACAAAAAGTAAATATTTGAATGAATTATTGTAGACATTTTGGAAGTAATAATTTAAGATTAAATAAAGTATATCAAGTCTATTAACATTAGTATCAGACAATAAAAGAAATAAAATCTAAATAATCTGATTAAGGTGGTCACACAATATAGTCGTATTAACACTGCTAAATATTAGATAAAAGCATGAGTGGATATTTTCAAACCTCATCAGTTAGGGCTTCTTCTGTTGGTTTAGGGGCTTTCTTGAACATCCCACTGAAAATTCCTTTTTCCTAAAACAAACAAATAAAAAGCAAATATCAAGTAACAAGTGTGTATTTTGTTAGATAAATATTACCAGAGTTTATAATTTACCTTAGCACTCCCTTCAGAAGTTTCACCACTGCTCGTTGAAACGGCATCGTCGAGAGGTTGTTTCTCCTGTAAGAATTAAAATGTATGTCTTGAATGCTCCACTGTGTTTTTAAACCCCACACACCTTCACTAGAATCATTTGGAGAATTTTAGCCTTGGAATTGCCAATCTCTACTTAACATAAGTTAAAATGTAGCTGTTAACTTGAAAACTACCGCTACATGACATCACAAGTTGGAACAGAGGATTTTGAGCTTTGGAGATGTTGACAGACAAATAACAAAGTTAATCTAACATGTGTTAATGAAACAAAACACAAGTTTGGGTATCTTTTTGAGTCTAACATGACTTAAACTCATTAGAGTCACCTTTCATATCCTCACCTCGTCTGGCTGCTCCTCTTGTGGTTTGGGAGATTTCTTGAACATTCCACTGAAAACACCTCCCTTTTCCTGTAATAATAAAAATGAACAAACATCGGACATGTTTTTATGAGTTCAAGGAAAGAATGTAGTAATATCTAAAATTGTGTTTCATTTTCCTTACTTTGGCCTTGTTATTGTTCTCAGACACACTGTCTTCACTGGTCAAGGCCTCAGACTGGAAAAGAGCATGGACATTTGACTTATATTATTTAATGTTTTTAGGTATTAAGCAAGTTATAATGTTGTACTTTCATCAAAAAGCGCAGCTGTGCATGTTTCTGTATTTCTGTGTTTCTTGTAAAATTATTCAAGTTATAAATAAATAGTGCCCAAACTAGTTTTAAAAAGGTGCGGAGTTTGAAGTGTGGATACTTGTTCGACCAATCACACTGTTCCTTATACCCTTTAGTCCCACTTTAAGTTCATGTTCAATTGAAAAACTGAAACTTTTAACAAACTACAGCTAATAAAAATACATGCAAACACATATTCACCTCTTCATTCTGAGCCGTTTCTGTTGTTTTGGGAGACTTTCTGAACATCCCACTGAAAATTCCACCTTTTTCCTAAAGCAAAGATTACAAATGTTATGGAGCAGCCCTAAACCTGATGTAAAACTGATGTAAAACAGTGAAGAGAACTCACCTTGTTTTCAGACAGACTGTCAGAGCTGACAGAGAGCTCCTTTTTCTTGTCCTAAAACAGAAGCGAGACCAGAGAGATATCTTTATAATACTGTTTACCCAAAAACATATCTAGAGTTGTGCTTTGATTCATTCTGATCACTCCAGAACTGTAATTAAGACTTATACAAATAATCAATGTTACTAGCTAATAAATAAATAAATAAATATGATGGCTAAATAGAAATGATATCATGTTATACAACTAAAAGCAAATCAATAGGACTACAGTATAAAATAGGACCATTAAGCATAAGTATGATTTTTTTTTTTTTTTTCAGTTTGCATCACTCACACGCAGGTCTCATTAAAGGACCCATATTACACCATTTTCTGATCTGTTATAATGTTGTTTTTTCATCACAAACAGACCTGGAGTTGTCAGATTAAGGTGGAGAGGTAGAGTACTTCACATTTCATATGAACGGGGCCTTACTTCATATTGTAAAATGGGCAAGATGCAAACCGAAGCACACTGACTGAAAATATAGTATGTCCTTTAGTACATGCGCATGGACGATATAATGTGTTTCAACCAGCAAGATGGTCTTCGTTACAGCATGAGAATAAAAGTGGGCACACAAGTGTCCCTAAATACATTATATTACTTTATAATTCTTATTGCACTCCGTAAAGCACACTGTGAAAGGTGTTCTATAAATAAAGTCTTACTTACTTATGACTTATCAGAAAAAGAAGAAAGAAAAGACTGGCCAGCTAAAACTAGAGGAATGTATATGTGACCCACAAAAAGCATGTGCTGTGTTGACAAAAGGTAGAAGTGTCCATCACATATGCATCAATAACATGGCCAGAAAAGTCGCCATACTGGACTTATCAAATGGTTTGTTCATGGGTTTTCACTTTAATTTGGGAAGTAAAAGTTCAGAATCTCCAAAAAAATGATTCAACACTGATAATTAGCAAAGTTAATGCATGCTTATTGCTTTACATTGGCAACTATGATCAATACGATAACAGGTGACATCATAATAACAAATAAGTTATTATTATGGATCTGCTCTCACCAGTTTTGTTTCTGCCTCTTTGTGTTTTTCAGATTTCTCTTCTGTTGATGCTTCGACAGAGTTCGGGTCTGGACTGGGGTCTCTGCTCTGCTGGGACAAAAACATCACATGTTTTTAAATGCTAATAAGCAGTTACATCATGCAGTGTGAACATGGACTGTAATACTTTTTAAAGGGCCGATATGACACTATTTTCTGATCTGTTATAATGTTGTTTCCTCATCACAAACAGACCTGGAGTTGTGTTTTGTTTCATTCACACATGTTTAACACACACACCCTGCAGATTTAGGCTCAGTTCTTTTCTCAAACAGAAAACACTCTGTTCTACCTTGTGATGTCATATGGCAATACAGGAAGTGCTCCTTTGTGTTTTTAAACTCCTTTCAGTAGAATCATTTGGATAATGGCCACATTTACATGATGTTTTTTAATTCTTCTGAATTAAATTGTTCAGAATTAAAATATTCTCCATCAAGTTTACATGGAAATAATAATTCCGAATTGAGGTTTAGATGGAAAACACTTTAAATCGCTTTTATTTAATTCCGTTCAATGTCTGGGGATCGGAAAAGGTTCTGATTGGACAGGGACACAGAAGTATTTATGTTTCCTGGGGAAGAAAACACACATTTCAGATGCTACCAGCTTTTTTGTCATCTTGGTTTGTTGTTACTCCATGGACACAAACATGATCCACACTTTTTTCACAGTCTGAAATTCTCTCATCACACTTTACACCTGTCAGCTGAGGAGGAGAAGGGAAGAGTGTCGGAGAAGGGAGGAAGAAGACAAACTGAGTCTGCTCTACTTCAGCCCACTCCCACATCCTGCATGCAAATCCAAAGAGACGTGGATGAAAGTCCGAAGTGAGGACTGGTGGAGTGGGATCGTCCAGATCACGTCAGAAGGGCGACCTAACAAGCGTGCGCTGAATGACTGCAATTATTTTTAAGAAGAAAAAATGTTTACATGATCGGTTACACCCACTTACTTCGGAATCAAGTTGTTTTTTTCCCAAATAATCATTTTCATAAGGAATTAAGTGTTTACATGGTCTTTTTTAAAGTGGAATGCATTATTATTCAGAATTAAATTACTTTTATTCAGAATTAAAGTGAACATGTGAACGTGGCAAATGTCAGCCCTGGACTGCCAATCTCTACTGAATAAAAAGTAAAAGGAACTGTTAACTTGAAAATTACTACCATATGACATCACAAGGTGAAACAGAGCATTTTGAACACTGGAGATGTAGAAAGCCCAGTAATCCAGCATTACTTACACATGTGTGAAGGAACCAAAACACAATTAGGTGTGTTTTTGGTGAATTAAAAATCTGGTGATTAAAGCTCACAAGAGAATATTTTGCAAAATAAAGAACCTTTAAATATCTATATCATAAACATATATCTAATCACAATTACAATTATTATTTTTTGCTAGTTTTTTTTTTTTTTTGTGCAACCCTATCCCATACAGAAATATGCAGCCCCTTCCATCCATCTAAAATGTAAACTGTATATATGGTTTTAATCATATTATCTGCAGTTTCTAGTATTATTTTCTTCATTCCAGTGCAAAGTATGTATATTTAGAGCTTTCTGGTCAAAAACATATAAAACTGCGTGTGTGCTGCCCCCTGTTGCCACTGACATTTCAACTACTATGTGACATCACACAGTACTTCTCTGATTACATAACCTGGCTGTAACCACTTCACATATTTGAGATTGCCTCTTCCTCTGTACCTTTGTTATGGATTTGAACTGCAGACTCTTCATGACGGCCTTAAGTCCTCCCTGCGCAGACACATGTGAAAAAACAGGTTTAAGTCTCCTCCACACTGTGACTCAAACATGTAAACAAAGCCAGTCTGTTTAGATCTGAACCCTCCTCCTCTGTGCCTTCTGACACATGAGTCTGCAGAGGAAAAATACAACGGAAAAAAACTGATCAAAACATGAGGAATTACAAAATATGGACATTTATTTATGTTTATATTCATCACAAGCTCCTGAAAATGAGTTGTTTAAAACCATTTTCTTAAGTTTGATAACTTTTTGGTAGTAATTGCTAATGTGTGCATTGTGTCTCCATGGTTACTGGTCAAAATACAAAAGATAAACAGCTCAAAACATGTGGAAATACAAGATATGAAAATATTGCTTAAATGATTTTCATGTGCTTATTTTGCTAGTCTTTCCTTTTTCACACTTAAAGTTAAAAGGGCCCATATTACGTTATTTTTCTTTCTACTACTGTTGTTGCTGTTCTAATGTTGTTTCCTCATCACAAATGTGGAGTTGTGTTTTGTTTCATTCATACATGTTTAATCCACAAACTGGGCTGAGTTCTTTTCTCAAACAGAAAACACTCATGTCATGTGGTAATACAGGAAGTGTTCCATTGTGTTTTTAAACTCCATACACCTTCACTAGAATCACTGGGATAATGTCCGCCCTGGAATTTCCAAATTCTACTAAACAAAAAGGTACAAGGAGCTGTTAACATGAAAACTACCACCTCATCACATCACAACATGCTAAAACACGAACATTCACACAGACAGCGGCTCCCTCTTTTCTGCATCACTCACGGAAAAACAAAAACTAAAACACAAAACTACCCACGCTAGTCCATCTTACCGACAATCAGGGAATAATTTAGCTCCATAAAATGCTTCTTTATAAAAGAAGAATAGATATTTATATAACTATACACTGTATCTATACAGCATAAGATGGGGCACAATTTGAAGGGAAATCTCCAGATTTAGCCTCTGGCTGTAGCACCCATCTTCTTCAAATTCGTGGATCTGGATCCAGGATCCCACAGTCCAGTCCAGATCCAACAAAGGATTTTGAGCTTTAGAGGTAGACAGATTAAAGGGTTACTCAAACATGTATGAATGAAACTAAACACAAGTCCAGGTATGTATATAATATAATAATACCAGACAGGTATTATATAGGACCTAAAAAATTGTACCTACCTTGCCAGTGTTCACATGCACAGCTTTAGAGCTGCTTTATCATCCCAGTGTTATGTAAAACTTTTTTTCTGTTTACACTGTGTTTACTTCTCAAGCCAAATATGGCATGATCTTTTAATGTTTGTTTTTAACCAGTACAGCTCAAGATCATTCTAAAGCTATTCAGGAAAGACTCATTTTTGTTCTGTGAATGGTACTTTAGCTAAAATGAGTATCTAGTTTCTATACTAGTTTCAGTATTGATTAGTATTCTGTGTTTATAAAATTAAAGTCTGAGTCATACCTGTGTATTGTAATGGGACATGCTCGCTCCCACCCAGCCACCCACCCCACCACACCACCACACCCACCCACACACACACACACACACACACACACAAGCACACACACACACACACACACACACACACACACACACACACACACACACACACACACACACACCCACACACGCACACACACGCACACACGCACGCACACACGCACGCACACACGCACGCACACACGCACGCACGCACACACGCACGCACACACACAAGCACACACACAAGCACACACACACACACACACACACAAGCACACACACACAGGCTTTGTTTTCACTGTCGGGTTAGTTACAGGTCACACCCAAACACACCTGTTCAATCCAACACAGCAACATCAAACAGCTGCAAACAGATCTACTGTCAGATATTATGGTGCATTCAGTGAACGTCGGAAATTTCAGTTTTCCGTGACTGCTTCTGATTTCTCTGCAGCGGCAGCAGTAGTAGTATTAGTAGCAGCAGCAGTAGTAGTAATAGTAGCAGCAGCAGTAGTAGCAGCATCAGCAGTTGTATTGTTAGTAGCAGTAGCAGCAGTAGCAGCAGCAGTAGCAGCAGTATTAGTAGTAGCAGTAGCAGCAGTAGTAGCAGCAGCAGCAGTAGCAGCAGTATTAGTAGTATTAGTAGCAGTAGTAGTATCAGCAGCAGCAGTAGTAGTATTCGTAGTAGAAGAAATAGCAACAGCAGCAGCAGTATTAGTAGTAACAATAGTAGCAGTAGCAGTAGTGGTAGTACAGTAATAATTGTGGTTAATGAGGGAGTATTTTACTTCTCTCAGCACTATCACAACACAATCAGCATGCATCCCACTAATGAAACTACCGCACATCGCGTCAGGTTTGTGAAGTTGTAGTTTTGTATCTTATTTATGGCCTGGGAGAGATCACTAAATTACTTAAGCATGCATGGGTGACATCTAAAACCTCTTCAGGAATGTTTTGGATAAGTGAACAACTTTTTAATATGGAAGCTAAAAAAAATAATAATCAATGTTGCATAACACCCCTCTCTTGAATAAATTAATAGTTTTATTAATAGCAGAGTCATAATCTGATGTGAACTAAACTACTGTAGGTGGCTAAAATAACATGTTAATATGCAGCAAAAATGCAAAGGAGGGTGAATTCACAAGTTGAGACAGAAATGAGACCTTACATAAAAAGCAGGTTGGCAGGCCTCTCAAAGCACACTCATATGGGGAAAGCTGCATTGTAACTTTTCTGGTGAAGGGACCGGCAAACGCTTTTCTCCATGGAGACATTACAGAGGTACTTACAAAGGTAATTTTGAGCTACAAAACCACCTGTAATTGAATAAATGTAAAGCAGAGCTGTTTAATGTCATACTGTGGAATATTACAGGCAGAGCAATGGCGTATCCATAGAAGCAAGCGAGAAGTGAGAAAAGCAAGTACAGATGTCCCTATAATGAATTTTGAAGTATGATATACTGCTGAAGTAAATATAAATGATAAACAATAGAAGTGAAACTAATGTATGCCACTAACACAAAAACCCAAAAGAAGAAAAACTATTCTAAATGTACAATATGCTTATAAAAAAACAAAAAAAAAACAAAAAAAAAAAACACAAACTGTAATAAATAAATTGCAGAAAGAAGCACTTGAGTAGTTATAAGAGTTTAAATGTTATAGAAGATATTATAGAAAGCTACCTGTTTAAAATTGTATGACATGATTCTTTGTCAAAATAAAACAATTATTTTCCCTTTTTTTAAAAAAACAAAACATGATAAAAACACATCAACATATCGACTTTCTTTCTTTTGTAAACACAATATAAAAGATGTAAAAGTTTGTACCTGTGGCTCTGTGGCCTGGTCTCTACGGCACTGGCTTAACTGTCTGGGAGATTTCAGTTCCTTCAAAATAAGATTCAAAACAAAAGAAGAAACTTGACACCTTTTGTCTGACTGAAACTTTTCCCACACTGTGTGACAACAGACCTTCAGTTTAAACGGTCTCCAGAGGTCCAGAGCTACTCCTCACTCAATTCTTTAACCAAAATAGTCCCACTAAGAATCTCATTTTCAGCTGAAGATATTATAGTTTCTTTTTTTTTACAAGTTTTTAGTGCTAGGGGAAAGTGAAACCTATGCAAGCATAAGTAGAATATGCAAACTTCAAAAAGGCCCCATTATCAAACCCAGGACCTTCTTGCTGTGAGGTGAGAGGTTAGCGAGATGCTGTTGTAGCCACAGCTGCCCTGGGACAGACTGACAGAAGTAAAGCTGCTACTGTGTGCCGTACCTGCTCTGTGGGTCTGGGAGGAATCACTGGAGTTTCAGTCCGTTTTTCTTTGGGATCCACATTTGCACTGACCTAAAAATACATGACAAAATGATGAAACAAAAATGTTTAAGACAATCAAGTTTTACATTTGTTTTAAATGAAGAGGTTGGATATGTTTATCAGCTAAAAAATGTTTTTTTTACATTTGTTCTACCACAGACAATTTTACTACTGTTGAAAATGCCTTAATTTAACATGAGGGTGACTAACCTCTGCACTCTTCATCTACTTTATACTATACTATACTATACTATACTATACTATACTATACTATACTATACTATACTCAGAGGTGGAACTTCTATTTCTGAAGCCACATCTGCCTCGGGGCAGATATGAGCCACTGGGCGCTCTGACCACCACCAAGCACTTAACCCAGAGCTCTCATTTGTGGCTTCTTCATTTGCTCACTTATTTGTTCTAAACATGAAAAAAAATACACTTTTAAATGAAACGTTTTCATGAAAACATACAGATCAGAGACAGTACAAACAGCTCATACCTGGAGTCTCCTCTGATGGTACTGTGTGTAACTCAGCTCCTGCACGCACACACACACACACACACACACACGTGAGGTAATAGAGACAGTTCTGACCATGAAGTTTGAACTCCCAGAAGAATTGCATCTGAACTGGACTTACTGAGTCTGAGGGCCGCGGGGGAACCACTGGGGTCTTCCTCTGCACTGGCACTGGTTTCTGGACCTGGGTCTGGAATTGGGTCTGGACTGGGGTGGGTTTCTCTAGTAAACTGGACTCAATTGTATTTGTCTAGGAAAGAGTCAATTTCAGATGACAGTTTACATTAATGATAAATACAATATGTAAATTGTGGTGTAAGGTAGTTTGCATTACCTCAATGGGAGGCTTTGGAGGAGGGTTAGCCTGCGAAAAAGTAAAATGAATCAAAATTAACCATAGTCCTACCGTTAAAATACATCCTTCATTCTCTCCTCCTCTGACTTTCCTCTGCATACGTGTAATTTTCCTTCTTAGTCATGAGTATTTTAAGATTGTGATTTAAAAGTTGTGTTCTCACTGGTTTGGGTTTCTTCTTGACCTCTGGTTTCATCACACAGGCTTCCATCTCTGCTCCTGAACAGTGTAAACAAACATAAATTAAAACATATCAAAACTCCCTTTGCACCTCCTTTGTGACATAAACCAGAGAGGCCAAGACTAATGGAATTCACCTTTTAATCCAAAGCAAAGAAGAAGATACTAAAAATAACAAAAAAAGAATTACAAAAATAAACATAGCATTTAAAAAGAGAAAAGTGCAGATAAAATCCTTTGAGTTGTCACTGTGCACAGCTAAACATAACTGTTGTCAGTCTAATCATGATCAGTGTAACATTTAGAGAAATTTGGTAGTAAAAAAGTTACTTCTACAATCACAACTGCCCTGGGGCTGACTGATGGAAACATGGCTGCCAGTCTGTGCCAATGGCCTTAGTGACAAGCACATTTGACTTTGGGTTAAGGTTATTTTTAGATGAATTTGTATGCTTGACATAATAAAAAAAAATTATATCAATTAAAATGTGTTAATTAAAGATTTTGCTCTTTGTTTTTGTCAGAGTGAAAATAATTGAGAAAATCTTAAAATGTTCATGCTTTTAGGGTTTTTACACAGATATAAGATGTACTGCGATTTACTGTTGGAAATAACATTCTATTATTTTGTCTAAATAATGATCATCATGGTATTGGAATTGCTATTGAATATTGAGTCTGTTCCTTAGTGTTGAAGTCGAGGTTGAAATTTTAGTATCATGACGGCACTACTTCTAACACACAAATACAAGATAACACATATCTCATATGGACAAATATTTGGCATAAACCAGAGAGACTCCTGAATATTTAAATAATTTTAAAACGTTTTTTGTTCACATTCCAGTACAGACACAAACACAATGGCATTTCCTTCAGAAGACGGTAAAACCGCCATAGAATCCTGGGGTAATGGGCAGCAGCTGGAGCCTCTGTATGACCTGAAATCTCAAGTCTATCTGAGTTTAGCCACAATCACACACAAATACAAACAAACCAAAGTCAGGGCGATGTGAAAATGATAAGAACATTGCTAATTCAGTAAAATGTAGTATTTTGGATATAATTACAGAAATATTTTAACATATTAAGATAAATATTCTAAGCAACACAAGATATATATAATTTAAAGGTCCTATATTATACTAAATTGACTCTTGTGAGCTTTAAGCCATGTTAGAATATGTTGCCTCCACAAAAACAGATCTGAAGTTGTGTTTTATTCACACATGTTTGAGTAATCCTTTATTATTAGTCTGTCTACAGCACCAAAGCTCAGAATGCTCTGTTCCTCCTTGTGATGTCATGTAGTAGTAGTTTAAAACACAATGGAGCACTTCCTGTATTAGCACATGACAACACAAGATGGAACAGGGTTTTCTTTTGTGTGTGAGAGAAGAACACGTGAGAACACAACTCCAGGTCTGTTTGTGATGAGGAAACACCATTATAACAGATCGGAAAATAGCAAAATGCACCCTTAAATATAACTGAGCTCAAACTATATCCAGAATTTTGCCTGAATTTGTATTTATTTATTCATTTTTTATTTGTTTATTTCATTCATAAATTGTATAAAGACATTAACAGTGTCCTGACATTAAACATACAAGAAATGAATGAAAAGGAGCAGAAAGAAGAGTCATCTCATGTTATCTGCCCCCTCTTCCCTTTCCCAGAGAATACCCTAACACTAAGAGTTACTTTAAAATTAACTTGAGCTATCTTAAACTTGAAATTATGATTGGAACCAAACAGATTTTAAAATGTATAAAATGTGTACAGTCAGTGATAGAGCTATACTAAAATAAAATTTGAATATCAGCCTATTGTCTTTGTTAAAAAGTATTAAAAATACTACAAAACTTTTGCTCATTATAGTTTAGTTCATTCACTTTTTTTTCCAATGATACTGGAACCTTGACCAAGACATTTACCATGTTTTAGTATATATTTATATATTACTATAATACTACTTTTGTAATTGTCATTGGCTATAGCTTTGATACTGTGATCGAGTTAATAATAACAGAATGTCAATACCCCCACTTCTGCATTTATTTGTCTCTTGATTCTGTGTTTTGTGATTGGCTGAAACAGGGCACACACTCAAAAGCATCACTCACGTGTAACAAAGAAGGATTCCTGTTTTGATCACAGCATATCCAGACAAAATAAATAAATTATACATTACTTTCTGTCTTAAGTTTATAATATCTACTGCACCTCTTGTAACTTTTGAACTGAACTTTCATAAAAAAAAATATATAATAAAAAAAACCTGCACAACACTACAGAAACAAATACAATGCGTTATTTTGCTGTATCAAAGCACATTTTTGTGTTTTGTGTTTGCGTTACTTTTATTTTCAGTTGTATGGTTTTTTGTTTTGTTTTTTTGCAGAAGTGAGGACTAACAACAAGCATTTCTTACCGTTATAATGCAAATTCGTAAGACAGTTTACTTTTTCGTTAGTCCAATGACAGAAACAGTAGTTTGAAGCACTTTAACGCTGTCAAGTAAAGAAACAAGCCACGCACAAATAGTTTGTTCCGTAGAATAATACTGATATAATAATGTATTAACCCACCGATAGTCCACGGATAAGTTTAAATCCACTTTAGGTTCATGTCACGGAATTTTTTTCCGGTAATTTCCGTAATTTTTAGAGAACGGTGCTTTTTTTCTGCAGCACGAAAAACATCTGCACCGAGACACGTTCATGGACAATGAGAAATATGCCAACTAATTCCATATTAGCGCTAAATTACATGAAAAGAAACGGCCTATGTAGTGAATCTTAAAATATATTCGAGGAACAATAAAACGTAAGAATGAAATTAATTGTTTACAGCTGGCTGAATTTGGCTATGTCCATTTATATTTAATTACAGTCTAAGATTTAATACGATTGTAACTGACAACCATGTAATTACGACAATGCAGCCAAAACGATGACATAACTCACTTTACATGTAATAGACCTCAGCCCAACGAAGTAGCCGAAATTTGTACATAATGATCACTGTTACAATTGAAATCATGTAGCGTACTGTTTTTCTTTTCTTTGTTTTGCATCCAGAATGGGGAAAACTGACTTAGTATAAGACATGTGAACCTATATTTTTGAATATTTTGATTTAGGCCTGATATTTTCCTTAAACATCTATAGTTTACTTTAGATTAATGAACAGAAAAATCCTTCCTATGTTATTGTTTACCATTCAAAAGATATAATTTAAAGGACTATCTATAAGCTGGTACATTGTCATACTATTCAAATGTAACATGTGGTCTACAAAAACAGATAACAACAACATTACAACATTATTTTATATTAAAAACTTGAAAACTGTTGAAAGCAGGCAGGCAAGAGCTTTACAGTCTTTGGTATTTATTTATCATATGTTCAGTGTCCAATAGATCTCACTATAGAATCAATTTCCACAGCACAGAACAGCAATAAGTAGCCACAATAACGCCAGATTGCACACGGTGGCAAGATTTCCTACGCCTATAAAGGCAACACCAGCCTCAAACCGAACAAAGCAAAGCATCTCCAAACAAACAAACAAACAAAACGCTGTCATTCTGTTCTGAGACAAGCCAAAGTTGAAATGAAAAGATCCGTTACGAGACAACACTGCCTCTATGTCATCTATGTCATGAAAAATCTGTTATGAGTCCTGAAAAGTGGAGCTCACCTGGTCCAAGATGCACGAGCCTCTAGGGTGTACCTGGTCTGGCGTTCCCTGCGCGTGGCCTCACCTGGAGAGGGGCGTGTTTTCACCGGAAAGAGGGCGTGGTTTAGGGCTCGTATGACATAAACATGTTTGAGCCATACTAGCCATTTTTCTCATGTGTCAGAGTTCAATTTAAATGCAAGGAACATGGGTGGAGCAAAAATACAGGAAGCAGCGGATCATGCGCACAACCGGACCCAGAGTGTTGTTTGCACCACGCCCCTTTTACGGGTCCTCCTTTAACGATCCCTCAGAGCACGCCAAAAAGTGACGGTTGTTGTTCCCGATAGACATGCCGAAGAGTTGCTGTGTGGTTGGGTATATAAACAATAAAGCTAAGAAGCCTTCGCTAAAATTCATTCCCCTAGAGAGGCTGGCGCCACCTAGTGCCTCCGCTCAATTTAATTTTCCTCCAGCAACTATAGAAACCGGCTGATGAATCATCCCCCTGCTATGTCCACAAGAAAATCCTGTCAGAAGAAAAATATGGCTACAAGCGATACAAAGAGAAAAGCCCAACAGGGTGCTGTTATGCTAGCTGCACCTTAATGCAGGTAGCAGGTTACAGCTTTTGCTGGCAAATAAATATTAACCTAGTTATTAAAATCTTGATTTAATTGTGATATTGTTCATTAGTCTTAGGGTTAGGGTTAGGGTTAACAACTACACCAAAAATGAATCGGACCAAAGAAAACAGAAATCTGGGCTAACAGTATCGTATCGTAGTTATCGGCGCTGACAGAAATTATACCATTTCTAAATTCACTAGCTAACGTGCTTTAAATCTGAGCCTGTGAGTCAACTATACCGTAATAAAATTCAAATATAAAGGCAAAAATACAGGAAAACTATTTCTTACCTGGAGACTCAATGAGATACGAATAAATATCCGAGTATGACACTTCTAGCCACTGAGTGGGGTACACAGTACGTGGGACACTGAAGGGGCATGTTTTCATATTAATTGAATTCAGCTTTTGTACGTATCTTTCCCGGCCTCCGGCAAAGTGGTAATGTATTGAGTAGTCATACTGACTTGGTGTATTTTCTGTTATTATCTACACCTAGGAGTTCTGTATGAATTACATTTATTGACCCTGCATAAAAGTTCATGACGGGGTCGTTTGTTTTCCTCCAGAAAGGGGCGGGAACGTCTCTCACGAGTTAAGTTCCCGGATGTGCCGGTCTAACGTATTATAAAATAAAACACCTTTAAATGTCATCAAAACGATAAATTTCACAAAAATAAAAAATAGAAACAAACGTAAGATTTTTACTAAGAACTTAAATATAATTGTTCACTATATTTTAAAAGAAATTTATCTACCCTGTAATATGCATTTTAAGTGTTATACACAGAATGCATTGCATCTTAACTGTTACATTCTGAATCAGGGGTCTACTCAACCTTTTGCCTCTGGCAAGCTACCTTTACAAAACGAAAATGCTGGAGAGCAACTAATTTTTGCAGTCACAAGAAAGTGAGTGGATATAAGAGGGCAAGTCTTAAATGATATGCAGTTAGATACCTATAAAACATAAAAACATTATCCATTCATCAGTGCACAAAGTTCAAAATAACACTTTTAGAATGGTATTTAATCAAATTTGAGTTATTCAGCACAATATGTATAATTCAGAAATCCCTTTGCGAGCTCCTTGTAAAGGCGTGGAGAGCCACTGGTAACTCCCAAGCTAGAAGTTGGAGACCCCTGTTCTGAATAATATTTGCAATACACAAACAATTTCACAGCTCCACATAAAATGACAAAGGCTTTATTGAATAAGAGTCAATTGTTGCCATAATAATTAACTATTTAAAACAAAATGTACTATCTTATTAATGCTAAAACATCCTTTAGCACCTTTAACTACAAATCCCAAATTTCTTTTGAAGTAGTTCTGTAACTTTCAGTCATATCAGTGAATGAAACCCAGGCAGGTGTAGACTATTATCGCTAAAGTAAACATCTGAACACAGTAGCATGAAACTATATTGTTTGCACAAAATAACTCACCTTAATTACATACAATGACAAAGTGCTTTTTATTCAAAGTACTTTTATTGACAGTTTCACATGTACATTAATTACAGTGTCCTACATGTACAGTGTACCTGTTTTATTGCACTTACACAGAAATAAATAGTTAGCTCTATAAAGAAAATTGAAATAAATATAAGATTTGAAACTACAGCATAGAAACTGTCCAGTGTTATGTAACTTTTAACGGACAGCAAACAAAATGCAAAAAAAAACAAAAGAAAATGCATTCAAGTTATCGTAGCATTATCAAATATTTGTTCCTACTTAGCCCTGAAACCAAGAACACGCTTGTATCCATGGAGATGTCATTGCTTTGCCCAGAATGTTCCAAAGTATGGCATTAAACCAGGTAGGTACAGGTCAGATCTGTGGAGATGCGAACCCACTCACAGTAAGAATGTATGCTTTTCAAGGGATTTCTGAGCACTAAAAACATATGATTGAATAAATGGAAATAATAGATTGTAGATGCCATACTGTGGAACATTTCAAACAAAGCAACAACAACAACAACATATTATTATTATTATTATTATTATTATTATTATTATATGATAGATTATTATATATTAGATTACATATTAGTTATTAGATATGATCCTATTGGTCAAAAACACAAAAGAGTCTCAGTTAATGGCAGAAACGCAGAGACTGCTGCTGTGCAGACTGGTGCTGGTGGATATCATGTCTCTGTGAAGTTGTAGGTGCAGAAGTCACCAACTGGTACTTGAGCTGCAATGAAGAGGGTAGCTCAGGTTGTGGAGCATGTTGTGGAGGCTGACTTGGCTCAGTGATCTGTTGCTGGTTCACTGGCTCTGCAGTCAGAGTTTATGGAGGCTGGTGCACAGGCTGTAAGGACGGAACAGGAGTGGACTGCAGCTGGTGGTGCTGAGGCACATTAGGTGATGCCGTGGTTGACTGTAGATTTTGGAAAGGTGTGAGTGAAGCTTGGGGCTGATACACTGGTGCAGTCACAACTGGCATTGGTTGTTGCACGGGGAAGGCTGGGCCAACTGATGTGGCCTGGTACTGGACTGGCATAGATGCTGTGCATAGATGCCACCTTGCTCCTTACTCATAGTGGCAGGAACAAGCTGGATCACTTCAGGCTGGTAGAAGGCTGTCGTCGACACGTGGGGCATAATCACACTTGTTACCGCAAAGGCTTGGTATGGTTGTACATAACAAGAAGGACTGAAAGGTGCTGGAGCTGGTAGCATAGTAGGCAGCTGCTGATATACTGGACAATTAACTGGTTGAACCATGTAGGCTGCATGGTATGGTATGGAATGCTGTATCTACTTGTGGTAGGTGATGAGGACCCTCCACACATCACTGGAAAGCTAGGATGAGCACATCCAAATGCTGTGTTTCACTGGCTCACCTTATCGACTGCAGCTAAGGATAGAAAGCGAGAGAACCTGAGCGCTGTAGGTAGCTGGCCATCACAGACTCTGTTTGTTGGTGGTGTGACTGCAGCTGCTGAACGCTGGCTCTTGTGCTCTCATCCTGAGGAGAGGCAGTATTAAGGCATGAGGGAATGAGGAAGCCGGACCTGGTTGATCTGGAAGGTGTTGCAATCATCCTGTTGCTTCTCTCTCTGTTACTGTTCTTCTGTTGTCCATTTGGATGTTCGGGTGAAGTAATCCGACCAGTACTGGAGATATCTAGGACTGAACTATAGACTGTACGCGTTGTATACTGGGACATTTCATCCACAAACAATACTTCGTTCAGAGAGTGGAAACAGACACAAAAATGAATGAATGTATTTATGGAGCTTTAATGTCTTTTCTTGTATCTTGTTTGAAAAGATATGTCAAATGAAAGGATAGACAAAGATTCTGAAGATTCAAAAAGATAAAAAAAAAAAAAGCTTACTGTCAATTCTTCATATGAAACATATGAAGAATGGAAACTGTGTTCCTCACTCCCAAGCCTATAAATAAATAATAATAAATGGAAAAGTCCAGGTGTTCTTTGGGGAGATGCAGATTCCTAGCTCTCTGGCAGCCTGGTGGTTACCGAGGGGAGGAGGTTCATCTGAACTATTCTTTCATCTGATCTTTTCTTTCATTGGGCAATCTCTATCATAGATGCAGACTTAGATAGCTTAAAGGTAATGATCTGAAGCTACAACATAGGCCATAAGAAACAGTATTACCATGGTATCAGTACCAGCGTTACCATGGTACTCCCAAGGACCTGTGAGCTACCTAGGAATGCCTGAACTAAATAAACTGTTACTGATCTAGCAGCAGTTATACAGGGGAATTTACAACAGCTATAATTTTTTTAAATTAAAAAGTTATAGTCAATTATAGTAAAGTAATGCATTTAAAACATAGTAAGATGGAAATATATGAACTAAAATCTGTAGGTAAAACACAATTAAGCACAAAATTATAGCCATTATTAATATGCAGCAGCTTACAAGTCTGAATAGCAGGTTTAAACAAAAGTATATTTCCTGAAATGTCATACATGGTCCTATCTCTACACTGTCTATAAACACCACCCTCTCCTCTTGTAACCCTCATTGTCCAGTATCATATGTTATCCTGTAGTTTCACTCTTTGTTTGAGGCTACATCAGTATTTTTATTCCACTGGTTGAAGAAGTTTGTGTTGTGGCCAGTATATCTCTCCAAAACTTTGTGCAATAAAGTGGTAACTGGAGTAAAATGCACAATGACACCAAAACTGCCCCCAAAAAGAGTAAAATATATATTGAGACAGAGCAGGGTAAATGTGGTTAAATTTGCTCAATACAATGTGATTAAAGCCACAGTATGTCATTTTTAACCAAAAACTAAACTTAAAATAAAATCATGCTTTTTCATTGGTTTATTGAACTGAAAAAAATAAAATAAAATAAATAATAATAATAAATGCTTGCTTTTCCACAAACATGACTCTTATTTGACTCTCTCTCTCTGTAACAGAAAATGGAAAAACATGTGAGTTCTTTAAAAATTGCATTATTTTGACTTGAGGGGTCCCCCAAGGTTCAATAGTGGGTCCAGTAGTATTGTATTTCATTGACAGCTCATCACAATTTTATCACATAATAGGACAAAAATAAATAGCTTCAAAAAGCGTGCAAAAAGTCCTATTTTATTAATGTAATTTATACAAAGGTAATGAAAGTATGTTACACAAATACACCTGCTTTCGATATATACCTGCTTTCCATATATAAATAATTTCCCCTACAAAAGCCAAACAGGAAAATAGTAAATAAATAAGCTAAATAATAAAATATCTAGGTCATGATGTACATTCAAACCTTTTGGACACAATTCTCTATGCCAGTGGTTTACCATTTAAAGATCAACTGTGTAACTTCTTGGTTTAGCCTTGTATTAAAAAAAAAAAATAAAAAAAAAATTGGTTCAATTTGTCATTTTAGTTTTTTGAAAAGCCAAAAATGTACGTAATTAAGAGAACTCTAAACATTTGACTGATACTGTCCAGTTTAAAGTGCTCTGAATGAATTTATTGTCATAAAAAGTAAAATGTATCTCCAGTTTTTTGTAACAGTTTAGATTCAGTTCTCATGTTGCATAAGTGGTTTAGAAAATGTTAATTACAAACAATATATACACATACAGATCTTTTACAAAATTATATTAATTACACCACAGACATAACACAGTACAAAAAGGAGTGTTTTTGGTAACAAAATGTGAAAACTGATGCATTATGGCCTATTCTTTCCCTATCTTTCAATATACAGGATGTCCCAAAAAATTTTACATAATTTCGTGGGCCAATAATTTTGGCAATTCTTGTTGAAATAATCTCAAATTTTCACAGAATGTATAGAAACAGATCAAGATTTTATATTTAATGTTTTATTTTTGTTCTGTTTTCAGGTTGGGCCATGCCGTTCACTCCCAAAGAGAAGTGATTTTGCATCTTGGAATATGTTCGCACACAGTCACTCAAGACTGTGCATCCATAATAAACTTACGATGTGCAATACTTATACCAGGGGAATTCAACTAAACTTTGAGGAGGTTCGCTGAAAGAAAATCTCCTCAAGCAGAGGTCCAGAACATCATAATGTCTAACTTGCGTTATGATTGTGATACAGAAGTAGCCTAGTTTTATGAATGCCTGACTGTATGAACAATAGACGAATCAATGAAAATACAAGTTTAAAAACATTTCAACAAAATGTATTGTTAACACTGAAACACACAGTAGGCCTACATTAGATATAGGGCTGCAATTTGAAATGAATTTGAGGAAAAAAAATAAAACGGCAAAATCTTAAAACAAAGTGCTTAATTTCAGAAAAAAGCAGCAGCTTGAGTTTCCCTTTTTCTTTAGCTTTCACATCTCAACTTAACAGTCTCAATACATTTTTAAACAGATATCTCAAAACCTCTTTCCTTTGTGTCTGCATTCAGAGTTGTGATCGGCTTGAATGCACAGATTTGATTGGCTAAGTAGCATCAAGATTGGTTTGTATGTTACTTGGTCCATTAATACAGTGGTGTAAAGTTTAGACTCTAAACTGAATAGGCCCTGTTCAGTTGATTCAATTTATAAAATGAAATGCATTTGGCCTAATGCAGAAATTCTACAGTCAGACTAGATCCAAACCCAGAGTCCTTGACCCAGCAGGAGCAGCTCTGGTTCAGGCCGGACTCAGATGAACTGGAGCGGGGAGTGATGTTAGGCCTGAGAAGCACTTTCTCCGGGAAGAACCAAGTGTGCAGAGGACGGACTGCTCAGAGCAATATAACTAACCAAACGGGATTTGCGCTTATATCCGGATGCTTTGCGCCACCTGAGAACAAGCCGCAGTCCTCGAGCACAGAGGACAGGAGTAGCCCACACGGCTTCACTTGCTCACCCCCGTCTGGAACCAGCACATAGAGGACGGAGTCCTCCGGACCAATCTGACCAGCGTGCTTGGAGGACGGCACAAGACCAAGGACCAGACCCCCAAACACGTTCTGAGGGGCTGAGCGCTACAGTGAGTGCGCCTGTGTCTTTAGTGCTGTTAGTTCATGAGTTCATGATGATAACTTGAGATGAGGATGGCCCATGGTGTTAACGGGGAACATCGGCACCTTTCGCAATTGGAGGTAAAGCTGTTCCCCTGAGGAACATAGGCACCAAGAAACAGAGGTATGGGGAACAACAGGCTGACCCTGTCCAAGTCTGTATGAGATGGTGTCCGGGTCCAGACTCTGACTGTTCAATTTCACTGAGCTAGACTTAGTAGTTTTAAGATAATTGCCTTTAAAATTATGTCAAATTTTTTTAGACACCCTGTTTAATAGTTCAGGCCCATCAAAGTAGCACACAGCACATTGTTTTAGAATTACATTTATGTTTATGGATTTTTAAAACAGCTCAGATTAAAAATACATTTTGTTAACTACAGTTTGATGAGTTCCTGCACTATGCTTTCCTGGACAATAAAGTGTACCTAACCCCTTATGTTCCGCAATATGGCTTTAACTTTTTGTGCTAAATGTTCAGTCCATCATCAAGCAGAGCATTAGACCTTGGTCGTGATCCACCGTGCTCTCGCCGTCTCTCACTATCTTTGTGGCTCCTCCTACTTTCTCTTTCCCCTTTATTATGATCTCTATGGCTCCTCCCACTTTCCCTGTAGTCACTCCTAATTTCTGCATCAATGTCCAAGTCTCTGTGGCTCCCCCTGGTGTCTTTATAGCCACTTGCAGGATCTTTAGCTCCATGATTACTTCTAGAACTCCTCCCACTCTCCCTGTGGCCACTCCTACTTTCTACGTCAACATCCTTCTCTCTGTGGCTCCTCCTACTTTCCCTATCTCCTGCCTTTTCATGATCTCTATGGCTCCTCCCACTTTCAGCATGACTCCGCACATCACCCCCATGACTCCTCCCACTTTCTCTATGGCTCCTCCTGCTCCCTCTCTCCACCTCTTCGCCTCTTTCAAAATGTCCGCTTTGTTTGTCCTCTTTCAGTTCCTTCCTAGAATGATGCTCCGGCTCCACCCAGCTGCACCATCCCTCTCTGTCCAAGCGCTCCCTCCTCTCTCCATCGCCATGGTGATGTTCTAATTTACTCCCATCAGTTCTAAAACTACTACTACTACTACTACTACTATGGCTACTACTATGAAGGCTTTTTGAAGTACTTTCTAGTTTCCTACTTGACAAACTTGGACTGTCAACCTTTAATTTTTCCTCTTGTACCTTATAACTTTCTTTAGGAATCGCAATTTTTTCATCATTTTTAGTCTTGACATCTTCTTTTGCCATCCAGCTCTCTCTAAGACTCTTAACTTTTTGATCTACATTTGTCTCAAATTTAGGAATGTCTTTCACACTTTTGGAATAAACTTTTTCCTCAGCATTTTCCTGTTTGGCCAACCAGCTTTCTCGTAAGCTTTTGAAATTTGATTTTTCCTCAGCTTTAGTCACATCATCTTTAATTTCTTCCTGATTTTTGACTGAAACTTTTGGATTAACCTTAGCTGTTACCTCCTGTTTAGTCAAGGAACCTTTCTCCTCCTCTCCTTTACTAATATTTTTCTCATCAGTTTTTGAATCTTGCTTAGCTGTCTGACCCTCTTTCTGACTCTTAACCTTCATTTTATCGTCTTGTTTTTTACTTTTAGTTTTTTCCAGTTTTTCCTCTTCTTCCTTACCTTCTAATAACTCTTTTCCAGACAAACTAGCTTCCTTCTTGTGCGATTTCTTTCCCAATATTGATTTATCCTTCTCACCTTTCTCCTTATCTGCTGTAATTTTGTTTTCCAATTCTTTGTCTTTCTTGGTAACTTTCAAAATAGGATCTTTAAAAAATTCCTTAATGGACTCTTTGACGCTGTAAACGCTTTCCGATTTCTCCTCATCTAATTTCTTAGGTTCTTTTTCACTTTTTAACTTAATATCAGATTTTACTTTTTTAAGATCGCCATCTCCATCCTCTGTATCCTCAGACTCTTCGAAGCAACTTTTCTTTTGCTGCTTTTGCTTCTTCCTCCTCCTTCCTTTTCCTCTCCTCCTCCTCTTTCTTTTTCCTTCTCTCCTCCTCTTCTTTCCTCTTCTTCTCCTCCTCAACTTTTTTATCCAACTTTTCCTCCATGAGATCCAACTCTTGCTCCAGTTCGGCTAATTTCACCGGATCACATTCAAACTCATCCTCTACTTCCTCCTCTACTTCCTGTATTTCCTCATATTCCTCCACCTCGATTCCATCCATTGTTTTTTGCAGTTGAGTCTTCACTTTGTTCAGCTCCAAAAGCCCGTCTTGTAGATCTTTGCACACGTCTCGAATTTTGGACGCAAATTTGGTTTTGGCACCTTTCCGAAGTTCATGTGAATCTCTGGCTAAGAAGAAAACGTCCAGTGCGAGAAACAGAGCGGACATGACTCCAGTGGTTACGCTTATGGCCTGGACAGCCTTAGCGGCGCCCCCCGCTGCCCCGAGCACCTGCACTGTGCTGATCAGTTTGTCTGTGTTTATCATTAAGGCCTTCCCCGCACGACCGCCCTCCTTCACCACATGCTTGATGTTGTGGTTTAAAGCTTTTTTAGCAGCGCTCTCAGAGAATTTCTCAAAGTCCCACTCCTGCAGGGTGTCTATACCTTCCTGTGGAGAGAAGAGGAAACAGAGCACAGTTAAAAGCAGGGGTAGGCACTTATTTTTTCCATGGGGATACATGAGAAACAGAAAATATTGTGGGAGGTCAGGCCAAAACGCTAAACTTAATTCTGCATAATCTGACTTGTATTTCTTTATAAAAAGCAGTAAACTACTAAACTCGTTTAGTCTTAGTTTAGACTTGATTTAACAACTCCATGTCTGTTTATGAGGAGGTAACAACATTAGAACACAGCTTATAGCTCACAGGAATCCATTTGGTGTAATACAGGACCTTTAATGAAAACATACAGTATAATACAATATGATTACAATCGTCTCCTCAAAATGATGCATATAACAGGAAGCTGAAACTCATGAATAGGTTAGTTCTCACCTGAACGAACTCGAGGCACTCTCGTATGTCCTTGATCTCCTCCTGGTATCCCTGGATCATCTTCTCCATGTTCTTTCGGTCCATGTTGGAGTGGACAGTGTCTGTGATATTGGCCGTTGCTGAGGTGATGCTTCCGGCTGTGGCCACTCCAATCCCCACAGCTGTGACGATGATGGACGCTCCAAATGTGAAGGGAGCCAAGATCAGACCTGTGCGACAAGGGGGCAATGAGAAAGGTAATGTTATGGTATTAGGTTTTTATGTTTGATGCAAGTCACGTTTGTTGATTCCATTGTCCCAGTATACAAATGTCTCATCTGTATTTTACCCATCAACGACAGCCAGTGTAGAGATCTGGACAAAGGGACTGTGATGTCACCCATAGTGTTTGGCTCCAGCCAAATGAAGCTCATCAAGGCTGGCTGTAGAGGCAAATATGGAGCAGAGTTCCATATTTGGAATTCTGAGCAAGCGTACCATAGTAAACAAAGAGCCAATCAGGTGTAAGGCTTCCCACCTTCTCGCCGTACTGCTGTCTTGCAGGGGGTGGGCACTTAGCGCTGTTAATCAAACATGTTGCTAATTCTAGAGGGAGTGACCACAGGGGAACAAAGCATCTGATTTGTCTGGTATTAATGTTCATATGTCTTGATATATGGAAATAAATTGTAAAAAAAAAAAAAGATCATGGATCATCAGGATCATGTAGAGTGGGTAAAAATGAAAATTTAAAAGTCAGAATGACGAGGCTGGCAGCAGCAATTACAGAGAGAGCGTGATTTTTCTTTTCAAAGATAATAAGTCGATGGAGCTAAATCAAGTCCTTGCTCACTTTCTATTTGGAACATGCCGGCTAGATGCCTATCAGTGTCCCCTTATACTGAAACTACATGAAAATCTGAAAATGGGTGCCAGTGTACCTTAACCTTAAACTTAAATTTTATACTTTACCTGTGATGGTGGCAATGCTCCCGGCGACACTGGCCACGCCCCCTCCCACCGCTGCAGAAACCGTCTTCTTGTGAAACTGGTCCGCAGCGTCGGCTAATGCCAAAAGCTCCAGGATTTTGTGCTGCAGTGATGCTCCCCGCTGGTTAAAGAGATGAACGAACAGACGCGCTGCCATGTACACACGATCGGCAGCTTCCTCCATCACTCTACACACACACGGACATTAGACATTATTATTTAGATTTCAGTGGAAGTTACAGCTCATGAAATGTACAATTCATTACAAGGTGGCTATGTAACTTTTCTGTTTGAGCGTCCGCCACTTGCTCGTCTCCATGGAGAAGTTATTGCTCTGTAATTAAACTTATCTCTCTACATAGAGACAAACAGGTGGCAAACCCTACACCAGAAAAGTTATGTAGTGTATCTTTAATTTTTATATATATAAATATAGATTTAAATTTTAGTAGAAGACTATATTACTTACTCTTGTTCATTTTCCTCCTGATTAGAAGTCTCATTCCACTCCGCCCAACCTGAGAATCAAAAACATAACATTTGAAGTTAAGATTATAAGCATTTAAAGGTGCACTGCACAACTTTTCTAGTCATTTTTCTGCTCCCTTCTTCTTACTGTTTTGCCTGGAATGTTCCAAGGTATGACTTTAAACATCTCCATCTAGCATTTATTCATTACAGGCGTTTCTATTGCTCAAAAATACAATGTGAAGGGGCGACTCTCTACAGATCTGAACTGTATCGTAGCGTAGTGCTGTAACCTCCTTGTCCCCCTTGTGATAGAAAGGTTTAATCTGTACTGTGGAACATTCTAGACAAAGAAATACAATTTCCATGGAGAGATCAGGTGGTGGACCCTTCACTAGAAATGATACAAGTACACCTTTGATACCAACAATTTCATAAAAAAAAAAACCGTGTCTTACCTGCGACTGTTTTCCACCACTCCATCAGTTCGTCATTCTCCTACAATGAAGCAAAAATTAGGTTTTCCTTCTCAAATTTCTGGCCTAAAATCACATGATAACAGTCTTTAGTCTCACCTCTTCTGTCTCCATGGGGGATTCTTCAGTCGGATAAGCAGCCATCTCCACATTCTCCACCTCCACTGCCTCCTCCTGGACACACACATAATAATAATCATCTTTATTTATAAAGCACTTTTAGAAACAAGGTTTACAAAGTGCTGTACAGACAACAAAAAACAGTACGAAAGCATCAAATAGCATATAGAAAGTGTACAAAAACAAAGAGGCAGATCAGTTAACCCAATGATCAAAAACAGGACCAAACAATTCAATAAATTATAATAAATAAATTAATGAAATTGAATAAAAATAAATAATTCAAGTTAAAACCAGTTAAAGGAAGGCAAATCGGTAAAAAATTTTTTTAGGAAGTGATTTAAAACACGGTACTGATGCTGCAGCCTTATCTCCTCAGGCAGGTCATTCCAAAGCCCAGGCGCCCGGACTGAAAAGGCTCCATCAGCCTTCATCTGGAGTCTGGACTTTCAACAGCCACAGGGACCTGCCTGAGGATCTAAAGCTGTGGAAGGGCTTGTACAGGGTTAAAAGTTCTGAAATGTAACTTGGTGCAAGATCTAAACGAGCTTTAAAAGTGATCAGTAAAATCTTCAAATCAATTCTACAACATGTATGAATATGTAGTTTATTTGCACTTGTCATAGGCACTTTAAGTTGCAGTTTAAATGCACAAACCTGCTCTGGGTTCAGTTCCTGCATTTCCACTGCTTCCTCAATCATCGGCATTTTGTCTGCTTCCTTTTAGGAAAGTAAAATACATCACATTTTTACTCAAGATTTAACTACAATTAACAAAAAACTATAACTTAAATTAATTGCTCAATGTTCTTAACTACCAATCAGGAATCTATTAAATTATACTAATTGATTAACTGATAGATAAAACCAATCATTACCTGTGCAGTGAGTTTTGGTAATCTAGGGAGGGTCTTTTTTATTCTGAATGACACAACCTGAATGAAACAGATTAAAGTCATGCAGTACTTTGAATTGACCTGGATTAAACATGTATTCAATTATCTTTGTAAAGTCTCACTCTTTTTTTCTTCGTAATTGTCCTTCTCCGTTTTATTCCCAGGCCTGTTGCTGGCTGCTCATCTTCACCGTCCTGCAAATCAAAATACAAACATATTAAAGAGGGAGTATTGTACTTCTATGAGGTATTACCTGCTAACACATAAACACACATAACATTTTTAGTTCACCATGTTACCTTTTATTGTTTTGAAAATGCTATATTCACCAAAAACAACATGTTAACACATTTCAGCTTTGTTTTTGACACTATGCTCTCCGTGCTATGTCATTCCCTCTTCAGAGCATTATCACATTACAATTGGTGTGCATCCCACTAATGAAACTACTGCACATCGCATCAGGTTTTTGAAGTTCTAGTGTATTGTTTTGTATCATTCTTTTGTATGTTTGTACAGAATCTTACAATTAACAGCAAAGAGGGTTTGAACAGGGCCCGGGAGAGATCACTAGATTACTCAGACATGCGTGTATGACATCTAAAATCTCTTCATGTGTGTTTTTAATGACGGAACAATGTTATAACATGATATAAAGCGCCAAAAAGTCAATTTGGCATAATACTGCCTCTTTTATTAAGAGTAAATCATATATAATCTCAAATAGCATCTCATTAGAATAATCAACATTCAAAATATAAATGTCAATGTTTTTAAGAGGAAAAAAATGACCTTTGGTTCAACAATCTTGGGCGTCCTCCTAAATAAACCAGCAAACCCCGATTTCTTCTCCTGTGGACAAAAGAGTCATTCATTTTATAACATAACAATTAAACACTACACAACAAAAAATATTTATAACTATAACTCTTTATTACGTATTTATATTGCACATTACATAAATAAAGGATTAGGCCTACCTTTGCTAACAGGTCCTCATTACTGGCTGACAGATTCTCCTCCTAAAAAAAGGAAGACAAAAATTGGCAACAAATCAAATATACAATACAGCCACCTCCAATGTCTTCCAACCATCTCCACAATAGTCTTCAACATTTTTCAGGCCAGGGACCCCCCAAACTAATGGAGAGCTGGAGCAGGGACTCCCTACTATATACATATAATTGGGCCTAGTGTTGCGTATAAACAGCTACTCTGTTATTACATATTCAGTACTAGGGGATATTCCATCCAAGTCCAGGCTTATCCTGAAACCTTGAGCTGAATTTAGCTACATCTCCAGTTTAAGCCTCAAGTGGTACCATGATATTAAGCCTTAATCTGACCAAAGCTAATTCAGGCCTGAAGTTTAAGATGAACTTTGAGCACTCACAGTGACTTTGAGAAGGCCAGATCAGTGGAGCAACAACATACCAGAAAATGGGCTCAAAGTGTGACTTTTTTTAATGATCTGATTAAATGAGAGCAGAGCCACAGCACACATGGACAAGAGATTGATATGGACCACGGAACTTTTCTGGTCATTCTGATATAAGGAGCGAGAGGAAAGACATGACTCCCCTCTCCTCTCCTGTTCGCTCCCCCTCCTTTCCCAGTTGCTCTGTGGACAGAGAGGAGGCTGTGGAGTGCGGAGCCTGGTTAATGCACCCGGGGAATGAAGTGCCTGATCCCTTCCTGATGCGTGGTAGTACATGCGGAGCCTTAAGTTCCACTGTGCATAAAAGTGAAGCTGTAACAGAACTCTTAACTGGAAGAAACGATAAAATTCGATAAAATTAAATTCGGGCTGACATGTTTGCAGTTTGACAGGGAGCGAAAGACGAGGGAATGAAGAGAGACAGACGTGATGAAGGAGCAAACAGACAGAACCACTGAAAACCAGTTCATCCTCATCCTCATAGAAAAAAAAAATAATGGAGAAAGTATAATCAACCAAAGATTTCACAACCCTAGACCTCTGGTCTAAAACAAGCTGCACATTACATTGGTTAAACAGGTAAAAGACACTTTAGGCTTTTATATAGAGTAGTCCCTCCCTGTGTATAAAATTACTAGATTTACAGTACTACAGTATAATTTTGTCTGTTTAATAGGGATGGGACAAGACATGAGATTACAAGGACAAAACAATGCAAGATTTTAATACTGTAATAAAAAATTATACAGTTCAGTTCACAATTTTGGCAATTTTGTATTTGCTTTATTTAATATTTTTGCTGTCATTGTCGGACTGCTTTTTGGAACTGTAGCTTCTTAAGAAATGGAACTTGCCGACCCTTAACCCTGTTTTTACCCAATCCCAATGTAAACACATGCAAAACAAATGTTATAGATGTTAGCCGAGCCTTACCTGCACCATCATGTCTGGGATACTGTCACAGCTCCCAAACTCAAACTGTGCATCACTCAGAGGATCCTGAAAAATACATGAAGGTTAAATTATTTGACCATTATTTTATGGTGCATGTTTTGGCGCCCAAATGAATCGAAACAAACATGGGCAAAATGACTGATGTGCTGTGGTAGAGATAGACAGATATATGAGGCTGATATTTGCACTTTTAGCTCATCTTGTTTTCTAATTTTGACTTAAGTTGGTAGGATTCTGTCTGTTGTAAATATAAATTAGAACTGTACACCAATGAAGAAGCAATTTGTGAAGAAAAGTTTAAAAATATGTTGAAAATCACAAGAAGCAGAAAATTACAATTACATCACACAAAGAATTCTGTCCAAAAGTTAGACACAATTTACACAAGAAGCACATTTTTGTGATATAAAAGTGCATTGTGTAAGTTTTCTGGTGGAGGGTCTGTCAAATGCTTTTCTCCATGGAGATATTATTGCTTTGTCTGGAATTTTTCACAGTATGGCATTAAACATTTCTATCTCCCTGGAGACCAAACCAGACCAAGTTCCAGGTCAGGTCTTGTGGAGAGGTGACCCTTTTTGAGCTCTAAAATCAGCTGTAATTGAATAAGTAGAAGGTAGATATGTTTGATGTCATATTGTGGAATATTCCAGACAGGGGAATGACATATCCGTAGAAACAAGCTGGTGACAGAACCCTCCACCTACAGTGAAACAATATACATTTTTTAACATCTGACTTAGGAAACAGAGTTTCAGACAGAGCGGTGTCTACAGTTAGCGTCACACCTTCAGGGAGTGTCGATTATATCAGTTGCAAAGTATCAACTATACTTATTTTTAAAACAAAATTGACTTTTAGTTTGTTTGTGGGCTTAAACAGGTTCAGTGAGTTAAAATCATTACCTCATCAGTGGTCAGTCGTGGAGAAGGTTTTGGTGACTTTTTGAACATCCCTGCAAAGCCTCCAGACTTTTCCTGAGAAATTTAAAGTGACAAATTTGAGTCACTAATGAAATGAGAAAATGTTTAACTGTAAGCACAAAAAAACACCCAATTATTTGGTTTTGGACCTTCGTTTTGGAGCCTTCAGACAAATTTTCACAACTTGCAGAAAGTGGTGTGTCTCCAACAGAATCCTACAAACAATAGAAAAGTTAGATATAAGTTAGCTGTATAAAAGTTATTATTATTGTTGTTGTTGTTGTTAATAATAATAGGGTTGTCAAAAGTATAGAAAATCAGACACTAATCGATACTAAAACTAATATTGAAACTAGATACTCATCTGATCAGATATCAATACTGAAAAAGTTCCATTCACAGGACAGAAATGAAGCCTTCCTGAATAGGTTTAGAATGATCTTAAGGCGTATCAGAACAAGTACAAGTGCACATAGAAAAGAAAGTACTATAATTTAATGTTGAAAATCGCATTCTAAAGAGTATTTTTTATCTCCTGGTGGTATCGGAATCTGTATTGAGCATCAAGTCTGTTCCTTAATAATATTAATATTAATACCGTGACAAAACCATTTTAAATAAACTCACCTCATCTGCAGATTTCGCCTCTGTATTTTTATTAGGCTTTTTGAACATGCCAGTGAAGATATTGTCCTGAAAACACATGAGAAGTAACTTAAGTGAAGGTTCTATTGAATGTTTAACTTTTACTTCTTATTAATACTCAAATGAATGCAATGATGTAAAAAACAAAACAAAAAAAAAAACACACTTGCCACATTTACATGAGAGCTTTAATTCTGAATACAAATAACTTAATTCTGAATAAAAATGAATTTCACTTTTAAAAGACCATGTCAACACTTAATTCCTAATGAAAATTATTATTAAGTAAGTGGTTGGTTTATTCCGATTTTAAAGCTGAATTAATTTATTCTGTTTTAATTCAGAACTATATAATTCAGAACAATTAATGTGGAATTAAAAACATCATGCAAATATGGCCACTATGCCATCTCTTACCTCACTGTCAAAAAGGTTGTCAATACTTGAAGATCGTTTGAACATTCCTGCAAATCCTCCTTTCTTTTCCTAAAATCAAGAAAGCAAAATTAAATTAAATATGAATTTAAATTTGTGCATACAACTTAAAGAGGGGGGATTTGATATTCAGATCACCATATTACCTTTTATTGTTTTGAAAATGCTATATTTGCTAAAAACTATTTATTAACGTTTTGAAAGTTTCACGTTCTTTTTTGACAATCTGAGTTTGATCTCCCTTTGCTCACTGCACTAACCCACTCCCCCTTCAGAGTGCTGTTACATTACAATCGATGTGCATTTTGCCGATGAAACTACTGCTCATTGCATCAGGTTTGTGAAGTTGTAATGTACAGTTTTGTATCATGTTTTTGTATATTTATGGAGAATTGTCGTGAGGGATAATGGGTGACGTAGGCATTTGGGGGCGGAGCTTTGGACGGAATCTTACGGGGAGTGTTTGAACAGGGCCTGGGAGAGATCGCTACATTACTCAAGCATGCATGGATGACGTCTAAAACCTCTTCAAGCATGTTTCTAATAAAGGAAAGTTGTAACATGATCAAAAGCAAACATTATTATACTTACTTTGGGAGCTGTGGAGGCAAACAGACTGTCACTGCTTTCAGACAGATCTTCACTGTTCTCATCCTGTATTTAGCCATAAAATATAATGTAAATATCTTATCAATCATCAGCTAATACATCGATGAATATCTGCTCATCTGAAATGTGTTAGGGAAACTGTTCAAATGATCACAGTGGTTTACCTTCTCAGCTGTGGCGCCCTCTGCTTGTTTCTGGGGCTTCTTAAAGAGGTTGGTGAATACACTTTTCTCCTAAAATACAATAAAAAAAAATGAGTAAACTTTACAAAAAAGAAATATCTATTTTTAATTTTTAACAAAGTATTTATCTTACATTTTGCCATTTTAATCTTATATATCTGCATGGTATTTTACATACATTATCTTCTTATTTCTAAATTAATTAACATTTTCTTCTATGGCAAAAAAAACAAAACAAAACATAAAAATTAAAAAAATTTAAAATAGAGATATAAATCAAATACATATCTAAAAAGTATAGATATTATACATTAATTATAAATACCAAATTTTAACTTTATTCCTATTTTAGTTTTAATTTTTAACAAAGTATTAATATAATATCATACATGTAGCCATTTTAGATTTAAATACCTACATTATTTTATGAAATTCAAGACATTTTAACTCATATTTATTCCATTCTACAGTTTGAACTCACTTTGGTCACTTCAGTCAAGTCATCATTGCTGGCCGTCATCTCTTCTTTGTCCTCCCTCTCCTAAGAAAAACACAAAACATGTTTAAATACGATCAAAACAGCTAAGATTGCAATATTATCAAGTAAAGTCAAAGTATAATAATAAAAATATTCACTGGTGAAGCTGCTCTTTCTTTTGGAGTCTTTGGTGTCTTTTTGAGAAGGCCACTGAACATCCCTTTGTCCTGAAACAAACAAAACAAATACAGAACAGGATCAACACACACACTGTATTTATTATGAGGTCAATGTCACAGTTTTGATTTTCAGACCTGTTTATTCTCTGATAGATTTTCATTGCTTGCTGAAAGTTCATCACCAGACTGTTCCTGTGAAGATAGAAATATACATTGGGAGTTACTTCAGAAGAATTTGCTACAGACCACACTGAACATCTGTGAGTGAATGTGGTGTGTGCTTGTTTAAGGGACGGATGGTGCAGCTTTTCCAATAAATTCTTGATCGATTAAAGACACACGCTATTGATCCATTAGTCGACCAAAAGGGGGCGTGGCAAAAGCTCTCGAAACTATTATGTACCTCTGTGTATCTGACCCAAACTGTGCTCACAAGACTTACTTTCTCAGCTGTGGCGCCCTCTGTTGGTTTCTGAGGTTTCTTAAAGAGGTTGGTGAATATACTTTTCTCCTAAAATAAAATTTAAAAAAAGTGAGTAAACATTACAAAAAAGAAATATCTAGTTATAGTTTTAATTTTTGACAAAGTATTAATCTTACATTTTGCCATATTAGTCTTATATACCTGCTTTATATTTTACATGCTTTACATTTTCATCTTACTTCTAAATTAATTTACTATTTAAATAAATAAATGAATAATTAAAAAGAAAACAAAAATATAAAAAATAGCAATATAAATTAAATAAAAATGATCAGACAATAAATAAAAAATGCATAGATATTATAAATGAACTATAAATACCCAGTTTTAAGTGTATTCCTATTTTTAACAAAGTATTAATATAATATTGTACATGTAGCCATTTTACATTGAAATACCTACATTATTTTACATATATTTTCTTCTTATTTAAAGATAAATTGTGTTATATTATTATTGTTGTGAAGTTATTTTTAAATAAATATTATACATGTTTGAAATTCAAGACATTTTAACTCATATTTATTCCGTTCTACAGTTTGAACTCACTTTGGTCACTTCAGTCAAGTCATCATTGCTGGCTGTCATCCCTTCTTTGTCCTCCCTCTCCTAAAAAAAACACAAAACATGTTTAAATAAGGTTAAAATAACATAAAATGCAGTATGCAGTATCAAGTAAATTTGAGGTATAATTATAAAAATATTCACTGGTGAAGCTGCTCTTTCTTTTAGAGTCTTTGGTGTCTTTTTGAGAAGGCCACTGAACATCCCTTTGTCCTGAAACAAACAAAACAAATAGAGAACAGGTTCAACACACACACTGTATTTATTATGAGGTCAATGTCACAGTTTTGATTTTCAGACCTGTTTATTCTCTGATAGATTTTCATTGCTCGCTGAAAGTTCATCACCAGACTGTTCCTGTGAAGACAGAAATATACATTGGGAGTTACTTCATAAGAATTTGCTATAGTCCACACTGAACATCTGTGAGCGATTGTGGTGTGTGCTGGTTTGAGGGTCGAATAGTCCAGACGGGATGCTTTTAGCACGTTTTCTAATAAATTCTTAGTCAGTTAAAGACATATGCTGCTGATTAATTAGTTGACTAAAAGGGTGCATGGCAAAACTTCTCAAAACTATTATGTACCTCTGTGTTTCTGACCCAAACTATGCTCACAAGACTTACCTTCTCGGCTGTGGCGCCCTCTGCTGGTTTCTGGGGTTTCTTAAAGAGGTTGGTGAATATACTTTTCTCCTAAAATAAAATTTTAAAAAAGTGAGTAAACATTACAAAAAATAAATATCTAGTTTTAATTTTTGACAAAGTATTAATCTTACATTTTGCCATATTAGTCTTATATACCTGCTTTATATTTTACATGCTTTACATTTTCATCTTACTTCTAAATTAATTTACTATTTAAATAAATGAATTAAAAAGAAAACAAAAATATAAAAAATAGCAATATAAATTAAATAAAAATTATCAGACAATAAATAAAAAATGAATAGATATTATAAATGAACTATAAATACCCAGTTTTAAGTGTATTCCTATTTTTAACAAAGTATTAATATAATATTGTACATGTAGCCATTTTACATTGAAATACCTACATTATTTTATATATATTTTCTTCTTATTTAAAGCTAAATTGTGTTATATTATTATTGTTGTGAAGTTATTTTTAAATAAATATTATACATGTTTGAAATTCAAGACATTTTAACTCATATTTATTCCGTTCTACAGTTTGAACTCACTTTGGTCACTTCAGTCAAGTCATCATTGCTGGCTGTCATCTCTTCTTTGTCCTCTCTCTCCTAAGGAAAAAAAACAACAAAAAAACACAAAACATGTTTAAATAAGATCAAAATAACTAAAATTGTAATAATTTCAAGTACATTCGAAGTATAATTATAAAAATATTCACTGGTGAAGCTGCTCTTTCTTTTGGAGTCTTTGGCGTCTTTTTGAGAAGGCCACTGAACATCCCTTTGTCCTGAAACAAACAAAACAAATAGAGAACAGGTTCAACACACACACTGTATTTATTATGAGGTCAATGTCACAGTTTTTCAGACCTGTTTATTCTCTGATAGATTGTCATTGTTCGCTGAAAGTTCATCACCAGACTGTTCCTGTGGAAATAGAAATATACATTGGGAGTTACTTCATAAGAATTTGCTACAGACCACACTGAACATCTGTGAGTGAATGTGGTGTGTGCTTGTTTAAGGGCTGGATGGTGCAGACAGGAACCTTTTCCAATAAATTCTTGGTCAATTAAAGACATGTGCTGCTGATCCATTAGTCGACTAAAAGGGGGCGTGGCAAAAGCTCTCAAAACTATTACGTAGCTCTGTGTATCTAACCCAAACTGTGCTCACAAGACTTACCTTCTCAGCTGTGGCGCCCTCTGCTGGTTTCTGGTTTTTTTTAAAGCGGCTGGTGAATTTACTTTTCTCCTAAAATCAATAAAAATATATATTTGTTTTAATTTTAACAACTTTTTAATCTTGATACAACTGAACACATATTTAGTCATTTAAGATTTATATACACAGATTATTTTGCATGTATTTTCATATTTTGGGAGTTTGATTGACAACCTAACAGCTTTTTTTTGATCATTATAATTTCATCATAACATCATAATCTTTGAACATTCATTGACAATTTGAAACAAAAAAAATTCTCTATACAACCTTTAAAGGGCCCATATTATGTTACTTTCTGATCAATGTTCTAATGTAGTTTCCTCAACACAAACAGACCTGCAGTTGTGTTTTGTTTCATTCACACATGTTTAACACACAACCCCTGCATATTTAGGCACAGCTCTTCTCTCAAACTGTGTCATGTGGTAATAAAGGAAGAGCTCCACTGTGTTTTCCAACTCCGTACACCTTCACTAAATCGAGTTTAAGATAGTTGTATTGTGATAACACTACCTCCCACCACCCTCTAACCTCTCATCATCAAATCCTACCTCTCCCCTTCAAAAAGTTTGTCTCATTATTTTCTCCTGTTATATGTAGACAGACAGGCAGAAATAAACGTTTAAAATGTTTTATAAATGTTTTAGAGAAATGTATTGATTTGATCCAGACCTGTTTATTCTCAGACAGATTTTCATTGCTTGCCGAAAGTTCATCCCCAGACTGTTCCTGTGAAGAGAAAAGATAATGCACTTCATAATAATTCACCAGGAATTACATTAGACAGGATGCCACCTGCCTGTCTCCATGGATGTCTCACAATGTAGCTTTTAACTTGTAATTTGTATTTATTTAATTATAGTAAGGCCAGATTATCCATATGGGCCAGTGGCACAGCGCACCACATTGGCTTAAAACAGTTCTGATTGTAGGTGTTTTAATTCCCAAATAAAACCTTAAAAAATGTGCATTCTTCTTGTGAGTGGTGGTCTTCAGGGATATAAACAAATTTCATTTCATACTGTGGAAGAATCCAGGCAAAGCAGTATCATCTCCATGGAGATAAGCAGGTGGCAGCCCCTTCATCAAAAAAGTTACACAGTGCACCTTTAAATCCCTGTAAAATAAAGTTTTAAAGTCTCCTGATGCATTTGAGTAATTATTTCAGTACAGATATATGATATAAACTGCTCTTGGGGACAAAATAAGTCTGCTGTGTGCTGTCTACATTTAATTGTAACACATTCTATTGTCCAATAATAAGAAAGTGCACTGTTAGCCTGTTAGTTGTCGTAAGCTTTACTGTGACTATTACCTTCTCTGGCTCGGGGTCTTCCACTGTTTTCTGCCTCTTGAACATGTTGGTGAAAATATTCTTCTCCTAAAAACACAGAAACAAATGTTAAATCCAACACTAAAAGATGCCATAGAGGAAACTACACTGTAAAGGCTGCCACACACTTCAGGCTTTTTCCGTCTTCAACGATTTTTAAACATGCGACAAAAAGCGTACACTACAGACACAAGGAGAATCTTATGAGACTTAAAATCCTAGATCGCAAAGACTGCAGCGAGATATGTCTGCAGACCACTGGCTGTAAAGCTGTGAGCGCGATCACATCAGCTGTTTCCTGTCTACAGTAAAACCACTCACTTGGAGACTCAAGTGTTCAAAAGATCAAGTCAACACTGAGTTTTTTGAAACTCTTTTTGAAACTAATTTTTATTTGTGAAATGTGGTGCAATACTTCAGATACATGATTTTTAAAGCATAAAAGTTTGCCAATAAAGTACACAGAAAGTAGAGTCTCTATCACTAATCTGCAGCTTCAGCTCGATCAGTGCGCTGAATGGATGTAAACAGTCACATGTGAGGAACTACTCTGCCTTTTTACTTTCAAAGAACACTTCAAACTGGATTAACAGCTGTGTATTGTGGACTGGATGTCATTATTTGTGGAGGACAAACTGTATGGATAATGTGGATGAGAAGTTGCACTTTAAATTTACAACTTTTCGAGAGGTGAGGAATAATTAGTTTTACTATTTCCCGAATTTGTATCTTGCGTCTCTGTGTCTGTCACTTCGTCTGCCCCTGACACTCTGTTTTATTTGTTGTTACCATAGCGTTGCTAGTGTTTGGTGATTACAATTTCACAAAGCAGCTCAGAGTCACACTGACACCACACATGAAGACGCAAAGTCGGGTCATGCCTCTCCAAACTCGCAAATTGCAGCCAAAATCAGACAAATTCTCCTGTAGTGTGTGGCGGCCTTTTGATTAACATATAGTACCTACTTTATTTGTGCTACGTTCAGACAGGTCATCAGTGCTGCCTTGTGGTTCTTTCTTCTCATCTCCCTCCTAAAAAGTATGAAAATTCAGATACTAATACTCATTTGAGCAAGTACCGATACTAAAAAAATCCCATTGAGAGGACAGAGTCTTTCCTGAATGTCTTTTGAATGATCTTGAGCTGTATAGTATAAGAGGACATAAACTAGTATATGCCCATGGACCACTATGAAACCTACCTGAACCACTGAGAAGACCACATGAGAATAGAATTATGATTTAATGTTGAAAGTCACACTCTATTGTCTAAAGAAAGAGTGTTTTTTAATCATAGTGTTATCAGAATCAGTATTGAGTATTGAATCTATTCATTAGTATTGAAAACAAATTTGAAATTTTAGAATTGTGAAACACTACTCCTAAAACAGTAATATGTTCACTTCAAAATTCATAATATTGTCCTAATGCAGGTAGATTTATTTGATTTGATTTCACATACCGGCATCTCAGTCTTTTCTGAAGTTTTTGGAGTCTTTTTGAGCAGGCCGCTGAACATCCCTTTGTCCTAAATAGACAACAGACAAAAATCAGCCATTTTGTGCACATTTTGTATGTAACTTCTCTGTGGAGGGTCGCCACCTGATTGTCCTCCTGGAGATGGTATTGTTTGGCCTGGCATGTTCCACAGTATGGCATTAAACTTATCTAGCTCCATGAAGAAAAGCAAGTGACATCAGGCCAGGTTAACAGTAAGAATGCATGTTTTTCTATGTATTTTTATCAATGAAAACTACTGCCATTTAAATTAAGAAATTACATCTCCATAGAACCGATCAGGTGGAAGTACCCTCACCACAAAAGTTACACAGTGCATCTTTAATCACTGAAATAGAAAGTTTGTTTTCATGATGATAGAAAATCTTTATATTATATTTCGTGGCTTCTAACCTTCTTTTTCTCTGACAGATTTTCACTGCTGGTGGAAAGCTCTTTGTCCAAGTTCTCCTATTAGATAAACAAGATCATTATTATCATTTTAAAACACAATGTTGTTTGAATTTAAGACACACTGAAATAATAATGTCAGTGTAATTTATTATAATTTGTATTTATTGTGCAGATAATAATATAATAATTTAAGATTAAATAATGTATATTAAGTACTATAACATTAGCATTAGACAATAAAGAGATAAAAATCTAGATGGTCACACAATATAGTCGTATTAACACTGCTAAATATTAGATAAAAGCATGAGATATTTTCAAACCTCATCAGTTAGGGCTTCTTCTGTTGGTTTAGGGGCTTTCTTGAACATCCCACTGAAAATTCCTCCTTTTTCCTAAAACAAACAAATAAAAAGCAAATATCAAGTAACAAGTGTGTATTTTGTTAGATAAATATTACCAGAGTTTATAATTTACCTTAGCACTCCCTTCAGAAGTTTCACCACTGCTCGTTGAAACGGTATCATCGAGAGGTTGTTTCTCCTGTAAGAATTAAAATGTATGTCTTGAATGCTCCACTGTGTTTTTAAACCCCACACACCTTCACTAGAATCATTTGGAGAATTTCAGCCCTGGAATTGCCAATCTCGATTTAACATAGGTTAAAAGGCAGCTGTTGACTTGAAAACTACCGCTTCATGACATCACAAGGTGGAACTAAGGTTGTCGCAATAACCTCAGAAATGAATCACCATGGTACTAAAAGGCCCATCACGGTGCATGTTGGGCCACCACAATCACTGCACGTGACCACGTGACACAATGCAGAGTCCTGCATGGGTCAATTTTTAGAGACCCGCACCCGCCCAGACCTGTTAACATTCCACCCATTACCGCCCGTGCCCGTGATAACCCAAGACTAACCCAGGACTAACCCAGGACTAAAAGTGCGCTTGTGAAGACAGTCAGGTGACCACAGGCGAAAGGACTACAGCAGCTCCGTGCCGCACGGAGGTAAATGCAGCCGTCACCCGATTGCGCTTTGCGGACACCTGCCCCGTGTGCACTTAAGTCCGTGGGTACCCGAGCCGGTGCAGGACTCTGACCCGAGCTACCACATTGAGAGCTGGAGAGATGCAGTGGCACTTGTTCCAAAGCCAAATGTTACTTCGCCCACGCTACACGCGCTATCCACACGACAACCAAGGTACATGTGTATGTGCACAACAAGCGCATCATCGGAGAGTTTTCAGTGTCACTGGAAACATTATAACTCCGGGGGATGGGGGGTGGGTGAGGGGCTGCGATATCATCGCATATAGCGCTGTTGAGCCGCTATACCGCACCACAGGAGAAATTCCCTAATGGCGACTAGGTGGCACAGAGCATTTTGAGCTTTGAAGATGTAGACAAACTAATAATAAAGTTAATCAAACATGTGTGAATGAAACAAAAAACTACTCCTGGTATTTTTTTGAGTGACTTATAGCTCACTAGATTCAACTTTCATATCCTCACCTCCTCTGGCTGCTGCTCCACTTGTGGTTTGGGAGATTTCTTGAACATTCCACTGAAAACACCTCCCTTTTCCTGTAAAAATAAAAATAAAAATGAACAAACATCAGACATGTTTTTATGACTAAAAGGAAAGAATGTCGTAATATCTAAAATAGTGTTTAAATTTCCTTACTTTGGCCTTGTTGTTGTTTTCAGAGACACTGTCTTCACTGGTCAAGGCCTCAGACTGGAATAGTGCATGGACATTTGACTTATTATTTAATGTTTTTAGGTTTTAAACCAGTTATAATGTTATACTCTCATCAAAACAGTTGTGCATGTTTATATATTTCTGTATAGTAAAATTATTCAAGTTATAAATAAATAGTGTCCAAAACTAGTTTTAAAAAGGTGCATTTAACTTTAAAGGTGCATGTATCTTTTTTGGTGGAGGTTTGGCCAAATGCTTTTCTTCATGGAGATGTTATTGCTTTTTCTGGAATATTTCACAGTATGGCATTAAATCTTTCTATCTTCAGGAAGCCTAAACCAAACCAAGTTACAGGTCAGATCTGCGGAAAGGCGACCCCACTTACAGTCAGAATGCTTGTTTTTCTAGGGATGTGACATCACTAAACACTGCCCTGATCACAGTCAGGTGTTTCTGATACAAACGCCTGTCTGCAGGGGGCGGAGCTTGAAGTGTGGATACCTGTTCGACCAATCACACTGTTCTTTATACCTCCAGATCCTGCCCCCTCCTCCCACCTCACTCTCCCCTTTAGTCCTTCAGACACCCCCTCACTCTTCCCTTTAGTCCTACAGATCCCCCCTCACTCTCCCCTTTAGTCCTTCAGACCCCCCCTCACATTCTCCTTTAGTCCTCCGCCTTTAGTCCCACTTTAAGTTCATGTTCAATTGAAAAACTGAAACTTTTAACAAACTAGAGCTAATAAAAATACATGCAAACACATATTCACCTCTTCATTCTGAGCCGTTTCTGTTGTTTTGGGAGACTTTCTGAACATCCCACTGAAAATTCCACCTTTTTCCTAAAGCAAAGATGACAAATGTTATGGAGCAGCCCTAAACCTGATGTAAAACTGATGTAAAACAGTGAAGAGGACTCACCTTGTTTTCAGACAGACTGTCAGAACTGGCAGAGAGCTCCTTTTTCTTGTCCTAAAACAGAAGAGAGACCAGAGAGATATCTTTATAATACTGTTTACTCAAAAACATATCCAGAGTTGTGTTTTGATTCATTCTGGTCACTCCAGAACTGTAATTAAATAATCAATGTTACCAGCTAATAAATAAATAAAAATTATGGCTAAATAGAACTGATATAATGTTATACAACTAAAAGTAAACCAAAAAGATTAAAGCATAAAATAGGACCATTAACAACATGTATGATTTTTTGTCAGTTTGCATCACACACATGCAGGTCTCATTAAAGGACCCATATTACACTATTTTCTGATCTATGTTATAATGTTGTTTTTTTCATCACAAACAGACCTGGAGTTGTCAGATTAAGGGGAGAGGTAGAGTACTTCACTGGGTCATAAAAATATCTCTAAAATTCACAGTACAGGTACTCTAGCATTTTTGTGTCTGGAAAAATCTAATAAGTTATTATTATGGATCTGTTCTCACCAGTTTTGTTTCTGCCTCTTTGTGTTTTTCAGATTTCTCTTCTGTTGATGCTTCGACTGAGTTCGGGTCTGGGGTCTCTGCTCGCCTGGGACAAAAACATCACATGTTTTTAAATGCTAATAAGCAATTACATCACGCAGTGTGAACATGGACTGTAATACTTTTTAAAGGGCCGATATGACACTATTTTCTGATCTATGTTATAATGTTGTTTCCTCATCACAAACAGACCTGGAGTTGGGTTTTGTTTCATTCACACATGTTTAACACACAAACCCTGCAGATTTAGACTCAGTTCTTTTCTCAAACAGAAAACGCTCTGCTCTACCTTGTGATGTCCTGTGATAATACAGGAAGTGCTCCTTTTTGTTTTCGATAATGGCCACGTTTACATTATTTTTTTTAATTCTCCTGAATTAAATAGTTCGTAATTCAAATATTCTCTATCAAGTTTACATGGAAATAATAATCCTGAATTGAGGTTTACATGTGAAAACACGTTAAATTGTCTTTATTTAATTCCGCTCAATGTCTGGGGGTCGGGAAAAGTTCTCATTGGACAGGGACAGGGAGATGTAGACAGACCAGTAATCCAAGATTACTCAAACATGTGTGAAGAAACCACATTCTCACACGGATTAAATCTCACAAGAGTACATTTTGCATTATATAGAATCTTTAAATGTCTATATCATAAACATATATCTAATCGCAATTATTATTATTTTTTCTGTTTTTTTCCCAAAATTGCACAACCCTATCCCATACAGAAATATACAGACTCTTGCCATCCATCGAAAATGTAAACTGTGTATGTAAACTGTGTCTAGTATTATTTTGTAAATTTCAGTGCAAAGTATGAATATTTAGAGCTTTCTGGTCAAGAACATATAAAACTGCGTGTATGTTGTCTCCAGTTCCCTCTGACATTTCAAGTACTATGTGACATCACGCAGTACTGCACTGATTATTTACACCTGGCTGTAACCACTTCACATATTTGAGATTGCTTCTTCCTCTGTACCTTCGTTGTGGGTTTAAACTGCAGACTCTTCATGACGGCCTTAAGCCCTCCCTGCTCAGACACATGTGAAAAAACAGGTTTAAGTCTTTTCCGCACCATGACTCACACATGTAAACAAACAGACAGATAACAAAGAGACGAACCTGTTTGGAGCCGGGAGCCAGTCTGTTCACGTCCGAGCCCTCCTCCTCTGTGCCTTCTGACACATGAGTCTGCAGAGGAAAAATACAACGGAGAAAAAAAAAAGATCAAAACATGTGGAATTACAAGATATGGAAATTTATTTATGTTTGTATTCATCACAAGCTTCTGAAAAGGAGTTTGTTTAAAACCATTTTCTTGAGTTTTGAAACTTTTTGGTATTGCTAATGTGTGCATTGTGTCTCCATGGTTACTGGTCAAAATACAAAAGATAAACAGCTCAAAACATGTGTAATTACAAGATACGACAATGCCATTCAGAAAATATTGATTAAATTATTTGCATGTGCTTATTTTGCTAGTCTTTCCTTTTTCAGACTTAAAGTTAAAAGGGCTCATATTACATTATTTTTCTTTCTACTAGTCGGTTCTAATGTTGTTTCCTCCTCACAAACGTGGAGTTGTTTTTTGTTTCATTCACACATTTAACACACAAACTGCAGATTCAGGCTGAGTTCTTTTCTCAAACAGAAAACACTCATGTCATGTGGTAATACAGGAAGTGCTCCATAAAACTCCATACACCTCCACTAGAATCAGTTAGATCATTTCTGCCTTGGAATTTCCAAATTTTACTCAACAAAAAGGTAAAAGGAGCTGATAACTTGAAAACTACCACCTCATAAAATTATAACATGCTAACGTACATGAACATTCATTTGAAGGAAAATCTCCAGCTTTACACTTTGGCACCCGTCTCCATCAAACTTGTGGATCTGGATCCAGGGTCCCACAGCCTGGTCTGGACCGAACAGAGCATTTTGAGCTTTAGAGATAGACAGACTAAAGGGTTACTCAAATGTGTAAATGAAACAAAACACAAGTACAGGTATGTTTTTGATGGGGTAACAGTATAACACGGTTTAAAGCTCACAAGAATCCATTTTGAGTAATTAAGGGGCTTTAAATTGTTCCTGCCTTGCCCGTAGTTTTTGTTTAAACTTAGTTTTTTTCTCAAGCCAAGTATGACATAATCTTTTAATGTTTGTTTTTAACCTGTATAGTTCAAGATCAGTCTAAAGCTAATCAGGAAAGGCTCATTTTTGTTCTGTGAATGGGACTTTAGCTAAAATGAGTATCTGGGTACAATACTAGTTTCAGTAGTGATTAGTATTTTATAATGCATTTTTATAATTAAAGTTTGACTCATACATGTGCATTGTAATGGGACATGCTCTCACACACATAGGCTTTGTTTTGACTTTCGGATTAGTTACAGGTCACACCCAAACACACCTGTTCAGTTCAACACAGCAAAATCTGTATAGAGATCTACTGTCAGATATTATGGCGCGTTCAGAGGACATAGGAAATTTCTGTTTTCCATGACTATTTTTGTTTTCTCCTTGTGTAATGTTTAATGTAACTCAACAAATGAATCTGCAGTCTAATGTAAGGATGCTAGATTATGGAAAAATAAGAGCTATGAATAAGACCAGCCCTGAAGACTATCTCTATAAAACCACTTTTTAGTCACTTTCGCATTTCGTTTGTTTGCCTTCGTTTGTCTCTTCATGTAAAGAGTCTTTGAATATCATGAAAAGCATTATACAAGTGTTATTTTTAGTAGTAGTAGTAGTAGTAGTAGTAGCTATAGCAGCAACAGCAGTTTTAGCATTAGTAGTAGCAGTAGCAGTATTAGAAGTAGTAGTATCAGCAGCAGCAGAAGCAGCAGTAGTAAAAGTAGCAGTAGCATTAGTAGTAGCAGCAGACACAGTAGTAGCAGCAGTAGTAGTAGCAGTAGTAGCAGCAGCAGAAGAATTAGCAGCAGTAGTAGTAGCAGTAGGAGCAGCAGCAGTAGTAATAGTACAGTAATAATTGTGGTTAAAGAGGGAGTATTTTACTTCTGTTTGGTATTACCCGCTAACACATAACACATTTACATCACCTTGTCGTCTTCTATTGTTTTGAAAATGCTGTACTTTTTTATACTTCAGAACACAACACAATCAGCGTGCATCCCCCTAATGAAACTACTGCACATCGCATCAGGTTTGTGAAGTTGTACTGGACAGAATAGACATAGACATTGCCTTAATGCTAATTGTAAAGAGGGTTTCAATAGGTTCCTGGAGAGATCGTTAAGTTACTCGAACATGCATGGATGTCACTCATAAATGTTTTCGATGAGGGAGCGTTTTTAACATGGAAGCTAAAAAATAAATAAATACATTTTGCATAATACCCCCTCTCTTGAATCAATTAATAGTTTTATTTAATTTGCACAGTCATAATCTGATGTGAACTAAGTCCAGCTATAGCAATTCTCTGACTTGTTTGGCTGTAGGTTTCTAAAATAATGTTAGAATGCAGCAAAAATGCAAACAAGGGTGAATTCACAAGTTGCATAAAACAATAATTTTCCCTCTTTTTTAAACAAAACATGATAAAAAAAAAATTAATAACGTTCTTTCTTTTTTTTTTTGGAAACACAGTACAAAAGAAGTAAAAGTTTGTACCTGTGGCTCTGTGACCTGGTCTCTGCGACGTAGGCTGAATTGTCTGGGAGATTTCAGCTCCTTCAAAATAAAATAAAGATTCAAAACAAAAGAAGAACTCGACACCTTTTGTCTGACTGTGAATTTTTTCCCACACTGTGTGACAATAGACCTCAGACAACCCACTGTAATCTGTTTACTCTGAAGGGGAGACTGAACACTGGAAAATGGGTATGTAAGAGGTAATATAACTAAAATTAAAGGTGCTCTACCTGTGTTTTTGAATTAAAAATGTAAAAAACAGAACTAGTTCATTTTAAACGGTCTGCAGAGGTCCAGAGTTATTCCTCAGTCACTCAGTTCTTTAACCAGAATAGTCCCGCTAAGGATCTCATTTTCAGTTGATAGTTCAACTTAATGTTTTTAGTGCTAGGGGAAACTGGAGCACCCAGAAGAAACCTATGCAGGCATAACCAGAACATGCAAGCTCCACAGAGAAAGGCCCCAGAATCAAACCCAGGACCTTTTTACTGTGAGGTAAGGGCACTAACTGCTGTGCCATTGTGCCGCATGCTGCCTTACATGAAAATCATCTTAGAAATTCTCTCAAAGCACGACAATTTAGTCCCTATTCATTCACTCTTTGATTAGCGAGATACTGTTGTAATCACAGCTGCCCTGGGACAGACTGACAGAAGTGAGGCTGTTAGAGTGTGCTGTACCTCCTCTGTGGGTCTGGGAGGAATCACTGGAGTTTCAGTCTGTTTTTCTTTGGGATTCACATTTGCACTGACCTAAAGATACATGACAAAAAGATGAAACAAAAATGTTTAGACAATCAAGTTTTACATTTGTTTTAAATGAAGAGGTTGGATATGTTCATCAGCTAAAAAATGTTTTTTTACATTTGTTCTACCACAGACTATTTTACTACTGTTGAAAATGCCTTATATTTAACATGAGGGTGACTAACCTCTGCACTCTTCATCTACTTTATACTATACTATACTATACTCAGAGGTGGTACTTCTATTTCTGAAGCCACATCTGCCTCGGGGCAGATATGAGCCACTGGCCGCTCTGACCACCACCAAGCACTTAACCCAGATCTCTCATTTATGGCTTCTTCATTTGCTCACTTATTTGTTTTTTTAATTTCTAAACATGAAATAGATGCATTTAAGTGAAATGTTTTCATTAAAACACAAAGATCAGAGACAAACGACTAATACCTGGAGTCTCCTTTGATGGCTCTGTGTGTAACTCAGCTCCTGCACAAACACACACATATGTGAGGTAATAGAGACAGTTCAGACCATGAAGTTTGAACTCCCAGAAGAATTGCATCTGAACTGGACTTACTGAGTCTGAGGGCCGCGGGGGAACCACTGGGGTCTTCCTCTGCACTGGGACTGGTCTCTGGACCTGGGTCTGGAATTGGGTCTGGACTGGGGTGGGTTTCTCTAGTAAACTGGACTCAATTGTATTTGTCTAGGAAAGAGTCAATTTCAGATGACAGTTTACTTTAATGATAAATACAATATGTAAGTTGCGGTGTAAGGTAGTTTGCATTACCTCAATGGGAGGCCTTGGAGGAGGTTTAGGCTGCGAAAAGTAAAATGAATCAAAATTAACCATAGTCCATCCTTCATTCTCTCCTTCTCTGACTTTCCTCTGCATTATAATATGGGTAATTTTCCTTCTTAGTCATGAGTATTTTAAGATTGTGATTTAAAAGTTGTGTTCTCACTGGTTTGGGTTTCTTCTTGACCTCTGGTTTCATCACACAGGCCTCCATCTCTGCTCCTGAACAGTGTAAACAAACATAAATTAAAACATATCAAAACTCCCTTTGCACCTCCTTTGTGACATAAACCAGTGAGGCCAAGACTAATGGAATTCACCATTTAAACCAAGGCAGAGAAGAAAATACTAAAAATGACCAAAAAAAAAAGAATTACAAAAATAAACATAGCATTTAAAAGAGAAAAGTGCAGTAAAAAAAATCCTTTGAGTTGTCACCGTGCACAGCTAAACATAATTGTTGTCAGTCTAATCATGATCAGTGTAACATTTAGATTGACATTAATTATGTTTAGCTGTGCACACTGACAACTCAAAGGATTTTATTTGCACAGCTAAACATAACCGCTGTCAGTCTAATCATGATCAGTGTAACATTTAGAGAAATTTGGTAGTAAAAAAGTTATTTCTACAGTCACAGCTGCCCTGGGGCTGACTGATGGAAACATGGCTGCCAATCTGTGCCAATGGCCTTAGTAACAAGCACATTCAACTTTGGGTTAAGGTTATGTTAAGATGAATTTTTATGCTTAACACAATAAAAAATATTATAAATTAAAATGTGTTAATTAAAGATTTTGCTCTTTGTTTTTGTCAGAGTGAAAATAATTGAGAAAATCTTAAAATGTTCATGCTTTTAGGGTTTTTACACAGATATAAGATGTACTGCGATTTACTGTTGGAAATAACATTCTATTATTTTGTCTAAATAAAGATCATCACGGTATTGGAATTGCTATTGAATATTGAGTCTGTTCCTTAGTGTTGAAGTCGAGGTTGAAATTTTAGTATCATGACGGCACTACTTCTAACACACAAATACAAGATAACACATATCTCATATGGCAAATATTTGGCATAAACCAGAGAGACTCCTGAACATTTAATTAATTTTAAAACTGTTTTTGTTCACATTCCAGTACAGACACAAACAGAATGGCATTTCCTTCAGAAGACGGTAAAATCGCCATAGAATCCTGGGGTAATGGGCAGCAGCTGGAGCCTCTGTATGATCTGAAATCTCAAGTCTATCTGAGTTTAGCCACAATCACACACAAATACAAACAAACCAAAGCCAGGGCAATGTGAAAATGATAAGAACACTGCTAATTCAGACAATTACCAGAATAGAAACACTTTAACTAACTATTCTAATCAACACAAGATATAATTTAAAGGTCCTATATTATACTAAATTGACTCTTGTGAGCTTTAAGCCATGTTAGAATATGTTGCCTCCACAAAAACAGATCTGAAGTTGTGTTTTACTCACACATGTTTGAGTAATCCTTTATTATTAGTCTGTCTACAGCACCAAAGCTCAAAATGCTCTGTTCCACCTTGTGATGTCATGTAGTAGTAGTTTAAAACACAATGGAGCACTTCCTGTATTAGCACATGACAACACAAGACGGAACAGGGTTTTCTTTTATGTTTGAGAGAAGAACATGAGTGACGGAAACAAAACACAACTCCAGGTCTGTTTGTGATGAGGAAACACCATTATAACAGATCAGAAAATAGCAAAATGTGCCCTTAAAATAACTGATTTATTTTTTATTTGTTTATTGCAGTCATAAAGTGTATAAAGACATTAATAGTGTCCTAATATTAAACATACAAGAAATGAATGAAAAGGAGCAAAAGAAGAGTCGTCTTATGTTATCTGCCCCCTCTTCCCTTTCCCAGACAATATGTTAACACCAAGAGTTACTTTAAAACTAACTTGAACTAACTTAAACTTGAAATTATGTTTGAAAAAAATAAAAAAAATAAGAAACAGAGGAACCAAATAGATTTTAAAATGTATAATATTGTTATGTATACAATCAGTAATAGAGCTATATGCAAGATTTGAATATCGATATATTGTCTTTGTTAAAAAGTATTAAAAATGCTACAAAACTTTTGCTCGTTATTGATTTAGTTCACTCAGTTTTTTCCAATGATACTGGAAACTCGACCATGACATTTACCATGTTTTAGTATATATTTCTACTGTAATACTGCTGTTTTAATTGCCGTACGCTATATATAGTTTTGATACTATGATTGAGTTAATAATAATAGAATAATACATCGATAACAATATATTTTTGGCAATACTGCCACTTCTGCATTTATTTGTCTCTTGGTTCTGTGTTTTGTGATTGGCTGAAACAGTGCACACACTCAAAAGCATCACTCACGTGTAACAAAGAAGGATTCCTATTTCATATTTTAACCAGACAAAATATAAATACTCCATTACTTTTTGTCTTAAGTATAATAATAATAGCTCCTATATATGCACCTATACATAAATATGTACCTCTTGTAACTTTAACTGAAAATCTTTCATCAAAAACAGCTGCACAACACTACAGAAACAAACGCAATGCGTTATTTTGCTATATCAAAGCACATTTTTTTGCTTTGCGTTTAAGTTACTTTTATTTTCAGTTTTATGTTTTTTGCAGAAGTGACAACAAGCATTTCTTACCGTTATAATGCAAATTGGTAAGACAATTATTCTTCAAAACGTAGTACGTTTTCATCAAATAGATAGATAACTGCGTTAGTCCAATCACAGTAGTTTGAAACAGTAGCTTGAAGCACTTTAACGCTAACAAATAAAAAAACAAACCACGCACAAATAGTTTGTTCCGTTATTACTAATATAATACTATATTAACCCACCGATAGTCCGGATGAGTTTAAATCCATTTTGTGGTCGTCTCACAGAGTTTTTTCCGGTAATTTCTCTGGAATTTTTAGAGAACGGTGCTTTTTTTCTGCAGCACGAAAAACATCTGCACCGAGACACGTTCATGGACAATGAGAAATATGACAACTCCTTCCATATTAGCGCTAAATTACATGAAAATAACGGACTGTAATAAAATTGAAAATATATTTGAGAAAAAATAAAATGTAAAAATGCAATGAACTGTTTACAGCTGACTGAATTTGGCAATGTCCATTTATATCTAATTACAGTCTATGATATTAATATGAGTGTAACTGACAACCATGTCATCACAAAAATGCAGCCAAAACAATGACATAACTCACTTTATATGTAACAGACCGCAGCCCAATGAAGTAGCCCAAATTTGTACATAATGCTCACAGTTACAATTCAAATCATGTAGCATACTGTTTTTCTTTTTTCGTTTCTTTCCTTTTGTTTCTTCTTTAGTTTGTTTTGCATGCAGATTGGTGAAAGCTGACTTAGTATAAAACATGTGAATCTATATTTTTTTATATTTTGATTTAGGCCTAATATTTTCCTCATACATCTGTAGTTTTCTTTAGATTAATGTACAGAAAAATCCTTCCTATGTTACTGTTTACCATGCAAAAGATCTAATTTGAAGGACTATCTATAAACTGGTACTGTGTCATACTATTCAAAAGTAACATGTGGTCTACAAGAACAGATTACAACAACATTACAACATTATTTTGTATTAAAAACTTGAAAACGGTTTAAAGTAGGCAGGCTAGAAAAGCTTTATAGACTGTGGTACTTATTCATCATATGTTAAGTGTCCACAATGTCTAATAAACAGTCTAGTTGTCACTATAGAGCCAATTTCCACAGCACAGAACAGCAGTAAGTAGTGACAATAACGCCAGATGGCACACAGTAGCAAGATTTCCTACGCCTATAAACGCAACAGCAGTATCAAACCCAAGAAACTTAAGCATCTCCAAAAAAATAAAAATAAATAAATAAATAAATTTTTTTTTAAAAATCACGCTGTCAGAAATGAAAAGTTCTGTTACGAGACAACACTGCCTCTATGTCATCTATGTCATGAAAAATCTGTTATGAGTCCTGAAAAGTGGAGCTCACCTGGTCCAAGACGCACGAGCCTCTGGGGTGTACCTGGTCTGGCGCTCCCTGCGCGTGGCCTCACCTGGAGAAGGGCGTGTTTTCACCTGAAAGCGGGCGTGGTTTGGGGCCTGTATGGTTTAGACATGTTTGGGCCATACTAGTCAATTTTCTCATGTGTCAGAGTTCAATTTAAATGCAAGGAAGATGGGTGGAGCAAAAATACAGGAAGTAGCGTGTCATTATAAAATAAAACACCTCTAACTATGTCATCAACATAACAAACTTCACAATTTTTTTTTATATAAACAAACCGAAGATTTATAGTAAGAGCTTAAATATAATTGTTCACTATATTTTAAAGAAATTTATCTACCCTGTACTATGCATTTTAAGTGTTATACACAGAATGCATTGCATCTTAACTGTTACATTCTGAATCAGGGGTCTACTCAACCTTTTGCCTCTGGCAAGCTACCTTTACAAAACGAAAATGCTGGAGAGCAACTATTTTTTGCAGTCACAAGAAACTGAATGGATATAAGAGGGCAAGTCTTAAATGATATGCAGTTAGATACCTATAAAACATAAAAACATTATCCATTCATCAGTGCACAAAGTTCAAAGTAACACTTTTACAATGGTACTTAATCAAATTTGAGTTATTCAGCACAATATGTATAATTCAGAAATCCCTTTGCGAGCTGCTTGTAAAGGCGTGGAGAGCCACTGGTAACTCCCAAGCTAGAAGTTGGAGACCCCTGTTCTGAATAATATTTGCAATACACAATTTCATAGCTCCACATAAAGTGATAAAAGCTTTATTGAATAAGAGTCAATTGTTACCATAGTAATTCTGAAGTAGTTCTGTAACTTTCAGTCATATCAGTGAATGAAACCCAGGCAGGTGTAGACTATTATCGCCAAAGTAAATATCTGAACACAGTAGCATGAAACTATATTGTTTGCACAAAATTACATACAATGACAAAGTGCTTTTTATTCAAAGTACTTTTATTGACAATTTCACATGTACATTAATTACAGTGTCCTACATGTACAGTGTACCTGTTTTATTGCACTTACACAGAAATAAATAGATAGCTCTATAAAGAAAGTTGAAATAAATATAAGATTTGAAATTACAGCATAGAAACTGTCCAGTGTTATGTAACTTTTAACAGTTGGACAGCAAACAAAATGCAAAAAAAAAGAAAAAAAGAAAATGCGTTCAGGTTATCGTAGCATTTAGCCTTGAAACCAAGAAAACGCTTGTATCCACAGAGATGTTATTGCTTTGCCCAGAATGTTTCAGACTCAGAGTATGGCATTAAACCAGGTAGATACAGGTCAGATCTGTGGAGATGCGACCCCACTCACAGTAAAATTTATGCTTTTCAAGGGATTTTTGAGCGCTAAAAACACATGATTGAATAAATGGTAATACTAGATAAGTTAATGTCATACTGTGGAACATTTCAGACAAAGGAACAGCATATACACGGACACAAGCAGGTATCAAATAGTCAGAAAAGTTACATAGTACATATTGAAGGCATCAAAATAAAGGCAATGTACCACAGTTGTTCAATATAAACCTATAGTATAAAACAATTCTATAAAAATTCATTATGTAAAGATACCTATTAGATACGATCCTACTGGTCAAAAATACAAAAGCGTTTCAGTTAATGGCAGCAACGTTTTTGGGAAAGTACACAATACATTATTTCAGGAAGTAAAAGTAGCTTGGAGTATTTGTGTTGAGTGTTTTGTCACAGTAGCAGCAACGTTTACAAAAGAAATGAACTATTTTTGATGGATAGAATTAGGAGTGAGTACACCGGAGTAGTGTTGTCATGGTACTAAAATTTCCAACTTGATTTTGATACTAAAAGAATAGATACTCAATACCGATTCTGATACCACAGTGATAATATAAAACATATAAAACACTCTTTATTTAGACCTGGGATGCGCAAAATGGGGCCCATCTCTGGGTCAAATTTGGCCCACGAAATATCTATATTGACTCAATTTTGCATTGAAAAACCAAAAAAGGGATGAAAGAAAGCTCATAGCAGTTTATCTCCCTAAAAACATAATATCTGAAGACAGTTTAATCTTCCCAGAATGACTTTTTACATAGAAAACATGAATAGGTTTGACCCTTGGCACGCAAATACAAAATTTTGGTCTGCCAAGAAAAAAAGTTGAGATACTGCTTTAGATAATGTCATTTTCAGCATTAAAAAGGGCAGTAAAATTAAATGTGTTTTGATTGCTATGTGGCTCCAACTATTTGCTGAATGTCTCTCTACACTCTTCACCCCCTTTCAAACTATCCATTAAAATCTATTATCTAAAAAGTACAATACAAAATAGCAATAGCAAATCCTAGTCTACCCCACTCCCGTCTTCCTGTTAGTGTGCTCAGACCCACTCTCTGTTCTCATAGTCTTTCTTTATTTGTTTCTTGATGCGGTCGATCTCGTCTTCCTCCTCTTCATCGTCATACTCATCTTTCTTCTTCTCCTCGCTCTCTCCTTTCTCTTCGCCCTCTCCTCCGCCTCCTTCTTCTTCGTTCTTTGGCGCTGTAGTCGACTGCAGCTCCTCTCTGATCGTATTCAACTCCACCAGACCGTCGTGTAACTGCTGAGCGACTTCTCGGATTTTCGCCGCAAACTCAGATTTCGCTCCTTTTTTCAATTCTTTCGAGTCTTTCGCCACAAAATAGATATCCATACCCACAAAAAGTCCGGTGAGCACTCCCGTCGCCATGCTGGCAATTTGTACCGCTCTAGCCGCCGTGCTACCAGCTACGTTAGCTATCTGCACCACTCTCATGATTTCGTTTGCGTTGATCAGTATAGCTTTACCCGCCATAGCTCCATCTTCGTAAAATCGACTATTCAAAACAGGGAAGTCGCGATTATATGCTTGTTTTTTCATTTTTATCAAGTCAAAACGCCGCAAATGCTCGATTCCTTGCTTGATAAACATTAGCGCTTTGTTCAAATCCACCATTTTTTCCTGGTAATCCTCCACGATCTTTTCCACTTTCTTCCTATCCATCGAATTGTTGACTTGATTTGAGATTCCCGCTCCGGCCGACGTCAACCCGCCCGCCGTAGCTACTCCTAAGCCCACCGCGGTCACGATGAGAGAGGTTCCCATGGTAACAGGCGCTAACGCTAGCCCAGCGATGGTCAGCACGCCGCCGGTAGCGCTGGTGGATCCTCCGGTGATTTGGGCGATCTTGGTTTTCTTGTTGAATTTGTCGAGTCCGTCTGCGATGCCGTTCAGGTCGATGACATGCTGCCACAGGCTTTCGGCGCGCTCCGAAAACAGTTTGTTGAAAACGCGGATTCCCTTTTGGATCTTATCCGCCGTCACCGCAAAGGCCCTGAAGAAGAAAATATATAGAGATCAGATTATTATGGCAACATGGAGAGTCCTGGTTAGTTTCAGAATCAAAATAAAAGTGTAGTACAAAAAAAAATCAAAGTTAAACATTTTTTAAAGAAGACCTATTCTGCTCACGTGTGCTATATAGCTATAATCAATGACAGCCATGGATCATTTTGCTATAATTTGTAAATTTTCAATCTTAATATTTATCTAAAAGGGCTTAAGAGAGAGTGAGCAGCACTAAATTCCTGGGGGTGAACATCAGTGAGGACCTCTCCTGGACCAACATTGCATCACTGGTGAAGAAAGCCCAGCCATGCCTCTACTTCCTGCAGAAACTCAAGAGGGCAAGTGCCTCACCACCAGCATGACCACATTCTACAGATTAAACACTGAGAATATCCTTTCAGCTGCATCACTGTGTAGGGCGGAAGCTGCACTGACAACGACAGGAGAGCCCTACAACGTATAGTGAACACAGCCAGGAAGATCACTGGTGCACCACTTCCCTCTCTGCAAGACCTATACACCACCCGCCTTACCCACATATATACACCACCTGCCTCAACCGGAAAGCCATCACAATTATGAGTGATGCAAGTCCCCCCACACAATCTGTTCAGCCTCCGTTCCCGCAGTAGACTCACTAACAGCATCATCAACCAGGCTGTTAGGATGCTGAACTCTCTCCTCTCTCTACCCAGCAGGCTGCCAGGAAGCAAAAATCTGCATCTCCCCAAAGAAAACTTGAACTTTTCCATTTATTATTATTTATACGCTTGTGAGTAAGAAACACAATTTCAATTCTTCATATGTTTCATAAGAAGAAAACTTTTCTGAACTTGAACTGTGAACCTGACATCCGCGTTTGAAAACTGAGGTGCCCAACGGGAGCTGATCGTAATCACAACTGTAGATCTTTTTTCATTTATACCAAAATGACGATGGGACGCTGTCAAATCCTACTAGTGATTACTAGTGAGGTACCAAAGGATGAGTGAGAGCCAGGGACAAGTTAGACAGATTTAAACCAACTCACTCCATTCATGGTTTGAAAATCAGGGACCCAGCTTTATGTATGTATCTATAATTAATTAAATATTTGACAAATTACTGAAAAGTCGGGCCAGGATCAAAATTTCACTGGTGCAAAAGTTGTAAGTAGTTTTTGACATGTTTTTTGTTTGACATGTTTTACTTACTTCGCCTCCTCTTTGGGCGTCATGTCTTCAGTTTGAGGAGTGTCTTCCCAATCTGGAATTTACATAGAGATAAAAGTGAATGTTTGTTACACACTTCAGTTTTATTTTGAAATTTCATTGAGACACTAAATTCCCGAAAGGCCTGTTTTTGCTCATGGTTTAAATTATATTGTGAAACAGGAAGGAGGAGATTCAAATATGCAGCAGTCATGAGACCAACACCTGCACATATTCTAGATTACAGGTAATGTTCACATGACATCATAACATTCAAAAGAGACTATAGTTTAAAACTGTTTGTTTCAAACATTTTGATACTAAAAACAGATTTCTTGACCTGGTTTATGGTTAAATATCTCTGTAATTACTGGGCCTATCAACATGAAACAAAAACTGGGATAAAGTTAAATGCATTTTCTGTCAGTATAGATAATTTAAAGGTAAATTGTGTCACTTTCTGGGGGCGGCACATCACCTGCATGATTCCATCAAAATAGAAAGTTAAACCTATACTATTTTACATCCTACATTTTTAAACCTATTTTTTATCAATACTCTGGAATATTATAGCCAAATGGACAACATTTCCATGGAAACAGACAGGAAGAGACCCTCTTCCAGGCTAAATAAGAGTCAGGTTTGTGGAGACGCAAGCCCACTCACACTACGGACACATGTTTTTCATAGCATAATACATGAAACCAAAATAAAAGATTATTACAATTTATTTTAGTCTATTTTTTGGGCTTTACATTGTGGTTTTAATTGAAATATGTGTTTTTTGCTATCAAATTATTCTAATCCTAAAGATTGTTAATTACTCAGTCCTAAAGATGTCACTGTTGTTTTATTTTTGTTAATTTTACTTATAAAAGAAAAATAGTAATACATATTTATTCATAAGTGATAAAAAATAAGGATTTCTTTCAAAAACAGTATCTGCAAACATGACAAATAATTATAGTAGATAATTTTTGACTTACTTTCCACAGTGTTCCACCACTCCATGAGATTATCCGCATCCTGAAGACAGAAGTACATTTGTTAATATTGGTCATTCACAGTAAACACAGCAAATAGGCAATAATATGTGTATGATATACTTTAACATAATGTACCCACCTCGCTGGATTCAGGCTGCGAAGGTTCAAATCTGAACTCTTCCAGTTGGTCAAAGAGACATCTGTTTTCACCTTCATTCTGAAAATAAGAAATAAGAAAATGTTTAGAAATTTGTCATTTGTTGCAATAGCAGTGTTTGCTAATTAAAACCTTCCCTAAATGGACTTTTCTCCAGGTTTTAAAGGTCCTGTATTAAACACAATTGACTTTGTGAGCTTTAAGCCATGCTATAATGTTGTTACCTCATTAAAAGTCACACATGTTTGAGTAATCCTGGACCAAAGCTCAAAATGCTCAGTTTCACCTTGTGATGTCATGAAGCTGTAGTTTTCAAGTTAATAGTTAACTTTGACTGTTAGTTCAAGTGGAGATTAACAACTCCAGAGCTGAAATCATCCAAATTATTCCAGTGAAGGTGTATAGATTTTAAAAACACAGTGGAGCACTTCCTGTATTACCACATGACAACATAATTTTCTAATTGAGAGAAGAACTAAATATGTGGGGTTTGTGTGTTAAACATGTGTGAATGAAACAAAACACAACTCCACGTCTGTTCGTGATGAGGAAATAACATTAGAACAGACCAGAATATAATGTAATATGGGCCCTTTAAAACAACCACCCCTGCCAGGTAAGGGTTCAAACTGTTGCAAATCAGTTTTAAAATAAATCATTGTATAAAATTACATTGAGTAACAAAGAAACTTAAAAAGTGAAATTGTCTGAAAAAAGTACACATTTGTAATTTGAATATAATTGTTTATATATAGTTATCAAGATCAAAATTAAAACTGGATTAATTGCGCTGCACAATCTTGGTAACATTTGACTTTCTATCCCGGTATCACAGAGGAAGTATCACCTCTCCTTTGAGTTTCTTTAGAGAAGCCTGAATGCTCACATGTGCCAAAGGGAACTTCAGAAACAGGTTTGGCCACATTTCAGGTTAATCTGCCTGCCATACGAACAACATGAGAATACACAGCCAGGACAGTTCAGCCTGAGAGGGGGAGGGGAGAGAACTGCTAAAACAACTACCGCAAATTTTTGTTCAGTAGAGTTTGTCAATTCTGAAATCATCCAAATGATTCTAGTGAAGGCGTATGGTGTGGAACAGAACACAACTCCAGGTATGTTTATGATGATGAAATAACATTATAACAGAGATTAAAAAATAATGTGATGTTGGTCCTTTCATTTCCGTATACAGCACACCACTTTTGTTGTATTTTGCATTGTGTAGTGGGGGAGGGTTGTCATTAAATAAAGGAAAAAAATAAATAAAGGGGGAGGGCGTAACAGCAATGTTAGACTATAATAGCGTCCTTTGGGAGTGAAACCCTGTGGAGTCTTAAAGATGGGAGGAGACATGACTGAAACATGTCTCTATAACACAGCCTCTGACTCACAGGGCTTGTCTCAACACGTCACATACAGGTAAACAAGGAAGGACACATACAAGCCACGCAGGGAACATTCTAGAACTTAAAGAGCCCGTATCACGCCATTTTTCTGATGTAGTTTCCTCATTAAAAACTGAGTTGTGTTTTGTTTCATTCACACACGTTAACACACATATTTAGGTTCATCATTAGAGTTCTTCTCTCAAATAAAAAACACTGTTCCACCTTGTGATGTCATGTGGTAATACAGGAAGTGCTCCACTGTGTTTTTAAATTCCATAGACTTCACTAGAGTCATTTGGATGATTTCAGCTGTGGAATTACCAATCAACACAGAACAAAAACTAAAGGGTAGCTGTTGACTTGAAAACTACCACTATGTGACATCACAGGGTGGAACCATAGACTGTATATAACACGCACTAACTGCCATGTTCCATGAGCACACTTCTAGCTCCTTCTGACCCTGGTTCTTGTTGACTTACATTAGAATATTGTGGCTCCTCTCTCGGTAACTGCTGCTATGAGCCTTGTCATTTTGGTCTTAAAATGTTCATAATAACCCCCTCTACATGATCCTGTTTTGTTTTTTTTTCGCTATTTTGTCCGTTAAAAAATTGTGAGCTTCATTTGAGTGGAGCTGAACGCTGTGGGTCACACTCAGTTCACTTCTTTATACAGTCTATGGGTGGAACAGAGCATTTTGAGCTTTGGAGATGTACACAGACAAACGTGTGAAAAAACAAAATACAACTCTAGGCATGTTTTTGATGAGCAAACATTTGTTTAAAGCTCACAAGTATCCACTTAGTGTAATACAGGACGTTTTACGAGTTGAGTTGTGTTTACCTCTGTTTCTTCGGCTGCTCTTCTTTGTCCAACTTTATTCTGAATAAAACATAAACACATGGATTAGACTGGGGCTACTTAAAGGGGTGGAAGTTATGGCACTCTTTCAACTATCTGTAAAAAGCGTATTATACAACATTAATAATCCAGATTCCACAGAATTTTACTATTATTAAAGTGACAGTATGTAACTGTCAAGTGGTGGAGAATCAACTGCATGATTTCACTGAAACAGAAAGTTAAAATCATACTTCAGAACATTTTCCATGTTCCTCCATTTATACCATACTGGGAATACTTCACCAACGTTAGCATGGAAACAAACAGGAAGAGACCCTTTGTTTGTTTTTCAGTGCAAATCAAAATGGGGAAAAAAATGCTTTTATTTTTTTCTATTTTTTTGGCCAAAAAGCTTTAACCAAGGACCATTTTCCCCATTGGTCCAATACTAGAAAAACACAGTGTGTGTGGATCATTTTGATTTTAATACTGTAGGGGCACGGTTTAAAAATGTACACTCTGGTGCATATCTGAGCCTTACCTTGACCTGAGGCATGAAGGGATTTCGTCTTTTTGGTTTCTTGGCTTTTTCCTGAAACAGTGAAAAAATATCACTTGTTAATAACTGTGTGTGAACTGACAATAAAAAAAGAACATTACAGTTTACATTTGCACATTAAATCTTAAAAATCTAGAATTATAATCTCTCAGAATATGTGGTTCACCTCTGCTTTGTCGGTGCCCTCCTCGTCCTTGTTTTCATCTTCTTGGGTTGAAGTTTGTACATTTTCTTCTTCTTGTGCCTCTTCTGCTGTTTCCACTGCTGCGAGCTAAACGTCAAATACAGTGAAACAGGAAATATTTACAAACAGTTGGAATGCATAAGATGAACAGACTTGACGACAGTAGCTCAGTAAGTAGAGCGGCTTGTCCATTGATCTGAAGGTCAGCGGTTCACGTCTCACTATCAACATAAACATAATTGGTTGAGCAGTCAGAGTCACAGATTGTCAGGTTGATGGTGTGATTCTACCTCCCACAGATGAATGCTGTCATTGTGTCCTTGGGCAAGACACTTAACCTACCTTGCCCCCAGTGTCTGTGTACACTGGTGTATGAGTGTGTGTGTGAATTGGTGAGTGGTCCCTGATGTAAATCGCTTTGAGTGCCTTGAAGGTGGAAAAGTGCTGTATAAAAATGTGACCATATATTTGTGACTGTTTTCAGCAGCAACTTTTTTCAGCAGAATAGCTCTCTATAGCCTCATTTGCAGTGGTTCACTCTAGAGCAGATTGCTACAAGTGACAGTTCCAGTGCATAAGTCAGCCTTATGATTAAAAGTGTAAATCAGTAAATTTAATTTATTAAGGAAACATTTGTAATGTTCAGGTAACGTCAGTGTCTCACAAAGCAGAGCCCTGCCCCTGGACCCGAAGCTGAGTTTGGAGTGTGGAAAGATAAATGGGATGGATGGAGCCACACCAAACAGACTAAACTTTTCAGTTGAGTTTGCTACTTGCTCATCTCAATGGAGAAGCTAAAGCTTTGCCTGGAATGATCCACAGTATGGCTTTAAACTGATCTATGGCATTTATTTTAGTGCATTAAATGAATGAATAAAATGCATTCATACTATGAGCAGGGTTTTTTCTCTACAGATATGACATGTAACTTGGCCTGATGGCACCTTAAACATAGTAATACATGAAATACAAAAGCCAGAGTGTTTAAAAGGGATTTAAAAGCATGAATAATAAATAATCCAGGAGTGTATACAGCTGTCCTGAACACTGTTTCAGTTCTTTACCTTTACTCCAGTTCGGGGCATGAAGGGATTGTGATGTTTGGGTCTTCTCACTTTGACCTAAAAACAAACATGTGATAAATGACATGAGACAAAACTGGATGAACGGCATTGTTCAGCTGCAGAAACATGAGACACCCACATACGACATTAGCTTAGGAAAACAAGAAGCAAAATGGAGGAACTGCTCTGCTAAATGTGAATCAAAGTGGTAAATTTATCACACCAAATTTTTTATTTGTGGTGTAACATTCTACAAACTAAGCTAACATTTAAAGAAGGCACACTGTGCTTGTGTTTACTATATAGTTATAATCTATGATACCCCTGGATCATTATGTTACAATTTCATTATTTCAAATATTCATCTAAAACAGCTTCATAAAAGAAGCAAGTCTGCTGGCTTCCACCTTAGAAAAATGGGCGCTGATATCACTGTACAGGTCGTCACCACAAAGAGCTGTGGAGCTGTCAGCCCCTCCTATGGATAACTGCAGATTAAAATAGCAACTATACAAACACGAATCACGCTAAATACAATTTTAAGAACGTAAATGAGAAGGAGAAACAACTATAAAATGGTTAAAAGCTCTAAAAAGCTGATTTTGAATAATACGTCTGCTTTAAAGCTGCAGTATGTAACTTTCCTCGTAGAAGATCCTCCTACTTGTCTCCATGGAAATATTATTGCTTTTCAATTCACAAACATCTTGTTTGGTTCTTGTTTTCGATGCTAAGTCATATTGCTTCATCTGGAATGTTTCACAGTGTGGCATTAGATGGTCTATATTGTGTTTATTCAATTGCAAAAAAAAGTTGAAAAATATTTGCATTGGGAGTGAGGTCATCTCTCCATAGAACTTGAACATAGTGGTGTCACCTGAGCCAAAGCAAAAACATCTCCATGGAAACAAACAGGTAGGAGATCCTACACAAATGTTACACAGTGCACCGTAATAAATGTTTCAAATATCTATAGTTTTTGAGTAGGAGTCACAAAACTGTAGACTTTAGAGAAGTCATTCACTCGAACTGCTGAAAATACCATTCAAGTAGCATGTAAAAATGTGGAACTCATGTGGAAGTCAGATTCATGTTCAGGTATTAACAGAGGGAATTTATAAGGAACTCAATTAGCATGTTAGAGACATGTTACAATGTGGAGGAAGAGACAGAAGCAGGAAGTACATCTGTAGATCCTGTCTAGAGAAAGAGAGAACGCTATTGTGTTTTAAATGTTTGGCTATTTTAAATACAATGAAACAAAAGTCTTCACCAAACAACAGGAACACATGTAAATAACGTTGTACTTAAAGGTCCTATATTACATAAATGGACTCTTGTGAGATTTAAGGCATGTTATAATGTTGTTACCTCCTCAAAAACAGACCTGGAGTTGTGTTTTGTTTCACTCACACATGTTTGAGTAATCCTGCGTTATTAGTCTGCCTACATCTCTAAAGTTCAAAATGATCTGTTCCACCTTGTGATATATGTAGCCGTAGTTTTCAAGCTGCTCTTTACTTTGAGTTCAGTAGAGATTGGAAATTCCAGAAGTGAAATGATCCAAATGAAAGGTGTATGGAGTTTAAAAACACAATGCAGCACTTCCTGTATTACCACTTAATGACATCACAAGGAGGAACAGTTTTTTTCAGTTTGAGAGAAGAACTCAGCCTAAATATGCAGGGTTTGTGTGATAAACATGTGTGAATGAAACAAAACACAACTCCAGGCCTGTTTTGATGAGGAAACATTAGACATTAGAGAATGGAACAGAAAACAGTGTAATATGGGCCCTTTATTTGTTTGACTATTTTAAATACAATGAAACAAATGTGTAAATAATGCCATATATGAACTTACTGGTTTCTTTTCTCCTCCGTTGTCTTCATTTGCTTTATCTGCATTCAGAGCTTCATCCTCGGACTTGTTAGGCTGGAAAAATATAAATTAAAATAAAATAACATTAGATAAAAGTAGAGTTCAAAAATCAGAGACTACATTCTGTTGTCTAAAGAAAGACTGTTTTTATTATCATTGTGGTATTGGGAGTATCAAGTCTATTCCTTAGTATCAGAAAATTAGATAAGAGTGTACATTTAAGTTATTACAATATCAATACCATGTTTTTAGTAATTGGTCACTCTTACCAGAGTTGGGTACAGTCCCCCATGTTTTGCCATAGTTTCCTCAGGATTCTGTTGAAAAATAAGAAAAGTATAATGAATTATGAGTATTATTAATTATTAGTGAAAAATTAGTGCATCCACACTGTACATGACATTATGAATGTAGCTGAACCTTTGCCCATACAAAACTTTTATACTAAAATGAAACCAAGTTCTATGTAAGTTTATTTTTACTCATCCAGGTGTGAAAATACTCAAAACAATATTATTGGACCAAGTTTTTTTTTTTCTTGTACATTTTCAGAGTAAAAATGAAAAAAAATAAACAAAATCTGACCTAATAATACTGGTTTAACTATTGATACTTTGCAGTGACATCATGTTGGGGGAGTTCTACATGTATCACTATGGTAGAATGTTGCAGTTATCATGGAGACACAATGCACACATTAGCAAACATCGTCACAAAAAAATTTAAATTATAGATTAGATGAGGAAAAAATACAAAATGGATTTAAGAGCACATTTTCAGGAGCCTGTGATCGATATGAGCGTTGATGGTCCTGTTCAGGAGTTTTATTTTCAACAAAGATAGTAAGAGTGACCAGCTGAAAAACTGTTTGATTGTGTTAAATTAAAGCTCAGATTGAAGTCTAACAAGCTTTAGACAGCTCAGTGCTCTCAGTTAGCATCGCACCCCCAGGAAGTTGATGACATCTGCTGCAAAGTATCAATAACTAAGGTAAATTATTTCTTAATACCACTTTTTTCATCAGTGTTTGCCCAAAATCATTCAATTACATAACAATGACTTGGCAGATTTGTGTCTTGCTCAGGTACACAACAACTGACCATTTAACCAGCAACACCCCAGTTCTCAGACAAACACTTAAACCACTGGGAACAGGACCTCCATCAGTCGCGATTAGCAACAGAACAAACGGACAATCCCATGTGTAACAGTATTATTATTCCCCGTAGACCACCACAGTAATCACTAAGACAGGTCCAAAGAAAAGATCATTTAACTAAAAATGACAAGGTACTTTAAAGATAATTACTGTAACATGTGCTACCTGACATTGCATTTTACTGCTTTATCTGTAATGTTCCAGACTATGGCATTAAACCTACCCATCGTGCTTTTATTCAAGCAAAGGTGTTTTTATTTCTCTGTACATTGAAAATTACTGTGAGCAGCTCGCCACTTCGCAGATCTGACCTGTAACTTGGCCTTTTGCCATCAACAGCTTGATTCACTTGAGACAGATACCTTTAATGCCATACAGTGGAACATTTCAGGCAAAGCAGTAACATCTCCATGGAAACAAGCAAGAAAATATATACTTAAGACTACGTTAGCTTTTCCATGCAGTTTACACATTTACATACCAGACTGGCCTCGTTCGCTTTGTCCATTTCCTAAAGTCAAAACACATTATTATTAATAAGCTAAACATGTATTAAAATGTTATTAAATATTTCGATTTCAGACTTTCTCTGTACCTCTTGTGTGGGTCGAGGAGGAACCAGTGGAGTTTCTGCAGTTTGTCTCTTTTCCCTGTTCACCTAAAAGTCAAATTCACAGTCAAATCTGAAACCAAGGTCATTTCACTCTTAAAGGGCCAGGCCTCTACTGTAATTTACGGTAAGATAAGTTAGAGATATGATATTTAGAGTATCTATCAAAATTAAATCAGTGTGCATTGTGTAACTTTTCTGGTGGAGGGTCTGTCAAATGCTTTTCTCCATGGAGATGTTATTGCTTTGTCTGGAATGTTTCACAGTATGACATTTAACCTTTCTATCTTCATGGAAACTAAACCAGACCAGTTACCGGTCAGGTCTGTGGAGCGACCCCGCCTATAGTCAGAATGTCTGTTTTTCTAGATATTTTTGACCTGTAATTGGTTAAATGTAAAGTAGAGCTGTTTAATGTCATACTGTGGAAAATTCCAGGCAGAGCAATGACATATCCATAAATAGAAACAAGTAGGTGATGGACCCCCAACAGATTTTGATACTAAGGAATAGACGCGATACTCAATACCGATACTGATGATAAGGTGATGACCACAATGATAAAACACTGTGATTTTCAATATTAAATGGTAGTACTTTCTTTTCTATTCCCATGTGGTCTTGTATCTGTGTAATCCCTCAGTGGTCCAGGTTCTATGTGCTCTTATACTTGTTTTGATACAGCTCAAGATCATTCTACAGACATTCAGGAAAGGTTTGTTTCTGTCCTATGAATGGGACATTTTTAGTATCAACACCTGTGAAAAATTAGGATCTAATTTCGATATTACTTTTAGTATAGATTAGTATCTGTCTGATTTTTGATATTTTCCCACTGCAGGCATACTTTCACTTAGTTTTAATTCGTTTCAGAATCTATAAAGGTTCACTGTGTAACTTTTTGGTTGGAGGTCCGTCGCCTGTTTGTTTCTATAGATATGTCATTGCTCTGCCTGGAATGTTCCACAGTGTGACATTAAACAGCTCTACCTTACATTTATCCAATCACAGATGATTTTATAGCTAAAAAAAAACCCTAGAAAAATAGGCATTCTGACCGTGAGCAGCAACGCCTCTCCACAGATCTGACCTGTAACTTGGTCTGATTTGGTCTCTGTGAAGATAGAAAGGTTTAATGTCATACTGTGAAACATTCCAGGCAAAGCATTTGACGGATCCTCCACCAGAAAAGTTACACAATGCACCTTTAATCCAAAAGATCTATCTTACATTTATTTAATTACAGGTGGTTTTATAGCTCAGAAAAACCTAGAAAAACAGACATTCTGACTGTGAGTGGGGTCGCCTCTCCACAGAGTTGACCTGTAACTTGGTCTGGTTTGGTCTCCATAAACATAGAAAGGTTTAAAACCATACTGTGAAACATTCCAGGCAAAGCAATAACATCTCCATGGAGAAAAGCATTTTACAGATCCTCCACCAAAAAAATTACACAGTCTGGCTTTAAATGAAAACATAGATCTGCTACCTACCTCGTCTTTGGCTCGGTTTGTTCGATTCGGCATTATGATAGTTTCACTTCTTTCTCTCTGCTCAAATTGCATCACTTTGTTTCTGACCTAAAATAAAAGGAAACAATCAAAAAAGCTGAATATTTTGAATGTTTTGTGTTCAGAAAAAGAAGCAAAAATTGTTCCAGCTGAACACTTGAATCCTGAGTACCGTTTTCGGTTTCTCTTCCTCTTGCTTGTCATTGGTTTGTGCCATTTCTTGTTTTTCTTCGATCTCTTTCTAAATTAAGCAAATCAAAAGAAACAGCTCAGTAAAGGTTTTATATTACGCTAAATTGACTCTTGTGAGCTTTAAGCCATGTCATAATGCTGTTAATTACCCAAAAACAGACCTGGAGTTGTGTTTTATTTCATTCACACATGTTTAAGTAAATGGAGTTAATATGATTCACTGAAATTCAGGAGCTGAACCACGCCTCTCTTGCCAACCCCAGCTTATCTCAACCACGCCCAAAAGCCCTACATATACAGTCTATCCTGACAACACCACCCATGTCAGGGCTCTCTACCCCCTCCCTTCAACTCCTTGTCTCTCGTCCATCCTTCAGCCCAAAGAAATCAAGGAGGGGGGTTCCGAATCAGCTGGGTGACCATTTTGGATTGGAGACGGAGCCCCCACCCTGAGTCTCTCCCCAGTCATCACATCTATCCACCAATAAATATCTTTATCATATTCCACTGTTTTGGCGTGGTTCTTGCTCTTATTAGTCTGTCTACATCGCCAAAGCTCAAAATCTGTTCCACCTCGTGATGTTATGAAGTTTTCAAGTAAACAGCTCCTTTTATCTTAAGTTCAGTAGTAGTAATTCCAGAAGTGAAATTATCCAAATGATTCCAGTGACGATGTATTGAGTTTAAAAACACAGTGGAGCACTTCCTGTATTAGCACATGACCTCACAAGGTGGAATAGTGTTTTCTGTTTGAGAGAAGAACTCAACCTAAATATGCAGGGCTTGTTTGTTAAACATGTGAATGAAACAAAACAACTCCAAGCATTATAACATAATGTAATATGGGCCCTTTAAGAAAACAGTATCATATTCAAACCATCTTTTCACATGACCGCACCCTTAGAAATATATCTGGAGTTGTGTTTTGTTTCAGTACATCTTTTATCCAGGCATGACTATGTAATGTTTCATGTGGAGGGTTCACCACCTGCTTGTGTCCATGGATATGTAATTGCTTGGCTTTGAATATTCCATGGTATATTGGTACATAATTTTTTTCTAATTCTTACAAACACAACTCCAGATATGTTTTTGATGAGAGAATATAATAAATCTTTTTCACAATATTGCCCCTTTAAATGGTAAAAAAAAAAAAAAGTTTAAACATCTTATAGACCCTTTAATTCTTAAAAATGGAAAGGACTACATTTCTATATTTGCTTGTGACCCAGGTTCATTGACAACAATACACATGGTTATAAGTCTGGAAAATTATTGTAGTTCTAATTATGCAGTCAATTGACTTTTATAGTTTGCTTAAGGTTTTTGCCAAATTACCAATGTAGTTCAAATCATCAATAAGAAAATAAAGGATCTAGAGAACAAATATGCAAATTCCATAAGAAATGTTCACTTTTTTCAAAAACAACACTTACAGCATTTAAAGGCAAATTTTGGAATAATCATTTAGTTTAGTGTCCATAAATGCATTAATCTGCTGTTTTTGAGGAATAACACTAAAGAGTTTTTAGCTCCTGATTCTCCCTTCACCAGCCTCACAAAGTCTTAGATGTAAAACATAAGGAGGAGAACTTTTACATGATGATGGTGACTGGTCCAGAATGGTTTTGTTTTGCCCGTGGCTCCAACTACACCATTCTGACACAAAAATATACAGTATATAAAACAAAAAAATCACACCGCTGTCAAACAATAGAACAGCTCGAGTCAAGTGTACACTTCACTGTGTGTCCAGCAGTCCATCTGTACATAGGTTTTAATAAATAAACAAAATAATTAAATGCAAGAATGTAAATGTGATACCTGTTTTTGCTCTTTGGGTTTGTCGATTTCTTCTTTTTCCTCCTCATCGCTCATGTCTAGAGATTTCTCATACTGAAAAAAAAGATATTAAAAATTAGCAAATAAAAAGGAAAGTGTGGTATAATTGATTTATCCTCTGCATTTGACCCATCCTAAAATGTCTTTGGGGTTAAACTGGTCAGGAACAGTTAACTAGTCAGTAATTAACATTTTTTTCTGATTAGTCTAGCACACGGCTGTACTTTTTACTAAACATTGTAAGTACTTCAACAACTATAACAGCAAAAATAAAACATTGCATTTTGTGTGTGAATGCTCCATGTTTTACTGATACTTTGAAGCTGACGTCATCAACATTCCCTTAATTATCTTTATATTAGTTATCTTTATACGTAAAGCACTTTGGAAATGGTCTTGTTTATAAAATGTGATACATAAATAAAGTGGATTTGGACTTGGTAGCAAATCATTATAATTTTTGGTTAAAAGCTCCTAAAAGTAATTTTTACACAACATGTCTCCTTTAAGCAGACACCGAAAGAACATGCAAATAGAGAACATGCAAACTCCACACAGAAGCCTCTCCCTCTTCAGCTTCTGTGACTCACGTGAGTTTAATATGACACATGTGTTTACCTTGTGTCCAGTTCTGAACGGGTTGAGCTTCGTCATGGCCCCTGCAAATTTACTCTGTACCACAAAACAAACACATGAAATAAAAGATACAATAGAAAAGTATTTAACTGTATTTAAACTGTAATTTAACAGTTATTTAACAGTAAATATATAACTAAAGTACTCACCGGTTTACTACTCTGCTGGGTCTCTCCGTTCCCCACCATCTCCTCTGAGTCTGAATCAGAGCCCTTCTCCTGAAATAAATGAAGTTATTATATTTAAATAGTGTATCAAAACACTGGTGATAATTTATTCAACTAAAGTTGCACTATGTAACTTTTCTGGTGGAGAATATCCATGGAGACAAGCAGGTTATCTAACCTCCCCACCAGAAAACTAAGACTGTACTTTTTGTACTTCAGAAATAAGACAATACGCTGGTGTAATATTATCACTTGTTATCATTATATTTAAAGCCACAGTATGTAACTTTCTGGAGGTGGCCTGTCACCTGCACGATTCCATGTAAATCGAAAGATAAAACCACAAACTGGAACATTCTCCATGGAAGATATAGACAAAGGAACAACATCTATAGAAACAAGCCAAAGAAGGAGGTTTGTGGAGATGTAAGCCTGCTCACAGTAAGGATACATTTTTCTTTGTCTTTGTGTGCAATAAACACATGCAAAATGAAACAAAAAAAAAACTGCTGACATTTTAGTTTATTTTTAGGCTAAAAGTTTCACACTGTGGGTTTAATTAGAATATATGAAGAATTCAAGAGTGGGATGTTTCTTTTACCCATTTGGTCTTTGATTTCTCTGAGGAGGCGGCGCTGTTTTTGGGTTCATTTTTGTCACTCTTTTGCACTTTGTCTTCCTTCTAAATTAGAACAAAACAGTATTGTGTATTTTTAACAATCGCTAAAAGCATTCATGTCTAGACTGAGTTTGATTCTGTGTTCCTGATTCTCACCTGAGCTGAATAGCCGAACGGATTTTTTAAGAAGTTTGACACTCCACCCTGAAGAAAAGTTTAGTTACAAGGTTTAGAATCTTAAATCTTACACTTGTATGTTAGCAGTTATAATACTCCATGGAACATATGTAGAATACCATGCTTTGAAAATGTTATATTCGCCAAAAACCACACGCAAGTTTCTGTTTTGTTTGACTCCCACCTCCCTTTGCTCCCTGCGCTAAGTCACGCTGCGTTCAGAAAAAAATAATCAAAATCATTCTTTTAATTCAGGAAAAAAAACATTCTGATAGAGACAGGTAGTTTCCTGCATTATTAAGACCATAAATATACCATTACATGTCAATTTAAACACGTTAAGCTATTTTCTGATCTATGTTCTAGTTCTTCTCTCAAAGAATATTTTTAAACTCCATACAGTTTCACTAGAATATTTTGGATAATTTCAGCCCTGGAATTGCCAATCTCTACCAAACAAAAGGTCAAAGGAGCAATTAACTTCAAAACATTTCAAGCTTTAGACATGTAAATAGACTAATAATAAAGAATTACTCAAACATGTGTGAATGAAACAAAACACAACTCCAGGTCTGTTTGTGAGGAGGTAACAACATTATAGCCCAGCTTAAAACTCACAACAATCAATTTTGCGTAATATAAGACTTTTGCATAATCAATTAATTTTCTGGCCCTGTTTTTACATTATTTTCAGTCAGAATTTCACTCTTGCTCCACACACATGTTCGCGCTTCAAGCATTTTATTATGTTTTGCGTGTCCAACTTGAAGAAAAACATGGAAGCCACCCGGGAAGCTGTTATTTTTGTTGTTTATCTTCTGTTAACAACCCTCAGGATGTTTAGCAACATCTGTTTAAAAACAAGCCTGTGTTCAATATTAGCCTCACCCCAACACTGACTACCATCCCCACAGGCAGTGATATGGACACAGTAAGGTATTGCAGTACTAATACAAGTAACTGTCATTTAAACCAAGCAATGCGTCCAAACCCAACGAAAACAGTTCATACTTAAAAGTGACACTGGGCACAGCCATCTTGAATTCTATCTCAGAATCCTTGCTCAGTCTCCTTCGAGCTTTAACGAGTTCCGGAGGAAAAGGGGCATGTCAGTGCACGTCACTAGGCAATGTCCTCGGACCTCCGAGTCAAATGGACAATTGAACGCACCATTATATTAAAATATCATTTAGTATAAAACAAGCTTACCTTGGAGGGCTTCTCTGTTAGATTTTCAGTGCTGCCAGAAAGTTCTGTGTTTTCAGACAAATCATCCTGAAACAGAAAAGTTAAATAGTAAAACAATATACATGCATGCAATTTTTCTGGTGGAGGGACCGTCATCTGCTTTTTTTGGCTTGAAAGTCCCATTGTGAGCGTTCCATTCTCTCAGCAGGAACATCCCCCTCCTCCCTCTGGGCGGCACACAGGTAACTGCTGTGCCCGGGAGAGGGGAGACATTCTCACCGGATTTTAGTCGGCCAGGTCATGCACTGTGGTGTATTGAGTTAGAAAGTCAACATTCTATATCATAATCCAATGATGTCATTTTACTGATCTCCCCGAAGCGGCACACATTTTTTCATTATGTAATATCAATATAATCCTCATTTGCTCACAGAAGTTTACTATGAAATTGTATTTTAAATATTTTTTTCTTGTTCCCCATGTTCTATATCATCTGTCCTATATCATGAAGCAGCTTCATCAGTTAATGAACTGAAGAAGCAGCTTGGATGAGCTGCAAAATGTATTCAACCAAATAAACTTTGTCCAGTCGACAAATTGAATTTTTCCTTTGCCATGGATTCTACTTGGATGACAGGGATTTTTCGCATATATTGTAACTTGTATATTGTAAATTAAGTGTGTGATTAATACAATATAGAAAATATTTTCTTTTTTTTTCATTTATATGTATATAGATGAACTAACTTAGTTTCATAAAGGGTACACTTTAGGGGGACTTTCCAGCCGATTTCCTTTGTCTGAGATGTTTCACATTAAACCTTTCTATCTTCTCGCAGGCCAAACCAGATCAAGTTACAGGTCAGATCTATGGAGAGGTGACCCCGCTCAGAGTCAGAATGCCTGTTGAGGTATTTTTGAGCTATAAAACCAACTATAATAGAATAAATGTAAAGTAGAGCTAAAGTAGAGCTGTTTAAATGCCATACCATGGAACAGGTAGAGCAATGACATATCCATGAAAATGAGCAGGTGACGGACCCCCAACCAAAAAGCTACCTTTAAATGATGTTAAAGAAAAGATTCTTACTTGAGACTGAGATTTAGAACCAAGCCCCTTCTGCTTTTTAAACACACCCCCAAAAAGCCCAGATTTCTCCTGAAAATACAATTCACATTTTTATATTAAATTGTAAAACATGAATAAAGAAAAACTTATATCAAGATACTTTTGGTGAAGAGTTGATATGACAGGCTAATTGCGCAATTTACCTGGAGTTGTGTGTCACTCATGTTTAACACATAAATCTTGCATATTTAGGGCCGAGTTTTTCTCTCAAACAAAATACACTCTGTTGCACCTTGTGATGTCATTGTTTGTTGATACAGGAAGTGCTCCACTGTATTTTCAAACTACACACACCTTCACTAGTCTACTTCACTCCTCGGTGCACCAGAAGATATTGTGTACTTTGTGTGTCAATCTCAACTGAACAAAAAGTGAAACAAAAATATTTTACACTGTATTGTACAGTAAATCCATTCAATTTTGATGAAAAATAACTGTTAACTACCTTTAAAGGGACGGTTCAGAATTTCCATCCAGTCCTTGTATTTGCAGAGGTCGCTAGTGCTAGGCTAGTGCATGTCAATGGCCATAGTTAGCCTGCCACTAAAAACAGTCTTACCCACTCCACAAAACACCTGAGGCAAAACAATTATAACACCAGAGTGAATGTCTGTGTTGATAGAATAATTTTAGAAGTAAAACCAAGGATTTATGTCTGAGCAGCAGCAGCAAGTTGTACTTCCTGATAGAAAGTTTGGCGGACTGATATATGAGAAAATAGTGCCTCAACATGCAACGATTCATGCGATGCAAGGTTCGTTTTATTTCAAACATTATTCTATCAACACAGACATTCACATGGACAGTCTGGCGTAATAATAGATTTGCTTTGGGTGTTTTGTGGAGTGGGTAAGACTGTTTTTAGTGGCAGGCTAACTATGGCCATTGACATGCACTAGCCTAGCACCAGCGACCTCTGCAAATACAAGGACTGGGTGGAATATTTAAAAAAAGTGTCTCCACACGTCTCCAACACTCTGGCTCACTAGGAAATCAGGGTCTATATCCAAAATTCTGAACTGCCCCTTTAAAACAACCACTTTATGACATCACAAGGTGGAACGAAGAATTTTGTGCTTTGGAGATGTAGACAGTCTAATAAGGCAGGACTACTCAAACGTGTGTGAAACAAAACACAACTCCAGGTCTGTTTTTGAGGAAGCAAAAAGTGAAAAAGTACCTTAGTGTTATTCTCTGTCAGGTTTTCTTGGCTGTTTGAGAGTTCACCATCTGCAGTCAGGTCATCCTTTGAACAAAGAAATCAAAATCAATATAAACAATTATTTCATTATCAGAATGGTGACAGTCAATCTAAAATCAGTCACCTTTAGCCACATATTTAGATACTACATGAATATTACCTACCTTTGATTGTGATCTGGCAAATTTTGGCTTCTTAAAAACTCCACTCAAAAAATCCCACTTTTTTCCTGTCAAACACAATAGATAATTCATATTTTATTGCAAATATTGGTAGAGCAAGGAAGAGGAGTCAACATTTACAGCAGAGGTTAGAAAAAGCGCGCTGAAAAGACTTACCTTAGTGTTACTGTCTGCCAGGTTTTCTTGGCTCTTTGAGAGTTCACCGTCTGAACTTAAATTATCCTACAAACAAAAAAATTTAATCAAAATCAAATGAAATCAAACATTATTTAATTACCAGTAAGTAGAGTCATTCACTTCTAAATTTCAATGTTTATGTATGAATATTACCTACCTTTGATTGTGATCTGGCAAACTTTGGCTTCTTAAAAACTCCACTCAACATTCCACTCTTTTCCTGTAAAACATACTAGTTAATTAATATTTTACTGCAAATATTGGTAGACCAAAGGCAGAGGAGTAAATATTTATAGTAGAGGTTAGAAAAAGTGTTGAAAAGACTTACCTTAGTGTTACTGTCTGCCAGGTTTTCTTGGCTCTTTGAGAGTTCTCCATCTGCACTTAAATCATCCTACAAACAAAAAGTGTAATCAAAATCAAATACATTATGTAATTATCAGTCAGCAGTAGTAGTATTTTGATATTTATGTATGATTATTACCTACCTTTGATTGTGATCTGGCAAATTTTGTTTTTTTAAAAACTCCACTCAAAATCCCACTCTTCTCCTATGAAACATATGGACACAATATTAGCGATTTTTAGTTCATTTGTATTTTATCTCTATTATTGGTAGGGAAATAGGACCAAACAATGACAGCAGATGTGAGAAAAGCCTTTGAAAAGACTTACTTTAGTGTTATCCTCAGTCAGGTTTTCTTGGCTGTTTGAAAGTTCACTGTCTGCAGTTAAATCATCCTAAAAGAGGCATAAAAAACATTAGTAATTGATGATTATTTGGTCCAATTTTTAAAGGTGGACCGTGTAACAGCTGGAATTTTCTGCATTATGGAATTAAAAGGTTCTGTATAAATAAACTCTTTGAGCTTTAAGTCGTGTTTTAATGTTGTTACCTCCTCAAAAACAGATCTGGAGTTGTGTTTAGTTTCATTCACACATGTTTGAGTAACTCTTTATTGTTAGTTTGTTTACATCTCCAAAGCTCAAACTGGTCTGGTCCACCTTGTGATGTCATGTGGAGGTAGTTTTCAGCTACTTTTGACCTTTTGTTCAGTAGAGGTCAGCGATTCCAGGGCTCAAATTATCCAGTGAAGGTGTATGGAGTTTTAAAACACACTAGAGCACTTCCTGTATCACCACATGACATCACAAGGTAGAACAGAGTTTTTTCAGTTTGAGACCTGAACCTCAGCCTAAATCTGCAGGTTTGTGTGTTAAACAAAATGTGTGAATGAAACAAAACACAACCCCAGGTTTGTTTGTGATGAAGAAACTACATTAGAACATAAATCAGGCCAAATTACAGGTCAGATCTGTGGAGAGGCAAAAACCCACTTATGTTTTAAAGTATTTTTGAACATGTTTTGAACAGTAAAGACATCTGTAATTGAATAGATACAGGCGAGATACTGTAGGTTTAATGCCAGACTGTGGAAAATTCCAGACAATACTATGACATTGCCATAGAGACAAGCAGGTGGCAGACCATCCACTAGAAAAGTTACATAGTGAAGCTTTACAAATAGGTATATGCATAGATCTTTTTTTTTTTACTTTATGACTTTTTATTGTTCCTTACTTTAGATTGTGATCTTGCTCCCATTTTTGGCTTTTTGAAAACTCCACTTAAAAGTCCACTCTTTTCCTGTAAAACACAAACACAGAACTCAAAATGGCATCCAGCAACATTACTTGAAACCTATGAAGTTAACTTTGTATTGGTTTTTCAACTGATGCACAAACAACTATTCACTCACATTTTTAAAATTTTAATATAGTACTATAAACCTTACTTTTGATTTTATTTTATTTAACCTTTATTTAACCAGGACACACACACACACAAACATAACAATAAAATGGCATGGATCACAGATTAGGAAAAAGAAGTGCACATTATTGACACACATTTACCTTTGTGTTATTATTGTCTGATAGTTCCTCTTTGCTGCCTGAGAGGTCACCAGTGAGATCCTCCTGAAAAATAAAAACAGAATTTGAGACTTACATAGGTTTACAGAAAAATATTTGTAAAGAAAAAACACTGTAAATTGTCAAACGTTAGCAACGCAACCACAAAAAGTTAGTATATTGAAATTGTCTTACCTGGGAGTGACTTTTGGCTCCTTTTGGCTTTTTAAACACACCGCTGAAGAGTCCTCCTTTTTCCTACAAAAACAGTTTTAAAATATAAGAAAATGTGTATTGCAAATTTTTAAAAAAATCATTTTTATAGCAGTTACAATTAAGTTAAAAATGATTTTAGACGCCACCTCACCTTAGTGTTTTCAGACTGACTGACTTCTGTGGATTCAGTGGAATCAGACAAATCATCCTGGGAGAGAGAAAAAAAATTAATATTTTCACATTTTAAGGGCCCATGCGATGCCATTCTTTGATCTGATCTCACTGTCAGAAAGTCTGTTTTTCTAGGTATTTTTGAGCTGTAAAACCACTTGTAATTAAATGAATGTAAGGTAGAGCTGTTTAATGTCATACTGTGGAACATTCCAGAAAGAGCAATGGCATATCCATTGAAACAAGGAGGTGACAGACCCCCAACCAAAAAGTTACACAATGCACCTTTAAAGCTCACAAGAGTAAATTTTGTGTAATACAGCAGCTCAAAATGTATTATTTCTTTTTTTGCTATTGCCCAAGTCACTTGTGGTTCAGACCAGTCACAGAGCAGCATTGTGGTTTGGGGTGGGGCCAAAGTTGAAGTGAAGTCAAATAAACAAAGAAAGATGTACTTCAGTCAATTTTAGCAGAAGTACAGGCTATTTTGTTTGTGAAATTGTGAAAAGGGCTTTGAGCATTTGTGGAAAGGGAAGATATCTGTGGTTTTCTCTGTTTGTTCTGCTGCTCTGACGCTTTGATCAATCAGATTCAACTATTCATCATGATGCTCCATCTTTACTGCTGTTCCAGATAAATGTGAAGAACTCAACTCAGAGGGATGCAGAGTTAACCAAGATTTTAAAACTGGGGAGCTACCTGTAAGTCTCCACCTCTTTCCAAGTAGCTCACCAAAGGATTTCTGAATTATATGTATTGTGCTGAATAAGTAAAATTTGATTAATTAAATGCCTATTTCCATGGTAAATATATTATTTTGCCTAACTTTGTGGACTCATAACTGAATAATGGTTTATGTTTAAGAGGCATCTAACTCTATCCCATCTACGGCTTGCCATGGCTCTTATATTTGCTCAGTTTTTGATGAACACTAAAACAAGTAGCTCACTGGAATTTTCGTTTTACAAGAAGTAGCTCACAGGAGGAAAAAGGTTGGAGACCCCTGCATAAAAAGCTCTACAAATACTAAACCAGGATTAAAACATAAAAATATTGAATCTGTTCTCACCTGAGACTGTGTTCGAGTGAAAATCTTTGGGGACTTTTTAAACATTCCACCGAATACTCCTCCTCCCTCCTGAAAAATGCAAATAAAGAAAAAATATTTTATTCACTAGACCAGTGTTTCTCAAACTGTGGTACACAAGCTCCTTCATGTACTTGGACAGCTGTTCAGTTTGTGTTTTTGCCTAATTTAATGTTCAATTTATCCACTTTTTGTCCACATTTTGGTCATTTCTTGTTTAGAAGTACAGTGGAGATGATGTGGTCCATTTTTAGACCTGGTTTAGTCCTAGATTAGACCTGGAAAAGTCCTGTTATGGACCTGGTGGGACTAGTAGACAAACACTGTTAAAGCAGTCATTTTCTCAGTAGCTGTAGTTCAATCCATTGTAAAATACTGTATAGTTATTTTCCCATAGGCCTGGTCTGTTTAAACTGCTGATGTGGGCACACTCTTCTCCCATTCAAAACAATGAGACACAATGGAGCTGATGCCAGAATCCACCAAAGCTTTTACACCCTTCAGTGAACGTCAGTCAATGATTCACTGTGAATAATTCATATTTAATTTATTTTTATTTAAACTGGCTGCCTCTGGGTATTTTTTATGCTGCTGCACCCTGGCACCCATCTCCAGATCTTGAGCTTGTCTTGGTCAGGACCAGTGGTGGAAGGTTAAGGTCAGTATAAAAGTAAAAGTACAATACTTAAGTACAAATTTGAGGTATTTGTACTTTGTACATTTTATAGTGGATAATTTTTTCTTTTACTTCACTACATTAGACAGCAGATATCGGCACTTTCTACTACAATATATTTTATATCTGAACTGAAAAGTAAAAATGTATTTTTCTTTATGGTGCTGAAATAGGGAGCACATTAAATTTGAGTTAAAGTCCCAACTTTTGAGCAAACCAAATACACAAAAGCATCTAGAAAAAAATAAGAAATAAATACATGCTGGAGGATTTTACTTATTAGTATTGTTCACGGGGTAATTAAGAGGAGGGGGAAAAAGAGGGCTGTTGTCCCAGGCCCCAGGGTCTTAGGAGTCCAGAGTTAGACCCTTTTCTTATAAATTTATATTAGGGGGGGCCCCAAATTTCTGTTGACGGCCCTGATTGTGCATGTTTTGGATTGATTCAGTTTCTCTGTTGTTTCTTTAATGTCATCATTTTGTCTTACACTACTTCTGATATAAATAAAGACCATTCTGAAACTATTGAGGTTATGTAGCTCAGTTGGTAGAGCATTTGTCAACTGATCAGATGGCTGACAGTTTGAATCTCGCTCTTGACATAAACATCACTGGTTGAGTGGTTTGTTGACTGGTGTGATTCCAGCTCCCACAGATGAATGCTGTTGTTGTGTCCTTGGGCAAAACACTTTCTTGCTGTGATGTGAGAATAAAAGCCACTCAGACAACGTATCCCTCATTTTTTACATATTTTCAAAACCAGGTCCAGTTGACTTACTTTTAGCTTGTATTTTAAATGTGATTGTAAAGCACTTTTGCCGTTATGTTTACTTTGCTTTTCTCACCTTAGTGTCCTGGCTGCCATCACTGGAAGTCGATAGGTTATCCTGAAAGATGATAAATAAAAATATATAATAATAATAGTTTAAAGTTTAAAGTTGTTAAGATGTAAAACAGACCGTACCTGAGAAGGCCTTCTAGTGGGTTTAGGAGACTTTTTAAACATCCCAAACATACCACTGGACTCCTGAGGGACAGATTAAAATAGTCAATTAAATACATGCAGATTTGTTACATAAATTATAACATTTGTAAATTATACTCATTGTTATATAGTTGTTATCACTCACTTTGGTCGCTGTATTTTCTGTCACATTATCGGTGTTGGAGTTGGGGTCACAATTCAAATTGTCCTGAAACAAACCAAAAAAATTATAATAATTTAAAAATAAACAAATACAGATTGATCTTGAGCTGCAATTTTATTTGGATTTCAATGGAGACAATTAGATTTCATTACTAAAGCTACACAATGCACCTTTAAGTACAGGGTTGCATTTCTGGTCCCATTGTAAATACATTTCTATTGACTTCAGTTTCCAGGCATTCCCCCATTACGACACGCTCTTTTCCCTTTTAGGACAAGCCCAGAGATAAAAATCAAATCTAGTCAAATTACGACATTTGTGCAAAAATGGCTCTCCATGCTAAGTCAGGAGGGAGGAGGGGGGAGGGAGGAGGAGGGGCAGGGTCTGGAGGACTAAAGGCAGGAGTGTCAAACTTAAATTCACAGACGGCCAAAATTAAAACTGGGACTAAGTCTTGGGCCAAACTAAATATTTATTGAAAAATGTCAACAACATCTCTTTTCTCTTCTTTCGTGATATGCAATGGTAAACCTTTTCTTATTAAAATAAATGTTTAATAATAGTTTTGCTTAAACATTCAATCCAGCAGAAGAAGCACAAGAATAACCACAATTTATATAAATAATGTCTCTATAGTCTATCTGTAGCAGGCAGGCAGCTCTAATACATATTTGATATGATCTCACGGGCTAAATACAATTATATCGCGGGCCAGGAGGGGCGGGGTCTGGAGGACTAAAGGGGAGAGCAGGGTGGGAAAAGGGGTGAGTTCTGGAGGACTAAAGGGGAGAGGAGGAGGGGGTGGGCAGAGCAGGATGGGCAAGGTCTGGAGGACTAAAGGGGAGAGTGAGGGGGGTGAAGGGGCGGGGTCTGGAGGTATAAGGAACAGTGTTATTGGCTGAACAGGAATCAACAAACTCTGACCCTTCAGGTGTTTGAATCAGAAAAACCTGGCTGTGATCAGGGCAGTGTTTAGTGATGTCACATAGTACTTGAAATTGCAAATTTTGATTTAGACTTAGATTTAGGTGTTTTTGACCAGAGATGATCTAGTTTACACTAAAATTATCAAAAGAGGATTAGGAAGAGTAGATAATACTACTCAAACACCATATACACGGTTTAGAAGCACAAAAAGTGGATGTAGTCTTTAGTTCCCCTTTACGTTTACACCCATGAGACACTTTTTGTTTGATCAGATAAAACACACAGAAACTGACACAGAAACAGCTGAAAAAGAGGTTGTTTTCCCACCTGTGAAGCCCGGCCGAGGTGCTCCGGTCTGGGGGGAAGCCGGGGAGGCGCACCCATGGCTCCAGTTTTGTCCTGGAGAAAGAGAGGATTCAATTTCAACAACAAGAACTGGAAAAATACAAGCTCCACACTGCAAAAACACGATAAAAGGACTTCCTACGGGTGAAAGAAATAAAAAAAAGTTATGCTTGATGACTATGTTTTGTATCCCGATAACTATTTTGTTGGAATATTTAAAAATAATACGTTCAGATAAATAAAATATAAATCTAGTTACATTACTAGTCAAACATAAAAACCTAACACAAAATAAACCAAGACTACATCAAGACTCTAACCAAAACTGCAAGCAATGTCAATATTTTTGCAATTTATTTTCACCAGGTCTTCAGAAAATGTTGCTTTATTAATGTGTTTTTCCCTGCCAATTGCTAAATGCTACAACTCAATAAATGTCAGATTTTTTGTCATAAATATTTCTTGTGTGTATCTTTTTTTTTTTTTTCCCTGATGTAAGATAAATTAGCTTGAAAGCCAACCAGTGAAAACTCATAAGTCAAAGAATCTACATAGAAATTATAGAAAACTTAAAGTATCACATTATTTTGAATTCCAGTCATTTTTCTCAAATACTTAAATACTTAATAACTTTAACTTTAAGTATATGGGATTATTTTACATTTTGAAAAGTTTGATACCTTTGATGGTTTGTTTTCGGTTGAACTGTCCGTGCTGTTGGAGAGCTTGGGGCTTGTGACTGAGAGAGAAGTCTGTGAGAATTAAGAAACACATTACTATTAAAAAAATCTATAATAACGTATTGAACTGCACATTGAAAAAGTGACAGAAATCAAACCTGTGCCATGTCCTTGGATGATTTAGACTTTTTAAACATGTCTTTAAAACCACTTGACTTGTCCTGAAATAAAAAATATATATATTATAAGCTATTCATCTCAATACACTGAAGTACAGGTGATACGACTAAATGAGTTGTTCTGTTGAAGAAGAAACTACATAGACCATGATCCTTTGCTCCAACATGAAAAAATATAATATAATGTAATGTAATGTAATATAATATAATATAATATATAATTTAAAGGATCCAGGCCATAAATTATAATGATTAACACTGAGGACATATGGAGAGATTTAATAAGGTATTGTAAAGAGTGTAATTTGTATTCTACATTATATAATTTTACTGTCGGTTAGATGTCAGTCCCAGAATGCTTTGCGTGTGTGGACCCACCTTGTAGTTGTTGTTGTCCGTCAAACTGTCATTACTGTTTGATAGTTCACTGTTCATGGTGAGACTGTCCTGAAAATGAAATACAAAAATACACATTGAAGTTTGATTATTTTATGGATGTGTTTACTGCACAGAAAATGTGTGAGTGGTCTTGCATGTCCACAAACTTGGCTCTTGAATTATTTGGCCTGGAAGAGAACCTCCTCCTGCTGGTTTCCATGGAAATGTAGTTCCTCTGACTTACATTCCACAATAAGACATAAAATTAATCTTACAGAACGTTCCCAAGTATGGTTTTAACTTTCTATTTCCATGGAAACATGCAGGCGATGTGCCACCTCCAGAAAGTGACAGACTGTAGCTTTAGGCTACGTTTATATGATGACAAGCTGAACAGAAGAAACAAAAGTGGCGTCGCGTCTTCACTTTTTATTTCGCATTTAGACAAGCGTTTTCGGGGTGAAATCTGCGTGCATACGGTGACGCAAAAGTGTGTAGAATTCGATTGGGTATGCATGCCGTCCGACATGTTTGTTTCTGTGTACTGTATGTATGTACTGTATGATGTAAACGTGTACACGACGTGAGCAGATCTGACCGGAGTTTTGCGTCTTAGGCAGTGTAGAGGGAAACACTATGGTGGAGCGTATTCAACTTTTCCACTCTGGAGGATGGTTTCAGATTTTTTTATTTTTAAGCCCCAAAAACGCCATCACCGTTTAAACAAAAGGCACTTCCTATAAAATATTCTGTCATTTTTACCGGCAAGAGTTCTCGTGTAAACAGGCTCTCAAGTAGACTTTGATCAGTAAAATAGTAAAGTAAATGAGCCTCACCTGTGAGTGGACAGAGAGAGAATGCTCTGTGTTGGACTTGGTCGATTTCTTAAACATTCCTCCAAACAATGAAGCTCGGTGCTGCAAAGAAAGAAGAAGTGTGTTATACAATGTATTCTAATGGTTTTATATACCGGTATACATATATTTGACCTTTTTCAGTTTGGTGTTTTATTCAGAGGATCTAAAAAGTGGAACATTCTGCTCTTCTCCTTTACAAAGCCTACACAATGTCATCTTAAAAACACTTGAATCACTGCACTTTTCCAGATGGTGTTTTCTATTAAACTTGTATAATTCTTTGTTTGTATTGATGTATTTCATGACCTTACTTCCGCTAAATTATGAATTTTGCACTGTTTTTTTAGAGACTTGTGTATTTTATATACACGTTATCACATATTTGGTATTTGAGAATCATAACTCACATTCTATTGTATAAATTATGTTTATGTACTGTTTCCAGATAAAAATAAATAAAACTAAACATAATCAAATATCACCCTAAAGCAGAATATAAGCATATATAAATTATCACTGGTGGTTTTGCAATGAATGCTCAAAATCAGTTCAGTTCACAGTGCATATTTTAAAAGGCACACACATTTTCTTATGAATCAATGAAGTGTCTATCTATCTATGTATGTTATTGGTTGGCCTGTAATGTCCCACAGTATGGCTCAAAAATACTTTAAAAAAACATTAATTCTTACAAAGAGCAGGCTTGTCTCTCCATAGATATGACCTGTAACTTGGCCTGGTAGTGTCACCTGCTTCTTTTCATGGCACTAGACGCGTTTAATGCCATACTGTGGAAAATTCAAAGCTGAACAATAACATCTCCATGGAGACGAGCACGTGTAAAGGAGATTTGTAATACATGAACCACTGTCACCTTCTGGATATAAATAGCGCTTTATTGCACAACATGAGAATGAGTCAGAGCTCCATGTGTCATTATTGCCTCTTATTATGTAAAAATCGAAATCAGTTTGATCTAATTAAAAGTTTCGCTGTTTTCGTCACAGATTTCATGTTCAGACTTGACTGCGCCCCTCTTGTCTAGACTCAAATTTTGAAGTTTTAACAGAAACTAATAAAAATGTCAAGTTGTAGAAATGTCTGTGGAGTAAAGTGGTCAAAAATCTACAAAAACAAAACTAAACAAAAACTAGATCCTCATTTGAGCTGGTATCGATACTAAAAAAAAGTCACATTCACAGGACAGAAATGAAGCTTTCATGAATGTCTTTAGAATGATCTTGAGCTGGATTAGAACAAGGACCACTGAGGGATTAAGCCACATGGGAACAGAAGAGAAAGTACTATTATTTAACGCTGAAAATCACATTTTGTTGTCAAATATTAAATCTTGTTTGAATCTTACTAAAATCTTGAAATGGTGCAAGACTTAACGGAGCTTAAAATAGCTTAGCATCAGATATATTATTAAGACTGTATTAAGTATTAAGCATTAAATAAACAAACCTAAGAAAGTGATTTGGCTGGAAACAGATAATTCTTTAAACTGGGCATACACTGTGCAATTTTTGTCCCTTTTGGAGACAATTTTTCACTTGTACTGTGTCGTGCTTCGTGTAGTAAACATGAGGTAACAAGAATAGATTAATACCTCAGGACCAGCTCAATCAAACCTGTTTGAAATCCAGACGCCTCTTGTGAGGGTTTCAGACTTAAAGTAGTTGCACGAGCTGTGAACTTTTAAACCCTGTGATTTGGTCATAAAGTTTGAGCTGGGGCTAAGTAAAACGATCGATAATATTGCACAGTATATGTCCGGCATTAAAGGTGCTCGTTTCCATGCAGATCCAATCCAATCCACTTTATTTCTATAGCACATTTCAAGAACAAAACAGTTTCCAAAATGCTGCACAAAACAGATAAATCATATCCAGTAGAAATATAAATTAAAGCTCTATTTAACTCCACTAGTCCTCATTAAGACAATAAAACTAGTTTATTCAAATAAGAGCGCAAATACCAATAAAAAGGTAAAAAAATAAAAATAAATAAATAAAACACACAGAGGACCGCTCAACTCACGCAGTGTTAAAAGCCAGAGAATAAAAGTAGGTCTTAAGACATGTTATTGGTTTGGAATGTTCCACAACATGGCATTACATTAAACAATCTTCATGTAAACAAACAGGTGACGTCACTAGGCCAAGTTACAGGTCATATCTGCGGAGACGCGGCGCTGCTTACAATAACAACACATGTTTTACAAGATAAATTTGAGTCAAAACACAAACAAAAAACACTTGACCGAATAAACTGCTAGATACATTTAACACCATACTGCGGAACATTTTAAGTGACATAGAAAACCACGAGCAGGTGACAGGAAAGTTACACAGTGCACCTTTAACAGCAAGTATGTTATCTCTATTAAATCAACAACAAAAGAATACATAAATTATAAAAATATAGTTGAAGCGTATTGAAATAAACTACCATCTGTACTGCTTTATCCTTGATTATTCTTAATATGTCAAATCACAAAGACGCAAAGCTTTATTTTTTAAGACATGTCTAAAGAAATAACCACACAAAGCAGAACTGTACACACCTCTCTCATACATAGAGTAGGTTTGTGGTAAAATAGGACTGTGGGTGAGTTTTTAGTCAATTTAAATGTCATAATGTGGATAAAATAATCCAAATTGGCCCAGAAATATTGGCAGACTTTATTGGCCACCGGTTGCTCTGAATTCTAAACACCAAGTTGAATGTGTAGTTAGGATAATATCTGAAAATGTCTCTTGAATGATTTAAGCAGTGAATGAGCTGTTAGAATTCTAGATTTAATATCCTTTGAGTGTTTCTGCTTCACACGTCCCATTCAAAAGTTCACGTTCACTTTGTCATTACTGATAATAGCCCCGAGCTACACTGCCGCTTCAGTACACAGCACAAAGAAACATGAGCTTCAGTCTGTAAGAAGGTTAACCAACTGTTTTTGTACCTCCAGAAGAAAATCCAGGTCTAAACCAGGACTAATAAAAAAACAAACCACAACTGTACCAGGATCAAATATGTCAAAATCAAATTAAAGAAAATCTCAGTTGTGTATGGTTATAGAGAATAAAAAAAGTTGCACTGTGTAACTTTTCTGTTTATAGCTTGGCCTGGAATGTTCCATGGTATCATCGTGTGGCATTAAACATGTCTATCTCCATGGAGACAAGCACGTGACGCCAACAGGTCAGGTTACCGGTTAGATTTGTGGAGAGGCGAACATCATAGCAAGAATGTATGTTTTTCAGTATGACATGAAAAACATCTGAATAGAATAAATGCAAGATACAAAACTAAAGCCACACAGCGGAAAATTCCAGTCAAAGCAGTAAGACTAGAAAAATTACATAACGCTTTTTTAAGTAGTAGTGACCTTGGACGATTTAGCTTTAAGAAACACTAAACCAGGACTAAACCAGGACTAAAACTACTCTAGTGAACATTTAAACGTGAAATTAAAATACTACACAGACAAGTTACAGTTACTTACAGCGACACCTCCTCCTCCTCCTCCTCCATCGCACTCCAAATCCAGCTCCAGATTGTCGTATCGGTCCTGCGTAAAGACGCACGATTTAAGCGAGTTTTACAGACTTTTACAACAGCTAGCATACTCAAAACGTACTCATTTTACACACTGAAATACATTTAAGTGAATATAAAATGTTCCTTGTATTGTTAGCCCACCATTATTTCGTAAAATTTGCTAAATCCAGTTGAAAGTTTGTCTTGAATTCAAAAGCGTAAAGATTACTCCGCGTCTTGACAGCTTCGTGAAAGTGTGTTTTTCGCAGCGGTAAAGTCCAGAAAAGTGTCCGAGGAAAGCGTTCGGACCCCGGGGACACAGGTCTCACAGACGGGCGGGTGGAGAGCGGATTTCTCGGTGTAATAACTGGACTGGCCCGTTTTTTTCTGAGCGCTTTCTGTCGCGTTACCTGGTCATGTTTTTGGGGAGGCGTGTTCAGACCAGAGTGAGTTCAAGGACCACTCGGAAATACAGACTTCGACTCAAATAAACAATTAAAATCACTGAAAAGTATCAAATGTGATTAAAAATACGCGGTTAAAGTGATAGTTAATGTCTTTATCTATTTAAAGGTTCTGTGGTCCTTAAGAGCTTTAAGTCATGCTTATATTTTTTACTTCCTCAAAAGCAGACCTGGAGGTGTGTGTTTTTTTTTTCATTCACACGTTATAACCCTTTATTATTATCTCCAAAGCTCAAAATACTTTGTTCTATCTTGTGATGTCATGAAGTGGCATGACATCTACCTGTTGTTTAGTAAAGATGAGCAATTCCAAGCCTGAAATTATCCAAATGATTCTAGTGAAGGTGTATAGGAGTTTAAAAACACAGTGGAGCACTTCCTGTATTACCACATGACATCAAAAGACGGAACAGAGGGAAGAACTCAGCCTAAATTTACAGGGTTTGTGTGTTAAACATGTGTGAATGAACAAAATTAAACTCCAGGTCTGTTTGTGATGAGGAAACAATACGACGTACATCAGAAAAAGTACTGGTGCACAGTGACCTCTGCTGGCTAAAATTGGAACTCCAATAGCTAGAAAAAGAGACAAAGTGATGACTGTCGCACAGGACAAGTCAGGCATAAAAATGAACACACTTTTTAGATATAGATCTGATTCACTACAGAAATCAGATACTCAAGTCAAGTATTTCTGACACTCAGCAGAAGGGCTGTCATCCGGGGAAAAGAAAATTAAGTTTTGTTTGGTTAGCTAACGTTAGTTGTTGTTAAAAGTTGGGCCTTATTATTACGTGTTATTGTATTAACTCAACATCCTCGCCACGAAAAATACCGTTCAAAATGAAACAAGCAATAAGATGATCTCAATTCTTACCAAGGCGATTGCAAACCTCTCTTCTAGCTCTCCCATAGGTCAGGGACATTGTGTGTGCTACAAACACTTAAATTCAGCTGACAAAATTCTGATACAAACAAAACTATATACAACCCTGCACAGTAATGTCTAAACTATAACCAGTTTGGCATTATTTAAATTCACCTCACTGAATCTATAAGATTATCTTGGAGTGAATGAAAAAATATAAAATAAATAAAAACAGATCTGTGTACTGGTACATGAATGTATATTGTATATGAACAAAAGGTTCATTTTGTTTTGATGGCAGTCAGTATAATCTGCTTGTGTATTATTGGTCAAGGACTGTTTCACTTCTATTAATTAGTTCTATCAGTTGAGTTCTTCTCTCAAATTGAAAAACTCGTGATGTTATGTGGATACAGGAAGTGCTCCATTTGAATGGACTTTTGTCCAGTTGACAAATTGACTCCTTTGCTCCTGGACGACTGAGGGATTTTACACACACCCATTTGGATGATTTCAGCCCTGGAATTGCTGAAAGGTAGAAGGAGCTGTTCACATGAAAACTAGACTTTCATGACATCACAAGGTGGAACAGAGCATTTTGAGTTTTGGAAATGTAGCGAGACTAATGTTTTTGTTTTTTTCCAAACATGCTTAAGTTTTCATTTTTAGCAGTTTCATTTATGAGCAATGCAGTTTATTAATTTATAAACAGACTGATCAGTGCAGGTAGCCCTAAAACAATTCATAAATAGTGTGTGAAACAAGAAACAAAAGCTACAGGCAATAAACCAGTAAAAGCAATTCAACTAGAAGCAAGATCTTTTTTATATATTATTTTTATTTTGCATTTTTAAAAATTATACAAACAAAAAGAGTTTCAAACAGTTCAGAGCAATTTTCAATTTTTTTTAAATGATTATATTTGCCATTGAGACAGCATCTTAACCAGTCATCATCTCAGACATTAAATTATTCCACATTTGGACAGAAGGGGCATCATTACTTATCCATTTTTGCAAACAAGATTATTAAAATTTCATTGGTATTTCATTAAAAATCCCTTTTCACGATTTGCTACAGGTGCAATATTAACTAAAGGCACTTGTTATTTTCTAACGAGAACTACTTAAAATAACGCAGTATATAAGAATACACGGTGTTTCTTTGGTAAAGTTACTTGATATGTAGACTAGTGCACTGCTTAACTTCTGATACCACAATTATAATAAAAAAAAAAAAAACTCTCTTTAGACAATAGAATGTGATTTTCAACATTAAATTAGAAAAGGAAGTACTATCTTTTCCATGTAGTCTATGTGTGTAATCCTTTTGTGGTCCAGGTAGGTCCCATAGTGCTTCGTGTGTATACTAGTCTATGTGCTCTTATACTTGGTCTGATCCAGCTCAAGATCATTCTAAAGACATTCAGAAAAGCTTCATTTCTGATCTGTCACCTCATCTGAGGTGAAACACAGTACAGTATCACACGGGGAGACTAGACATGGACCAGACTGGAAGACAGGGAGCAAACAGGAATAAACCATGCAGCATAACATGAGAATAGGGTGAGGAGAAAAAAAAAGAAGTGCCCCCAGACCATGCTCCTATCGTGTGCTATGAGTACACAAGAAAACAGCACCTCCTCGATATCAGCACAGTCAAAACACAATACAAACATTTCCACAACTGGGTAGGGTAGGGGTGTGGAGTTAACCCAACGTAGGTAAGCAGCCATCTGGATCCCGCAGCCATTGGTGGTGGATACAACAGACCCGCTCACCAGGCGGGGGGTGCAAATCTGCGAGGGGTTGGGTACAGGGGAGACTCTCTGTGTCTATTGTAATCTCCGAGTTGACTCCAGCTGGCCTTGACTGTGACCATTCCTGACTTGGGGACGTCAATAATTCAGTTTTGGAGAGTAGAGTGGAGAGAGTCTCTTGGTATAAGATACTAGACACTAGACTAGACAAGACAAAGAAGCAAAGCACGGAAGATAAGGGGAAGGAGAGGAGAGAAACTGCATCGGCCCTCACTAAGAGCCATGTAGGTTGTGTTCTAGTTTTAGTCTTATCTGATTTTCCATATTGTTGTGCAAATTATTTAAGGAGTTACTTAAGGAAGCAGGGTTACTCCGTTTATGAACAGTGTAAACAAAACAGTTAACAGCTTTCAGTCGCTCTTCATTTCTGTTCAAATGTAGGAAGATGAGCTCTATGATCTAGTTCCACAACAGTCCCGTATACACACACAAGTAAATTCTCCATTCATTTTTCCCATAAACCTCTAGTGAAAAAGCGAAATAAAAACCACAGGATCATCTAGTAGGGGTTAATGCGATTACATTTTTCAATAGGAAGTGAACTAGAGAGTTGACGGCACCACTTCCTGTTTGGAACGTTCAATATCCATTATATACACCGCCTATACTCACGATTCATTCAGGCAGGTTTAACTAAATCAGAGTTGTTTTTGTAGTGTTTAAACTAGTGATTGTTGTGCAGAGGGTTAAGATCTTTATTGTGTCCACGAGAGGAAGTAGATGTTTCCAAGACGGTCTCCACACACAAATTTAGTTTGGTCTTCAGGGTCGATCTCCAAAAGGACAACCGGAGCTCCACACACGAACATCCCCAACTGACACAGAGGGAGAGGGAGAAAGAGAAAGCGAGAGGGGAGAGAGAGGGAGGGAGAGAGGGGCAGAAGGAGAGAGAAAGAGAGAGAAGAGGGAGAGAGAGAGAATGAAGGAGGGACGATGAGAGACAGAGAGAGGGAGAGAAAGAGAGAAGCGGGAGGGAGAGGGAGAGTCAGAAAGAGAGAGAGAAAGAGAGAGGAGGAGAGAGAGGAGAGAAGATGGGAGCAAGAGAGACAGAGAGAGGGAGAAAAAGGGAGAGAAGGAGGGGCAAGGTAGACAGAGAGAGGGAGAGAAAGAGAAAGAAGCGGGAGGAAGAGATATACAGAGAACGAGGGAGGAAAAGAGAGAGAAGAGGGAGGGAGGGAGGGAGGGAGAGAGAGAAGGAGAAAGTAAAAGAGACAGAGAGAGGGAGAGAAAGAGAAAGCATGAGAGGGAGAAAGCCAGAAAGAGAGAGAGGAGGAGAGAGAGAGAGAGAAGATGGGAGCAAGAGAGACAGAAAGAGGGAGAGAAGGAGAGAGAAGAGGGGGAGGGAGGGAGGGAGGGAGAGAGAAAGGGAGGAGGAGAGAGGGAGGGAGAGAGAAAGAAAGAGGAGGAGAGAGAGGGAGAAAGAGAGAGAAGGAGAGAGAGGGAGAGAGAGAATGGGGTACAAGTTTAGATATTTCACTCAAGTAAAGGGAAGAGGGAGTTATCCAAACATTCCTTTCAAACTTAAACTTAAACTTTTTCTGGTGGGGGTGTGGAGATGTTAATGCTTAAAACATTCAGACTAGTTTTAGCAGTACCACGCATCCAAAAGTAAACAGACTAAGACTAAATATGTCTCTTGAATGTTCTATCATTTTGATGTAGTTTGTCCGTAACAGTAGATGGGGTCTGACCTGTTTCTTGGTTCCTCTGTCCCAGATTTTCACCGATTTTGTCATGAGAAGCTGAGATGATGGTGTCTTTAGTCAGTCTCAGCACCGTAATCCTGTCAGTGTGTGCCTGAAATAAAAAAACAAACTGTTGTTTAAGGGAAATATGATGTCAAATTAACTTTAATGACTTTTTAACAATGTTGATGTTGATGATTCATTTGAACAGGAACTCAATGAACCAGTTTCTATTATTTAAAGTGATAGTGTGTAATCTGTGTGATTCCATGGAAATAGAAAGTTAAAACCATACTTGGGAAACATTCTTAAAGTGGATTTTTTTGCCATACGATTAGACACAGTATCTCACTCATCACAATATAATCTAATAACAAAGAGAAAAAAATATTAAAATGGTCATAATAAATTCTAAGTAGCAATAAAAATAGCAATTATTATGGTCAAAGGTATAACATGAAAATGCAAGCTTGCTCAGAGTAAGGATGCAAGCTTTTCTAAGTTTTTTAATGCAATAAACACACCCAAAAGGAGAAAAAACCAAAAACAACAAACTTTTGGACGTCCACTCGAGTATCCTAGTTATGATTTGTTTTTTTGAGTATCCTGGTTTTGTTATTGTCCATGTAAACTGAGTCTCCTGATTTCAGTGTCCCGGATGTACCAGTCTCCAGGATATGAAAAACAAGGAGACTCTCACTGGGTTTTCCTGAGAGTATCCAGGATACTGTGGCCTGTACTTAACTGAGCATGTGAAAACTGAAGTAAATGATATAGTAGGAGAAGGACCAAAATTACTCAAACTTCTACCAGGACTGTTTAAGTAAGAATATTTTATACCTATAAACAAAATAAAGCAGTCTACTGTTTTAATACAACCACATTTTAACAGCAGCCTCACCTCTGTGGCTGTTTGTGATGCTCTTGGACTAAACTGACACTGTGAGTCGTATTTTTCAACTGTTAAAAACACCTTTTACTGAAACCGTGACAGTGCTCTACAGTCTAATGTTCGTACTTGAATGTATTTATATTTTTTGGTTGCCTTAAATTAGCAAAGATCTACATGTTTACATCCTTGTCATATCTGTGCCATAGTCACCATAGCAACCAGTCTACATATCCAGGATGCTCTAGGATACTCTGGTTGAACTCACTGGTTTTCGGTTGCTCCAGGAGGAAGTGTCTGGAGGAAGATTAAACCACATGTTTCCCTTAACATCTCCACAAACGATGAAATCTGAACGACAGAAAAACATCATAAAATGACATAGTTATGAAGGAGTCTAAAACTAAACCACTGTGTGATATGAGCAGTACAGATATACATGTGTAGTACCATTGAGGACAGTGGCTGCAGTGATGAGGGCTCCTTTGTCTGAAAAGAGTTGCAGGTTTTCAAAGGCCTGGGTGTGCTCACACTTTGGGCCCAGAGAGAACTGTGACAGAGCAGAGAGGGAGAGTGGTTAGACCTTCACTTTTGAGAGACAGAGAGAGACAGAGAGCAGAGAGGAAGAGAGCAGAGACATTGTACTCTGCTGTTCAGGATAAAATCTAAAATACCCACAACACTCACCACAATCCCCAGTTTCAGTGCTCCCTCCTCTTCTCCCAACAACCAGGCACTTTTCTCATCGTTTGGAGTCAAACTCAAGAAACGTGTGCTAGTGTGCCAACTGCAAAAACACAAAAGAATCATGAAAAAATACTTAAAAAGTCCTAGATTACACTAAATTGACTGTTGTGAGCTTTAAGCTATGTTAGAATGCTGTAACCTCCTCAAACGCATATCTGGAATTGTGCTCTGTTTGGAGATGCAGAGAGTCTAATAATAAAGGATTACCCAAAACTCAAAATGTTTGTGATGTCATCAAGTGATGGTAAAATGTAGCTGTTAACTTGAACTACCACTACTACTTTTTGTTTAGCAGAAATAGTCAATTCCAGGGCTGAAATTATACAAATGATACTAGTGAAGGTGTGTGGAGTTTAAAATCCAGTGGAGCACTTCCTGTATTACCACGTGACATCACCAGGTGGAAAAGAGTGTTTTCATTTTAAGAGAAGAACTCCTAAGAAGCATAAATCTGCAGGGTTTATGTGTTAAACGTCTGAATGAAACAAAACACAACTACAGGTCTGTTTGTGATGAGGAAACCACATTAGAATAAAGAGGAAATAATGTGATATGGGCCCTTAAATTAAACAGAATCTAAACCTTATACAAACTAATACAAATACATGTTGTTATAATGTTTGGTTTGGTACTGACTATGTGATCCTGGATGACCAGGGGTCATTCTTGTCTCGACAACACACATTTAGAATATATCCATTTTGAGAGACGCCCAGAAGTGAACAGCAGAAGTTCAGGCAGATCACACACTCTTCTACATCATAAGACTTCACCTTCACCAGGCTGCGAAGAGAAAAAACAAAACAAAACACAAAACATCCTCCACATGTCCATAATATTACTCAAATATTGATACTTTGCAGCTGATGTCATCAACATTCACTGGGGGAGTCATGTTAACCGAAGGCACTGCTCTGTCTCAGGCTTTGTTAGACAGTAATATGAGCTTTATTTCAACACAATCTGACCAGAAAGAACTGATTTAGCTGGAACTATGACAGATGACCTGATTTGTGCTGTTAAACAAGGCTAGGGTGATTTTCAAAATAAAAAAACTGGGACACCCCCAGTTTGGGGTGGGTGGATTGGTAATAATAAAATTGTGAAATGAATGAGTAATTAAGGAAAACTGTTCTGCACTCGGCCCATTCATGACTAACGTGCGTCAGTATGGTCACATTTTCTTTGTGTTTTGGTCATTTTTAAGCAACTTTTCTGTATTTTACCTAAACAAATGACACTTTATGCCCCTCTTTACTGCTGACATGTAGCAAATTGGTCAAAAATAGGGAAACCTGGGACATTTCTTGTATAAAACTGGGACAAAACAGTGTTTTTTAGATAAATCTGCTGGAACAGGGGACACAGAGCTCAAAGCTGGGAGTGTCCCAGGTAAATAGGTACGTCTGGTCACCCTAAACAAGTCTCTCACACATAACATTACAGTCACAAGCTAGCTAGCATTCGCCAACAGTTTTTCAGTTAGTCACTGTCACCTTTTTGTTGAAAGAAACACCTAAACCAGGACCATGGACGCTTCACAGACTCCTGAAAATGTGTAGTTTAAATCTATTTAGTTTTTTTTGGCTGTGTTTGCTTATGGGTGCATGATGTCACCATGGGAGCTGTTGAATATTACGCCATAAATATAAATGCAGAACACCCCCAGTGTGATGTCACGGCAAAGCATCAATAAGTAAAATGTATAGACAAGAAAAAGTCAAAAACCTTTAAGGCCAAAATACCACAGAGCAAAAACATTTGACTAATAATCAAATAAATAATACACACATTTTCTTTATAATCTTATCTGAAGGTACAACAAACACACACATTTTCTTTATCAACTCATAATTATTGTGAGCTTTGTTTACTTCTAAATACTGTATGCCACAAGTGTTCCCTAGATGGTCATATAAACTTAAATAAAGTAAAGAACATAATAGAGCATTTTTTCAAACATATTTTCAGTTTACCTCACAGAGCTGCTTTGGGTCCACACCAGTTTGAACACATCCACACGAGGCTCTCTGTATCCCACAGCAACCAGTCCATCCGGCATCGAGCACAGAGCCGTCACTGGCCCTTTAGAAACCTGGAGCCAAATAATACTAATAAATAATACTGAAAAAGGCTCTACAGTAATTTAAAAAAGTCACTGAACATTCACAACATTTAAAAATGCAAACGTTGTGATAAAATCCTAAAGCCCATACTCAGATAATTTTCCCAGTCTCTCCTGACCTGCTTGTGTCCGACCAGGCGACTGTTGAACCAAAACTCGAGTAAACCGCTCTCAAACCCGGAGATGAGCAGTGCGTTTCTCTGATAGAAGCACAGAGCAGTGACGGTGCCTTTTCGGAATGGAGGAGATTCTGAAAAGAAGAAAATAAATACACTTAATACTGTATTTGGATACACTTGGTTATGTTGTATTAAACTCAGCTTATGGACACCTTAGCGTTGATCTTTTATATTTTCATATTAAAGACCTATTGTGTTTGTGTCTACCGTATAGTGGATCACTTGAAATCCCAATATTCATCTAAAACAACTTTATTTATGCGTTACAAAGGTAGACATGGTTTAGAAAGAATTTACTCAGGTCATAATAGGGATGTAACGTTATCCACATCTCTCGATACGATATTTTCACCACATGCATCTCACGGTACGAGATTTATTGCAATATTTTGTGGAGGCTAACAAAATTGTAAATACACTACTTTTCTCTCATCAAAATCCAAATAATTAAGACTTAAAAGTGCTTAATAACAGTTATTTCAACATGTCAATTGGACTGAAACAGAGCAGGATCACGGTCTATGTAGTTCTCTCTGTTTTTTGTATTGCTGTAACAATTAATTTAAGCAAAGAAACATGTAATTCTATATATTGTGACGGTCCATGATATTACTGTGAGACTTTTGACGATGTGATGTCAGGATATTTCGGTTATTGTCACATCTGTAGGTCATAATGCTTTAGGATTATTATACCAATCATTTTCTTCAGTTTCAGTTTCATTTTTCACAAGGTATCACACTTGAATGTGTATTTTTTACCCATGTTCCAGTCCCAGCAGCGCACAGAGCCATCCTCAGACACCGTGAGCAGCTCAGCAGACGCCATCTTTGGGACCACTCCTCGAATGGTTCCAGTGTGACCCAGGAATGAGCTGCAGTGCTCCACCTGGAAGTGTAAAGGTTAACGCATCTATAATGAAAATAAAGTAACATAGTATGGCTTTTAAACAAACTTTGGCACATTAGCTATGAGAATAGTATTTTATGTTTGTGAAATTTGTCCATCAAAAAAGTTAAGTAGGAATGTTCAGTTTGAGTGCATATATTCTCACAAAACTTGTTTTATCTTCACCTGCCATGAGATAATGAATACTTTTAAATCATTTTGAACTTTTTGAGTGTGTCAGTTTTTTCACCTATTTGAGCTCTAAAAAGGACAATTTTGCACAACCTCTTCACACCCAAGCAGCATTGCAGCATTATAAAGTTCTGCTTAACCAAACCTGCAGTGGTTTCCAGACTTTAGCTGTTCCATCTTCTGAAGCTGTCACCACAGTCAGATCCTCTGGGTTTGACTCTTTGGCATCTATAAAAATATTTAAAGAAACATTGTGCTTTTGGGTCATTATGTTAAAATGTGCACATGTTAAATCACAATACTGATCTAAAATAACTTCATGAAAGAACAGAGGAAAGTGTCATTTTTTGCTTAAACCTGGTACATGATATATATATATTTTTTTAAAGGTTGATGTCAATATGTGCATTGTCCCTGATCAAATAAAAGAACAAGACCTCTGACTTCTGCGTTAAAAATACTGCAGTACCCAGTGGGAGCAAACATCACCATAAATGTCACCTCAAAATCACAAAGTCTTTGTAATATTGATATTCACCAGTGATGAGAGCACAGTGGTGGATGGACAGGTTATGAGCTGAGATGTGGCATATTTCTACAGCAGAGTCCCACTTCCAAACATGGAGTCCTCCCTCTGAGCAGCCCGCCACCACATACGGACCCTGGGGATAACAGAAGAACAATAATTTAGATTAAAAATTATTATTAAATTAGATATTATATTATACCCAGAGCTATTAGACTTTATAATGCATGCATGTAAAATAGAAGCTAATCAAAGGAGAAGTATTGTACTGCATTTATCTTAGCACTATACAACTGTAAAGGAAACTTACAATGTTAAAAAAATAAAATTGTTTACTTTATTCAATTCAATTAAAACAAGCTGTTGAACGTAATTACATGAGACAGAGGATGCAAACTCCACATGAAATAGCCATATCTAGTCTGGGAATTCAATCAGCTTGGAGGCAAGAGCATGTGACCTTATTTCACTTGAACTCACCTGGCAGCAGACGGAGGTGAGGGGATTCTTCCAGGAGATTTCTTTGATGCTTTTCCCAGTTTCTAAATCCCAAAAACAAAGTCGACCATCGTTTGAGGAGCTCACCTGAAAATGAAGAGCTCATGTTTAAATATAAAGTCTGTAAGCATCATTATAACATCAGAACATGGGTGAATCTGTCGTACCACACAGTCTTTAGTCCAGGCACAACCGGTGATCCAGTCTCTGTGGCAGTGAAAGAGAGACTTCGACAAAACAGGAGTCGAACTCACATCCCATAATATCAAAGCCTAAAGAAATCACAGGGTTTTAAATCATGGTTATGTTTAGTTTAACATGAAATAAAATGTAGAGCATTTTTCCATAACTGAGTTGAAAATAACAATACAGCTAAGCAAAGTTAAACAATGTTGGGCCAATGGTCTCCCATCACTGAGAAAACCAGGAGACACAGTGGGGCATCTGTGATATACTAGTGTATATTGCTGTTGTGTCTTTAGGCAAGACACTTCTTCCACATTGCCTAGGCAATGACCTCCAGCTCTTCTGGGAGATCCTGAGGTGTTCCCAGGCCAGCCCAGAGACATAGTCCCTCCAGTATTCCCCAGGGCATTCCCCAGGGAATTTCACCATAACAGTCTGAAATAAAATAATATAATAAAATGAACCAGAGAATATTGTGATGTGGCTGACCTGGTCCTTTCCTCCAGACAGCAGCTGGTCTCCCTCTGGACTGAAGGAGAGGCAGGTGACCCCTCTGCTGTGAGCTCTGAGGATGGAGTGAGGAGGGACGGAGGAGAGGAGAGAGGAGAGCAGCCACAGAGCCACCGAGCAGTCATCTGAAGAAGAGAAAGAAACATTTACACCGCAAATTTCTTTGATCTGGCCAAGATTTTAAAACTTATATCAGGTTATTCATCTTGTTTTCAAATTTATTATCTACTTACTGGTTCTGAATTGGTTGTATAATCTTAAAAATTATCACAAATATTTCTTCTGTGACTCAAATGTTTCAAAGAAGCTGCAATCCACTTACCATAGTTTTCCCCTGCAACACTTAACTTGTTTTTAGATTCAGTGATACAGATTTGATCAGGCCATGAACACTAATCATGAACTGGTTTTAAGTATGTTTATCTAAAACTTAGCATCTATAAAATTATTTCCAGCCCATGAACAGTTATCTGAGACTGATTAATTCTAATCTAGGTAGTTTATTTTAAGATAACTTCAAGTCAAGTAAAATTATCTTGCTGCATGGACAGATCATTTCACTACTTTTAAGTAATTTTCTGAAAGGTTTAAGTGTTTATATCTTAAATTTGACCAAGCTTTTTTGCAGTGTAGGGTAGTAGTTATTATGCTACTTTTGTATTTAGTATAAAACTATAACATATATAGATCATTGTTTTATATTTTGTTCATTGTAGCTTTGTTACTCCATCCAAAAAGGAAACAAAAAAACAGTGGCCTTATATGGTCAAAACCCTCTATATAAATTAGCTTGTTTTCTTACCTGAGGCAGTTGCCAGGTAAGTGTCATTTTTAGCCAAAGCAAGCACTGGACCCTGGTGAGAATCCAACATAGCCGCCACCTCCAGACCTCCCATCAGCCCCTGTTCTTCATCACATTCTCTCCAGACCCGCACTAGCCGGTCCTGTCCTCCTGAGACCAGCAGCTCGGACTTAGACCTGGGGTTCTGATCCTGGTTCTGATCCTGGTTCTGATCCTGGTTCTGATCCTGGTTCTGATCCTGGTCAAGACCCAAGTTAACAGAGACCCAGAGTAAACAGTGGACAGAGGAGGGGAGGTCATCAGACGTCCAGATCTTTTCTCCTACAATAAAAATAACACATACTTCATTGTCCAAACTTAAATTATGGCTATTTGGTCTTTTATTTAGTGTTATATATTTAAGAAAATGAGCAACAATGCTTCAAACTAGAACTAGAATTCTGAATGATTATTTCAAAAGTCTGATTAATCTGATTATTTTGTATTGATTGATAGCACTAAATACAGTGTTTTGTTTTTTTAATTTAGTTTGTAATGCTCATATTTAGTTGCCTGGGATCTGGAATTACAAAATAAACTAGTGACTGAAAAACATTTTCTGCAAATTCTATGGGCAAAGCACTAAATTTTGTTATTCTGAGGTAAGCGAAGTATAATTTTGTTTGTAAATAACCTGTGACCAGTGAGCTTCTTTCATCATCAAAGTCATTGAAAAAAACATTGTGCTGAAGTGTCTTGCCCAAGGACACTACTATAGTATGGACACAGACCTGAGTCCACAGTGAAGAGTTTGATGCTTTCTTTGGTTCCCACAGCTGCAGTGTCTCCTCTCACAGACACACACAAAGCAGGGTCTGTGTCGGGCGCTTTCCTCCGCTTCTGAGGCGGCTCACAAAGAAACTGAGGAGAGAATACAACATTAAAATTCAGGTTTAAATATTTGCACACATTTGTATTTAGCAAACTTTACCTTTTCAGTTTTCAGAGTACTGACTGATCGTCCAAGTCCCCCAGACCAGAGCTGGATCTGAGGAGAGATTTAAAGAAAGTGAAGCCACTGAATTTTACATGAACATATTAGATTTGATAGTGTTTCTTAAAATAATTTGGCACCAGTGCAATACAGTGGAACAGGATTTCTAAATGTATGTCACTCTCTCTTATTTAACATGTGGCTGTTCTAAAGTGCTGCTGTAATCACTGTTCTCGTCTTTGTTTGCCTGTCCTGTCTAACTGTTTATAATCTCTGTAAATAGTGTGGGTTTACATTTAGTTTTTTTGTAACATCAGCCTGGAAGGGGTCTGCAGAATGAAAGTAGCCCAAGACTATCTTCATTAAAGGGACAGTTCGGAATTTTGGACATAGGGCCTCATTTCCTAGTTAGCCAGAGTGTTGGAGACGTGTGGAGACACTTTTTTAAATATTCCATCCAGTCCTTGTATTTGCAGAGGTCGCTGGTGCTAGACTAGTGCATGTCAATGGTCATAGTTATCCTGCCAATAAAAACAGTCTTACCCACTCCACAAAACACTTGAGGCAAAACAATTATAACTGTCGATGTTTGCAGAATAATTTTAGAAGTAAAACCAACCTTGCATTTGAATGATTTATGTCTGAGCAGCAGCAGCAGCGAGTTGTACTTCTTGATAGAAAGCTTGGGAGCGGCAGACTAATACTGTATATGAGAAAATAGTCCCTCAACATGCGACGATTCATGAGATGAGAGGTTAGTTTTATTTCAAACATTATTCTATCAACACAGACATTCACATCGATAGTCTGGCGTAATAATATATTTGCTTCGGGTGTTTTGTGGAGTGGGTAAGACTGTTTTTAGTGGCAGGATAACTATGGCCATTGACATGCACTAGCCTAGCACCAGTGACCTCTGCACATACGAGGACTGGACGTCTCCAACACTCTGGCTAACTAGGAAATGAGGTCCTATGTCCAAAATTCAGGACTGTCCCTTTAATATGCACTTTTCTCAAATAAATAAAATAAACTGGAGCTCATTAGTCTCACCAACCTTGAAGGCTGCAGCAGTTTCAGAAGTAAATTTCCTATTCGTTTTCCCATAAACTGTTAGAAACAAGGCTAACCAGCTATGAGGAAACTAATGTCCATTAATTAATTAATTAAATACATTTATGTATATTATGATTTCTTTTAGTCTCCATGGGCCAGGTTACAGGTCAAATCAGTGGAGAGGTGACCCGCTCACGACAAGAATGAAAATGAAATTAATACATGTTGTGTTTAATGCTATTGTATGTTTAATGCTATTCATGGGTTTCTGCTTCATATTCTATGCAACATTTAATTATTCATATCTTAATTCTAAAGATATAATATTTGAAATTATGAATGGCTATGGCAGCAGTGCTAATTTTTCATCATTTTGAAATCCATGCATAGTGCAGAAATTCTCTACAAAGCAATAAAAGCTCCATGGAGGCAAGCAGGTGGTGGAGCGTTTATAAAAAGTGCCATAGCGCTCCTTTAAGCGTCCTCTCTCACCATGTGGTCAGCCCCAGCGGTCAACAGCTTCCTCCCGTTGTCGATGAAGGTCAGAGCTTCCGTGGAGCCGGTGTGAGCCTGAAAACATCCCACACACGAAGCACTGAACACGGACCAGACCCGGACCTCCCCAGAGACTGACCCCGAGCAGAGCAGAGAGGAGGAGGAGAAGGCCACACTGTGCACCGAGCGCCCATGACCAACCAGGGACTGAGGAGAGAGGAGGACATAAAATACTTACTTACTTTCACAATAATTACAGTATTTTATTATAACTGGGCACATATTATGCTTTTTTGATTAATGTTCTAATGTTGTTTCCTCATCACAAACAGACCTGGACTTGTGTTTTGTTTCATTCACACATATTTAACACACAAACCTTGCAGATTTTGGCTGAGTAATTCTCTCAAACAGAAAACACTCTGTTCAACCTTGTGATGCCATGTGGTAATGCAGGAAGTGTTCTACTGTTTTTAAACTTTATACACCTTCACTAGAATCATTTGGATCATTTCAGGACTGCAATTGCCAATCTCTACTGAACTAAATGAAAAAGGTAGCTGAAACCACTGTGCAGTGAGGGGCCATGACCAACCAAGGACTGAGGAGAAAGAAACCATCAGATTAAATATGAAGAGTGGTGTATAAGAAATTCAACCGTAGCTAAAAATCTGGCTCTTGCCCCCCCATTTGGGAGAGTGAAGTCAGCATATTCAAGTCTGAAAACCACCTATTCACCTTTTATTTGTTTTACTTTTTGAACACATCCAAAAGCATTAGAGAGGATATATTATGCAAAATTGACTTTTTGGAGCTTTCTACCATGTTGCAATGTTGTTCCCTCATCAAAAACATGCCTGAAGAGGTTTTAGATGGCATCCATGCACGTGTGAGCAATCTATTGATCTTTCTGACTGTAATGTGTTAGTGCTCTGAAGGGGGCTCAGTGAGGGGGGACTCATAGCATCAAAAACGAAATGTAAATATAGCATATTAATATATTGTTTTCCGCAAATATAGCATTTTAAAAACACTAAAAGGTAACACAGTGATCTAAATAGGTTATGTAGCAGTTAATATCCCATAGATGTGTAATCATATTTGATAAAAGACTGAAATATGAACAGATAAACTAAGAAAATAATGAATCATATGCATTTTAGAATGCCAGAACACCATTTTAAGAACTGTACTTTAATTCATGCCGTTTAGCAATGGTGTTTCACTCACTGCGATGGTTGTGTTCTGGAGCCAATTCCACACGGTGACGTTGCCGTTCCAACAGCCGACGGCGAGGGCGTGTCCTTCCGGGTCAAAGGTCACGCAGTTCATGGGGCAGGTGCTGTGCATAAAGGCCACCTGCTCCCCTTTAGAGGCACTCCACACCTGGATACAGACAGGGACATGAGGAATAAGTCTGGCCCACTTTATCCTACACTATATTTATATCTTTCAACCATTTACTTTCAAGCCAGTTCATTTAAAGTAGATTTTTAATTGTTTTAGCAAGATCATCGACATTAGGGCTGCAAATAGTGATTACTCTGGTTTAAATTAAGATATAGGACTAACTTTTAACATGGAGTCCAGAGACACAGTAGCAAGGTGCTTCTTGTCTGTAGAGAGGTCACTTCCTGTTATAGCATTCTTGTGTCCATCAACAACAGCCGTCCTATACAGTATAAGATATAAACATACATTGTACATACTATAAAGATTGAGAATTTTATTATTTTAAAATCAGTTCTTTTCAAACCTGCATCCATTCTCCACGTCCCACATTTCTATTTTCCCGTCGAAGGAGGTGGAAGCCAAACGTCCGTCTTTTACAAAAACACAACTGGAGACACCATCACAGCTGCTCACCAGAGAACGCACCTCCTGGAAATGCAAAAATTTAAATATTTACAATAGTCCCAAATTTATCAGATTGGCAGTGATTAATAATGATAATGTTATGGCTTGTAATATTTTAGTTCATGTTAATGTTAATGTCAGGTTGCTTTATAATTTAGTGAAGTTACTTTGTGGTAGTACCTCAGAAGCCACAGCTGCTTGAACATACATGGCTTATTCACTTTATATTTATCTTGCATATTTTAAGATGTATATATCGTTAAAGTTAAGGTGCAGTTAACCTTTAAGTTGTCATAGAAATCTTAAAAAGTCTACTAACTTTATTGAACCCCATAGGGAATTTCATCTCTTCTCTGCCTTAAAAAGAGACAGGTCTTATACAATATACTGATCACTATATTGTAGATATTTCTAAATGTTGGATTTTTTTCCTCCTCTGCATTTGAGCTATCTTAATTAAATCTACACACATAAGTCCCCATAGTTCCTACCTGTCCAGTTTGTGTGTGGACGAAGTGCAGACTCCCACGTCCTGTCCCCACCACCATCATCTGTCCATCAGGACTCAGGACCAAGCAGGAGAGTTCAGAGGAGAACGAAGACACCAGCGCACTGACAGAGAATATAAAAGAGATTCATTTACAGAATATGATCAACTTTTAATCCAGTTTCCAGACAGATATTTTTTTTCTGTGGGGTAAACTGTTTTTGTGTCTGTGATGCTGTATTTTACCTGAATGCAGCCCCAGAGTCACATGCTCACCAGAAATCTAAGCTGGTATCTTCTTGTTCCTAACCACCTTTTGTCACTGCAAAGTATCAACACCACTATACCTATAACTATGCAACTATATGATGTTCCTCACCCCATGTCCTGGTTACTTTCAGTGTTGTTGAGCCACTTCACAGCCCGGACTCCTCCTTTTCCCATCATGCTTTGGGCCCAGATGTGTGCAGAGGATTCAGGCTTCTCGTTCAGAGCTTGTTGAACAAAAAGCGCCGGCCAAGATGAGAGCAAAGAGGAGTGACGTTCCAGAAACATCAGGCAATCCATCACAACCTCATCTGAAGAGTCTAGAGACCAGAGATACACAAGTACTACAATTAGTCCATTTGTTTTTGAAAAGTCTGAAATACAGCTCGAGTGGTTATACTAATCTAGATATTAAAGCCAAACATCTCTGGCTCTGGATGTGCAGGACTCTGAATTGAGTCCTACACATTTATCAATCTGGAATGACTCCTAGTGAAAGTGATCAGCAAAAGAGTGAAAGCTGAGAGAAATATTTGAATTTGATTGGTTGGAGCATTACAACAGCAGAAGAAGCCAAAAAAATTGAGCATTTGTTAAATCCATCGTTCTCTCCACAAATGTAATCTTTTTCAAATACAAAATAGTTTGTGTTTCTGCTGAAATAGGCTAAAATTTGTCAGTCGGTGGCACTATGTTTGTTTTGGTTGTTTTTTGATTAGCCTGAATCACCGGTTAACCGGGCAATAGCAACAGGATTCAGACCAGACAGTGCAGTGATAAGATTTATTAATTAATTGATAAATTTATTTATTTCATAAAGTATAAAAAGACATCAACAGTGTCACAACATGAAACATACAAGAAATGAATGAAAAGGAGCAGAAAGAAGAGCCATCTTATGTTATCTGCCCCCTTTTCCCTTTTCAAGATAATACATATCAGCACCGATAGTTACTTTAAAATATTTCAAAGATTTCAAAGATACTTCTGTAGTCACAGCTGCCCTGGGGCAGATTGACAGAAGTGTGGCTGCTAAATGCATTACTCACTGAATGAGTTGTAGATCTTGAGGACGTGATGCAGAAGTCCATGGCGCACGTTGGCAAAGATGAAGTAGTAACTGGAGAGAAGGGACTTTAAAGGGTCCTTCTGATTACACTGCATCTAAAGAAACAAACACAAATCAATGGGCGGTCTCTACAAATGTATTCTTAATGTGAAGAGGCTCGCATCTCCACACATCTGAAATGCAACTTGGCCTGGATGCGAGACACACTTGTCTCCATGGAGATGCATAATGTTCAGTGCCTTACATAGAACATTCCAGGCAAAGTTATAGACTCTGCATGTAGACAAGCAAATGGTGGACTCTCCACCAAATAAGATACATAGTACACCTTTAACTGATATCTAGAGACATAAGTAGGTAATGTTTAAGAAAGAGCTAGACTTAAAAGCCAGACCATTTTAAATATTTGACAAACCAGGCAGTGTGGGAGCTGCATGACAGCAGAGGCCTCACAGTGAAGGAAAGTGTCAGCCCCCATCGGATCAGCTGAGGTCCACAGATGAGCTGCAGAAACATCCAAATTTTTAAAAACAGCTTAAAATATACAGACATTTTTACATGTGACAAATTTTTACTGTTTAAAAAATAACCCTGTGTTTTATACCAGCAAGTACGAGGTTGGCTCTGCGGCGGTCAGTTTCTGTCGGGAGGAAAAACTCTTCAAAAGCTCGTCTCACTTCAGGGTTGGACAGAACCACAAGGTCATTTGTGTCAGAGCAGTTTGAGGAGCCAATCAGACTGAAAAAAGAAATAATTATATGCACTAAAAATACTATATAATCTATAAAGGCTCACAATATAATCAATAATTGCTGCCTTGTAAGGAGGGTTTGAATAGGGCCCAGGAGAGATCACTACATTACTCAGACATGCACGGATGATATATGAAACCTCTTCAGGCATGTTTTTGTTGAGATATTATGGTTATATTTATGGCTGTACCTATGCAGACTGTGAACTATGCGAGTGAAATTGGCCAGTGGGACTCTTCCTCTGGGTTTCCTGCTCAGGTCCAGAGCACTGTCCCAGGAGAGCGTCCCCTGTGTTGTATAAAGGTCATTACAGATGTTCAGGACAGCATACAGCTCTCTCTCCTTCAGTCCTGTGAAGAAGGTAGAATTCATGTCATTGATAATATTAAAAAATCTACCACTCAAAATCTGAATCTAATAAACATCTTGAAAATTTAAATGTCTGGCCTTTTCACTGTTTTAAGAATACAGAGCTAGTGCCTGTCGCCCTCTGCTGGTAACAAAGGTGAATTCAAAATGTTGAAATTTCTAATTATCAGCGCAGCTACAAGAAGATAGCTTCTGAGTGAAGGTCAAATTAAATTATAAGAACTACTAGTACCATGGACTACTGGTCTGCATGGAATGGATGCATGGAATGGATGCATGGAGTATAGCATTAAATGCATCTATCTCCATGGAGACAAGCAGGCGACATGAGACACCACGGCAAGTTACAAGTCAGATCTGTGCATATGGCCCCAATCATAGCAGTAATCCATGTTTTTTAAGGTATTTTTGAGCAATAAACACAAACCAACTCAATGACATACTCTGGAACATTCCACAAAAAGCAATTACATCTCCATGGAGACAAGTGGATAGCAGACTCCCCACCAGGAAGGTTAAATAGGAGACAAAATAACTAGCAAAAAGACTACTGCTTTTGGGTGAAAAAATAATTATAGTATAATTTGAAAGCAGATTAAACATTTTGAGCTTGTACCAATGGAGCTGAGGGTGAGAGCAGCCAAAGCCCAGGGCAGCCCCTGGATCCCTCTGAACTCGGAGCAGAGTCGATCCAAACTGAACTGGACCAACTGAGGCAGAGACTGAGGCAACATCTGCAGGCTGTCCTTCAACTAAAACAGGAGAATATGAGAAGGGAAAAACACAAAATATGCATCAATAGACAATCATTTAAAAATGATGTTGTTTGAGGACATAGAAGAAGAAGTTAAGCTGTACTTTATCAAATGAAGCAAAGTTCCTGAGGTCTTCACAGGCCAAGTGCAGGTACAGAGGGCTCACCGCTCCCTTCTTCATGATCAGAGTCTGGACCTAGCGCACACAATTATCATGTTACAATAAAGGATAATAATAATGAGACAACATGGAGTGAGCTGGTAGCTGAATCTAACTTTTCACTTTACTATTTCTTGGTAAATTGATACTTTGCAGTGACATCAGGCTGGGTGTGCTCTGCCTGTATGTTTAAGATGGAATTTTGAGCAGTGACACAATGCACACATTAGAAAACACTGCCAAAAAGTTTTAAAATGGTCTGAAAAATGAAAAAAAATACAAAATGGATTTAAACAACACATTTTCTGGAGTGTTCATGGTCCTGTTGTGGTGTTTCATTTTCTGCAAAAAGGTAACAGTGACTAAGTGAAAAACCTTTGGCTTATGCTAGCTAGTTTGTGACTGTACTTTTATTTGAGAGAGACTTGTTTAACACCACAAATCAGCTCTGTTGTAGCTCCAGTTTAGATTAAAGTCTAACTTGAGTACCAGAGCTTCAGATAGAGCAGTGTCTACAGTTAGCATCACAGTCTGAGGGAAGGTTGATGACATCAGCAGCAAAGTATTAATTCTGCATCCCAGGCAAGCACTAGCCTCTACGTTTAGTTAAGACCAGTTTTTCTCTTGCAGTTTACATTAGTAGTAGAATAGACCTTGTACCTGGTTGTTGAAGGCAGAGTCGCTCAGTTTCTTCCCAAAGGTGTCGAGTCGTTTCTGGACGATCTGTTTGCGGTCGTCCATGGTGAGAGGAGCCAGAGTGAACAGCAGAGAGGCCTTTTTCTTCACCAGAGTCTGAAGGAGTGAAGAGGAGGTCGGGACGCTAAGAACCAGACACACTCCCTGAAAATACACAATACAGACGAGGGACATCAACTTTATAAATCAGACTGTGAGTAATGAAGTAATATACTTTACCATTACAGCTTAAAGAATTTTAGCAGTCAAGATTCTTTTTTATTAATTTGTGAGCATGTTAGTGTTAGTGATAAAACATTTCAAACTTAAATACTTGAGTCTTAATACTAAGCACTAGACCTGATACTCAATATCAATTCCGATCCCACAATAATCATTTAAAAAACACAGTGAAACTGCCCTGCCTTTACCTTTGTTTCACTCTAAAACTTCCCTATTTAGAGATGGACTCAGCTCAGGTTAGGACAAAATTCCCAGTGTTCCATCAAATTGAAATGGCTACTGGATGGAGTTGAAACATCTGGATCGCGTGTCCAGATGATCATCAATGAAATAGTCTCTATATTGAACCACTCCTGAAGGAATGAGGGACTACAGCGTCTACTCGACTAATACAAATTTTGGTCAAATAAGACTCCATCAACATACGATACTGGTATCAGATATCGACAATGATACTGAATATTTTGGTGGATCGGATATCGGGCTCCAAGATACTGGTCCAGCCAATATCCCATTTTAGTCTATATGGTGTAAGAAGACAATTTACCAGCCAGTGTTGGCCTAAAACGTTTCATAATATTAAACTTGTATTTTTACAAGGCTGTTCTTTAATATTGTACTTTAAATTATAAATAACAGCTACAAAACATATTTCGATATTTTTTTTTACCTTATGCAGTTTGTGTTTAATGGAAATAAATTATATTTTCAGACTCTGCCCTGGTAGCAGCTCATATCAGGTATCAGTAGATACTTAAAGCCAAAGTATCCTCCTCAGTATCAGAACAGAAAAACCCAAATTAGTGCATCCCTACCATCGATCGCTTAATTGACTTAACAACTTAAAAACTACAGCCCTAAAACAGTACATGGTTGCAACCTGTGGGAGGTGCTGTGGGATCCAGTCAGAGATGATGTGACCGCTGCCGTCCTGAAGAAGATCGACTCCATCCACGAGAATCACCAAAGGAGAGTTTTTCTGAATCTGACTTAAAACTGAGTGAAACTGAGTCACCAGCTCCCTGAAATAAAACAAAGGACATTTTATTATTTACTGGAGTCTGAAGAGTCATATTTTAAAGAGCACCGTGTAACTTTTCTGGTGGAGGGTGCACCATCTGCCTCTCTATGAAGTAGGTATTGAAAATCTGATATTATTGATACTAAAACTAGTACTGAAACTAGATACTCATTCGAACAGGTATTGATACTAAAAAAAGCCACATTCACAGGACAGATGGACCACTATGGAACCTGCATGTACGAGTGAGGCATTACACAGATATAAGACCTGGTAATATAAAAGAAAGTACAATTTAATATGGAAAGTATTAGGATCTAATTTTTGATACATTTGACAACCCTACTCCATGGATGCTTCCATCGGAAAAGTTACACAGGAAAGCTTTAATATACCTAAAATGAAACAGTACCAAAACAGAAACAGTATCCACACTTACTCGTACGATTGGGGCAATGGCATTTCATCCTCAGTTTCGTTACTTTTCCTCAAACCTTTAATGAGGAATCGAAGCAGGTTTTCCACGGAGCAAGCTGACTGGCTGGCGGAGGTCGAGTAGGAGATGACATCACGTGTTGTTTTGTCCACGGAGCGAGCTGATTTGTTGGCTGCCGCAGAGTAGGAACTGACCTCATGCTTTGGCTTCATCTTTGTAGTTTTCAGAGCATGTCCCAATGCGGCCTGAGAAAAATATATATGGTATGTCTACAATATATTTAAGTACTACTAAAACTACTAGTTATTCCTTATTTCTAATTCACGTGAGGTATAAATTATTATACAGTATTCCCATTCCTGGACAATTTATCAACCTTATGTACTTTCCTTTTTTAACTTAAAGATCTTATATTGCTCAAAATGGACTCTTGTGAGCTTTAAGTCAAGTTAGAATGTTGTGGGGGGAAAAACATTATAACATAGATCAGAAAATAGCACAATATGGGCTCTTTTAAAGTGTTTGTAATGCATTTTTCGGGCTTTTTCTTACTTTTGGTATTTAACATTGTATACTTATAACTTTGACTAACTTTACAACTTTCCAAAAACTTTCTTGCACAATAAGAGATTTTAAAAAGAAATACACTAGGCCTCTCACGATAATTGCTACAGCATATACTTATCGGTCAATATAAGAAAGCTGGAACAATATTTTTTTCTATCAGTATTTATCATGTGTACAGTTTCTTTGCACTACTGGGTAATTGTTGGTTCTTTTTTTGGCTATATTAAAACATTTAAGCCATAAAAGATTGAATTAATAACTTCTATGACTCAATACAGATGCAAACTAAGTGCTAGAGTGTTTCATTCTGCTGTTTATTTATTGCAACTCATGACTTTTTAACAGTACGATAGATTTAGAACAGTTTTTGTGGTTTAAATCTGCTCTTACATCATTGTGTCAGTCAGTGGTATGAATTAGTTTCAGTATATTATCAATTATCGTCCATGTTTATTTCAACCATGTATCGAACTTCAAAACAGCATTCTATGGGACTATTAATTCTATGGGAATATTAATGAATACAGTTGAAAGAAGAAATGAGTTTTAGGGTTTAGTCACTAGTTGAAAATACCCGTTTCAACATTGGTGAATTTACCTTTTGGATATTTTATTGTAAAGCGCAATGTAATCAATTGGGAAATTTGGCCCTTGCCCTCCTATCCCCCAATTTGGGAGTATGGCATCATCACATTCTAGAACTTGGGTCCCCAACCTGTAGCTCGGCATCTATCAGTAGCTCTCTACCTCTTTCAAAGTAGCTTGCCAAGGGATTTCTAAACTCTACGTATTGTGCTGAATGTCTAAAAGTTGAAGAATTACCATTGTAAATCTGTCTTTTTTTTTTTTTTTTTACTTCTGTTGCCACAAATAAGAAGGCAGTTCATATCAACAGTGTCCTGAGACTGGGCCTTCATACAATTTACATATTTACTTTTTTTTCCTAAATAGAATAAGGCATGTTAGGGTATAAGTGTCTCATTTGAAAAAGTCAGTAATAGGACTCTACTTCTTTTCAAAAATTGGCCCATGTAGCTGTAGTTAACAAACAGTAAACAGTTCCATTGTATAAATATGTCTGATTTTTGATACCAACTGATCAATGGTAGGTGTCTCAGGTTTCAGACAGTAGATCGTGATCATTTTTCTTGCAGTCATCAGAAAAAAATGAAGCAGAAAGCACTGATCATGAGAGAGACTTTCAGAAAATATATCAAGCAAAAGGTCAGTGGGTCCAGCGAGAGGTCAGCAGCCAATATATTTTGTAAAATGTTTTAACATTAATCGAGAGACGTTGTATAGTAAATCTGTCATTTTAATGCCTGAGTTTGTGCACTAATAAATCGACAATGGTTTATGTTTTATAGGCAGTTAAGGCATCTAAAGCTTACAGTGGCTTTTCTATGCATTCAGATTCTTGTGACCATTAAAACAAGTAGCTCTCTGGCATTTTTGTTTTGTACAGGACCTCACTGGAGGAAAAAGGTTGGAGACCCCTGTTCTAGAACATTAAAACTACAAATACACTAAAATACTAAATAAAAGAAGTTACCATGAAGACGGTTTTCCCCTCTCCGGCCCCTCCCTCCAGCACCAGCAGCCCTCCTTTGGTCTGAGCCCGTTCTACCAGAGTCACAGCAGAGGAGAGAAGTTTGGATCGCCCGAAAAACTGACGACACAAAAGCTCCTGATGCGCTTCCTGTTCAGACTCTTCAGACAACACCGTGGACTCGTCTGCAGGCTGCAAATACAAGGACAGGAAGAATCAATCCATTAAACTTTATTCATAGAGCCCTTTACAACACTCAAGGTGACCAACGTGCTTTCTTATAAAACCAACACAATATTAAGAAAAAACATTCAACAATGAAATAATAATAAATAAAAAAGTGTGCAAAGTGCCACTGTATCACTGAGTTTTAAAAGACACTCTGAATAGATTGGGCAAAACACATAGAATAAACAAAATGAGATAATAAAAAGACACTATTTATTTACTGTATATTTGAATAGGGACAGATATAACAAACATACTAGTAGATTAACAATTAAAGGTAACATTTTGGTTGGGGGTTTGTCACTTGGTTGTTTCTGTGGATATGTCATTGTTCCACGGTATGACAGGTGGTTTTATAGCTCAGAAATACCTAGACAAACAGGCATTGTGACTGTGAGCGAGGTCGCCTCTCTACAGATCTGACCTGGAACTAGGTCTGATTTGATCTCCACGAAGATAGAAAAGTTTAATGCCATACTGTGAAACATTCCAGGCAAACTAATAACAGCATTTGACGGACTCTTCACCAGAAAAGTTACACAGTGCACCCTAAAGTAATCTGATCCAGGTATCACAGTGTTTTTTAACAGAAAAAAGCAGTGGGGGTTATTTGTAGAAAAAGCAATAAATACAGTGAATTTGTCAAGAGAATCGAACAGCATCAAAAGTATCCACTCTAGTACTTAACTCATTTCCAGACAGAGGTGGTAGAGTAGAGAGTAACGTTCATGAGCTAAATTGTGAAAGAAACATTTACCTCAATGAACTGCTCCTTCACAGCAGTCCATAACTCCTCCAGGACCGTCTTACGGAAAAACTCCAGGTTTTTCAAATACGGTTTTCCATCAACAACTCCTCCCCATTCACTTGGATAACTAACACACAAATAGATTATATATATTATTGTTTCTTTTTTTATTGATTATGTATTTCAAAATCATTGTTTAAATGTATTTTTAAACTTACTCCTCAGTGACTCTGGCTGCACTCTCCCTCAGTCGATCCTTCAGGGCGGCCATTTTGGATTCTGCTTCTCTGGATTCAGGAGCGAAGTCGCCTCTCCAGGCCACAGGCACCGATCTGAAAGTGAAACTAAAGCATTATTATCTGTTCAATGAAGAGTGCAGATCAGGCCCTCCAAACCCTCCTGGTTTGGTCCTAGTTTGATTCTGGGACAGTCCTGGCTCAGATCCGGTTGGTAATACTAGTCCTAGATCGATGCTAGTTTAGTACTGCATTGGCAGTTTCATAGAGCAATGTTGGTATAGCCTCTGCATTTATTTATTTTTCTACTAATCTAATATAAGTTGACTAATACGAATTTTGGTCGACTAACACACCATTGACTGATGAATCCACTAACCGAGGCCTACAGCTCTAATAAATTCAGATACATTATGACATATATTATGACATATATATATATATATGTATAGGTTATAATCTGTCATATTTACACTGTAACAGTTAACAAACAGGTTCATACTTGGTGATGTTGGGGTCTCTAAAGTAGCAGAACATTCTCTCTGCAGCGTTTGGATAAAGAGCCTCAAACTGTCGAATCTCCATCTCTGTGACAGAGAGGCCTTCAGGGGCGGACGATAACTGCAGCAAAACAAGGAACATTAGTAGATTCAATTTTTAACTGTATTTATACACAAAAACATGTTTATGCATGCATTCATATAATTCTAAACCAAAGTGACATTTTCTTTTCAAATGCAGGGACAAGTATTATAACAAAATCACAGAAGATTTGTTGGGTCCGTCTTGCTCGCATGCACCGCACCACGTGAGTCCTTCAGCTGATAGCCAAACATATTTCCATGACAACGTGCTTCAAGTGGACAGAGCCGTAAATGTCTGAGAAATACTTTTGTTATACATCTTCAAAGCTCAAAATGCTCTGTTCCACCTTGAGTTGTCATGAAGTGGTAGTTTTCATGTTAACAACTACCTTTTACCGTTATTCAGTAGAGATTGGTAATTCCCGGGTCAGAAATCATTCAAATGATTCTAGTGAAGATGTATGAAGTTTAAAACACAGTGGAGAACTTCTTGTATTACAACATCAAATCACAGTGTGTTTTCTGTTTGAGAGAAGAAGCCTAAATCTGCAGGGTTTGTGTGTTAAATGTGTGAATGAAACAAACACAACTCCACGTCTGTTTGTAATGAGGAAACTACATTCTAACACAGATCAGAAAATGGCGTAATATGGTCCCTTTAACAAAAAGCTTTGCATGTAAAAGCTGTGAGACTGTCAGTACAGTACAGTGCAGTGGATACTTACCCAGCTGTACTGTGGCAGCTCTGGTAGTTGAGGTTTGGGGGGCGTGAGTCCGTACCTCTCCCCCAGAAGCAGCACCATCACCTGGCTGCGGCACACCTCGTTCAGGCAGAGCTCTACGGTTCTGCCTGACTCCTCCTCTGTCACGCCCCAGCGCAGTTCCACCTCCTGCAGGTAGAGGCAGTGTGGAGCAGCCCTGCGCCTCAGCTCAGGGAACACCGAGCGAACCAGGAGGTCCCGCTCCGAGTGCATGTCCCTGAACGTGGAGGAGATGAAGACACGCACGCCCCGCCACCTAGAGGACAAACACAGAAATACACAGGAAAGTAGTATTAAAGACTTATTGTGGTTGTGTCTGCAGTGTAGTTAAAATCTATGACACCCGTGAATCATAATCTTCAAGGTTGTCAAGCTCATCTGTCATCATGCATGTGTAATGTATAATGTAGTAAAAACACACAATGTAAGATTCTTCCAACTCATTCCCATAACATTGCCTACTCTCCAACATAAAACAACAAGCATGAACTAAAGTGTACAAGTCTGTAGGGTGATGTATGGGAAAATATGAAATTATCACTTGTCTGGGGCCTCTTTTATAAGCTAAGGTAGGTTCTGGGGAGTTCCCTTTTATAAGACTTCCATAGACTTGTATGAACTATTCTAAATGTTTGTATATGCTTTGTGAATAATAAATAAATAGAAATCAATATTGTTCTAAAACAGCTTAATAAAAGAAACAAATCCACTGACTTGTGAGTGAGAAAACTGAGGTGCCCAATGGGAGCTGACGTCACTGTAAACGTCATCACAACAAAAAGTCGGCACCTCTGATAGATAGCTGCAATTAGCAGCGATTAGCAGGCAGTGTTTTTTTTTCCATTTGTACCAAAATGATGCAACACAGCCGAATCCTACGTGTATCACCAGAAAATAAAATTGGAGTAGAAAATAAGTACGTCACAGTAGGCATGTACCGGGGACGGTGAAAACAGGAGTTGATCGGCAAAATGGCGTCTTGAAAATAAGCACAAATCACTCCAAATACAACTTTGAGAGTGTAAATGGTCAAAGAAAACAACTACAACATGGTTAAAGGCTCTAAATTTATGATTCTGCATAATAGGTCTGCTTTAAAAAAGGTCTATTATGCAAATTCATCTTTGTTACTTGGTTCATGCACATTTGAGTATTCCTGTATTGTCCTGAATTTGGGACAGAATAATGCATGAAATCACATTGTTCTGATGTAACAGTGACCAATATACCTCATGCTGGGACTGGATGGTATGGACACTGCAGTACTGTCCCTCAGAGCCTCTTTAGCGCCCTCTGGTGGTGGAATATTGTAAACTTTGTCCAAATGCTCCACGTGATCCAACAGTCGGGATGAACCACGCTCTGCTACAAACCTGGTCAAAAAAAGAAAAGTTATTATTTTCTTTAATACATTTACAAATATATTTATGCTGAAAAATGTCACTTAGTTAGGATACAGTTTGATTTATGTTTTGGAGAAATACTGGTGTAGCCCTGTTGCTGGCTGCTTTTACACTTGCACACGCACCATAACAAAATTGGGACTAATGTAGAATCTGGTATTACACCATAAATAAACTAGAAATAGAACAGGACCAAACCAAGTCTACATCAGGACTAAACCAGGATGAAAGTGAACAGAGTTTAGTCCCAGTTTAGATCTAGTTTGGTCCCAGTTTAGTCGTGATTTAGTCCTAGTTTTGTCCCATAATATTCTTCATAATGCTCTTTTTCCCTTATACTGATCAATCATAATTTTATCTTGTCTTATTAAAACATGTTTTTCTATATCCCTGAAGATAAACAACACAGACTTTTCATTGCCACTTAACAAAAAATAAGCAAATACAAAATTATTCCACCACAGTCTTTCTTCTACTTCTGACAACCCTAATATGTGAAAATATGCATAGAAAAAAACTTACCTGAGTATTTGGTCACTGAATCCTGTCAGTAATACACAGTTTCTATCTGTGTTGTATTCAGCATTACTAAAACAAACACAGAAATTGGCAGTTATTAAAAGTTCCATTATGTAACTTTTCTGGTGGAGGGTCTCCCACCTGCTTGTCTCTATGGAGATATTATTGCTTTGGCTGGAATATTCCACAGTAAGATATTAAATGCAAGTTTCTTTATGAAGAGAAGCAGGTGACTCACTCAATTGGGCCAATTTTGCAGATCAGATCTGTAAACTTGGCTATAAATAAATATTTTATAGGGGACTATCTTCTGATCTGTTATAATGTTGTTTCTCATCAAAAACAAACCTGGAGTTGTGTTTTCTTTCATTCACACATGTTTAACACACAAACCCTGCAATGAAAAAAAAAAACAAAAAAAAAACTTTGCTCCACCTTGCAATGTCATGTGGTAATACAGGAAGTGCTCCACTGTGTTTTTAAACTCCATACAAGAAACATTTTGCTCATTTCAGCCCTAAAATTCCCAAATCCATCGGACTAAATGTAAAATGTAGCTGCTAACTCAAAAATGGCTGCTTCATGACATCATAAGGTGGAACAAACATTTTAATCTTTGACAGACTAATAATCCATGTGCGAATGAAATAAAACACAACTCCAGGTCTATTTTTGAGGAGGTAACAACATGCTAATATGGCTTGAAGCTCACAAGAGTCAATTTTGTGCAATATAGGACCTTTAAGGGGGAAAGCAGACAAAGCAATAACATCTCCATGGAAACAAGCAGGTAGTGGCAAATCCCCCACCAGAAAAGTTACCTAGAGCACTTTAATATATTTTATAGCAATGAACTATGACTTAATTAAACATAAAAATCATAATTTACTTAGAGCTGAGGAGTATTTTAATGTGAAGGGCTTTGGTGTTGATGTCTTTCCTGTACTTGCTCATGGCCCATTCAATGTCACTGTTAAACCAGGAGTCGCTTACTGCAATGATGTTATCCACCTGAAACAAAATATAACTTTTAATATAAGTTTTTGAAAATTTTTTATAAAGAAGGGGTATTTTCGTTCTACGGTGCATTATCACGATTTATATATTTTTTTCTCTTTGTTATTATGATGTGATGTGTGAGCTACTGTGTCCAAGTTGTTTCCCTTGTGGATCAATAACATTTCTCTAAGTCTAAGTCTATTAACTCCTAACATGTAACATATTAAGATCAACATGTTACATTTTTGACTGACTGATTGACTTGTTTTTATTTTGAGTTTGTGTCAAGAGAGAAAAAAATAATCAAATACATACTACAAATATTATTGGAGACAGCTAGGACTGTAGACTGTATGCAATGTACTGGGACACACAACAGCGTTACCATGGTGCTTCCAAGGACTCCTGAGCTGCCTAAGAATGCCTGAACTAAATAAACAATTATTGAGCTAACAGTTATACTAGGGAATTTACAGCATATATATTGTAAACAACAGGAGAGCATATTTCTTGAAAAGGAGTGGGAAGAAGAAAACTTATATTAACCCACCCTTATTCATTACATAGTTTCAAAAAATACGGGGTTGCTAATGTACATTGATCACGAAACTTTACAAATATTAAGATATAGCAAAATATAGTTCAATTGTTATTATGGGGAGCAGGGAACATATGTATGATGTAACTAATGGAATAACACCATGTTTGACAAATGTATAAAACTTGTTAGAATCAATATTAATGGCTTGCATAGTCCAGTTAAAAGATGGAAAGCACTGTCTAAACTCAAAAGAGATAAAGTAGAAATTGCATTGATGCAGGAGACGCATCTCTCAGATGAGGAACATTCCAAATTGAACAAACTGGGTTTCAAGCATGTGTTTTATTCTTCTCATGGTTCAGGGCGCCGGAGAGGAGTGGCGATTCTGATATCCGGGGTACTGAACTATGAGCATATATCAGAGCACAAAGACAAGGAAGGCAGATATGTCCTGATAACAGGAAAGATTGAAGATACCCTTGTAACTCTTGTCAATGTGTATGTCCCTCCTGGTAGCGATTGGTCCCTTTATAAACATGTTTTTGAACTAATTACTATTAAAAGTCAGGGAATCTTAATATGTGGGGGAGATTTCAACATTGTGTTAAATGGTTCACTTGACTCTTCAAATGGGAAAGGTCACACTAAAAAGATAGGGAAAAAGATGCTACATCTTATGGAAGAAATTGGAATAATTGATGTATGGAGAGATAATAATCCATCCAGGAGGGAGTATACTCACTATTCACACCCCCATAACATCTATTCTCGTCTAGATTATTTTTTTATGTTCAAAAATGACCTCCTCCGAGTCAAAACCAGTGAAATTGGGCCCTGTACAATCTCTGACCATAACCCAGTCTATGTGAATGTTTGCTTAGCAAGTAAGAAAATATTTACTTTTTGGAGGCTAAACAGTAATATTCTTAACTACCCAAATATTAAAGAAGATCTAAAAGATGCGTTAGAGGAGTACCTTGTGCATAATGACAATGATGAGGTCTCCCCAGTGATTCTTTGGGATACTCTTAAGGCAGTAATGAGAGGTAGAATTATAAGTATCTCCTCTTATCAAAAGAAAACCAACCAATACAAACTTGTATGCTTGGAAAACAAATTGTTAAAACTTCAGCGTGTGCACTCTAAAACTATGAAAAACGAAATTAAATCTGAAATTATAAAATTGAAAAAAGAAATTGATGATATCAATACGTTGGCGGTACAGAAAAAGCTTGTTTTTACAAAACAACAGTACTATGAATCAGGTGGGAGATCTCTAAAACGTCTATCTTATATACTGAAGAAACAACAAGCAGAGAGAACAATACATAAAATAAAAAATCCCTTAAATAACAAATTAGAAACTGAACAGGAGAAAATTCAGCAATGTTTTCAATACTATTATAAAAATCTTTACTCTCAAATTTGCTCAAATAATGGTGGGCAGATTGATACATTCTTGACCCAATTAGATTTACCAACCTTGTCAGAAGAACAAAATAAGAAACTTCTTGCTGCAATAACTAAAGAAGAAATTCATTTAGCAATTAGGAGACTGAAAAGAGGAAAGATGGCGGGAGCGGATGGTTATGGGCCAGAGTGGTACAAAACAATGGAGGATCACTTGATTCCAACCTTATTGAAGACTTTTAATTGGGTGATGGAGAGGAAAGAAATACCAAAATCTTGGAATGAAGCAATAATTTCCATTATACCTAAGGAGGGAAAGGATAGACTAGAGTGTAGTAATTACCGCCCAATTAGTGTTTTAAACATTGACTACAAATTATTCACATCAATAATATCAAAGCGATTGGAAACGATCCTGCCACAGTTGATCCATAAAGATCAAACCGGGTTTATCAAACAAAGACAAACACGGGACAGCATCAGAAGAGTTCTGCACATAATGCAGCAGGTCGTTCAACAAAAGCAGGAGACATTAGTGATCAGCCTTGATGCTGAAAAAGCGTTTGACTCAGTGAGGTGGACCTTCTTGTACAAAGTACTTGGCAAGTTTGGCTTTCATAAATCAATAATTGAGACAATTTCAGGGTTATACAACAAACCGACCGCTAGAATTAAAATTAATGGGGACCTTACTGAGCCAATTGCTCTAGAAAGAGGGACTAGACAGGGTTGTAATATGTCCGCACTATTATTTGCTTTGTATATTGAACCACTTGGTCAATGGATAAGGCAAAGAAAAGATATCAAAGGGGTAACAGTTGCAGGAGAGGAGCAAAAACTGGCGTTATTTGCTGATGATTTATTATTGACCATATCTCACCCAACGCAGACCCTACCCATAGTGATCAGAACACTTGAAGAATACGGTGCTTTTTCAGGGTACAAAATTAACGTAAACAAGACTCGGATATTAACTTTAAATTATGACCCACCTCAAAATATTAAAAATGATTATAAATGGAAATGGGATGCAGATTGTATTAAATATTTAGGAATTGTACTACATACAGATTTCACTAAGATGTATGAAGTAAATTATGGACCTCTTAACATTAAATTGCACACGGATATACAAAGATGGAATACTATACCATTTCTGGATTTACATTCGAGGATCGACTCTATCAGAATGAATGTTCTTCCTCGAATGCTATATCTGTTTCAGTGTCTGCCATTTACTATACTACATAAACAGTTTGCAGAATGGGATAAGATGATATCAAGGTACATATGGAAAGGTAAAAAGCTAGAATTAAGTATAAAACCTTACAGTTAAAGAAAGATAAAGGTGGTAGGAACCTTCCATGCTTAAGGGAATATTTCTATGCTGCCCAACTGAGGCCTCTTGTGTGCATGTGCTCTCCTGCTTACGGGGCGGGATGGAAAGATCTGGGGAGGAAATCAATTGAGGGGATACCATTGAAAGCTCTAACTGCAGATACAAAACTGCAGGGTAAAATTAATATACAAGATGACCACTTATTAAATACGATGATTATGGCCTGGAATGAAACCCTTAAATTATGTCATCTAGAGAGGGACTCGCACATTTTAAGATGGTGTGCATACGATTCTGAGTTTACCCCCAATAAATATGATGATAGGTTCAAAGTTTGGATTTCAAAAGGATTAACTGATTATAAATCATTTGTCCACAAGGGGGCATTCCAGGCTTTTGACACTTTAAAACAGAAGCATGGACTGCGCTCTGAGGATTTCTTCAGGTACCTGCAAATAAGGCACTACTTCACTCAGAAAATTACAATTCCCTCAGGTTTTCTTACAAATATTTATGTCGCTAATAAAATCATCATCTCCCACAAAAATAGTTTCAAAATTGTATAATGGCATCCTGTTGGGTAAGGAGGGGAGCACATATTATATCAAAGAAAAGTGGGAAAGAGAGGGAAAGTTTCCAGTGGATCTCAACAGGGTCAAATACATGGCGTGAATTTTGTTGGAAAAACCTAATGAGATTTTTCATTACACGAGTACAAAAGAGACACCAAGGAATAGGTGATGCCTGCTGGAGATGTGGGAATGATGGGGCTAATCACTTCCATATTTTTTGGGAATGTGGGGTCATCCAAGAATACTGGTCAGAGATTCATCAACATCTGCAGGGTGTTTTTTCATGTGTTTTCCCCCTGTCATTTATAACTTTGTACCTTGGTAACTTAGTGTTAGACGGCTTTAGCAACACAAATAAGATTACTCTATATTCTACTGGCAGCAAGTAAAAAGGCAATAACAAGGAAATGGCTTAAACCTGAGCGACCAACAATTGAGAACTGGATTGACATTGTGCAAGAGATGTACATGATGGAAAAGATTTCATTTTTACTGAAAGTGCAGCTGGACTCTTTTTACAAGATATGGACTAGGTGGACAGAATATGTAAAGTCAGTGAGATCAGACTTCATATAACACTACCTCACAGTTGCAATATTTTGTTAAATTGTGAAAGAGGTTCCCTGGCTCCCCAACCTGTTCTGAGTTTGTATATGTTTTAAAAGATTTGTAAGAGCAGGAACATGTGATTTAATTTTACACACTGCAAAATGTAATCTCCTTTTTCAATAAAAAGTTAATTTGAAAAAGATATAGCAAAATAAACGACATACTATACATACTAAAAGTGTTAATAAATTTAACAATAATTTTAACCCATGTCATTGTTCTGAAATGTGATCTTTAGCAAAAACTATGAATTATATTGTTTTATAAATTTCATTTTCATTTTTGATGCTCTGCGTCTCCCCTCCCTTTGCTCTCCATGCAAAGTCACTCCAACTTCAGAGTGCTATCACAACCAATGAGTATGCATCCCAGTAATAAAAACAACTGCACATCGCATCAGGTTTGTGAAGTTGTATTGTATTATTTTGTATCATGTTTTTGTATATTTATGGGGAATTGTCATCAGCTTGTAGGATGAACCTTGGACAGAATCTTACAGCTAACTGCAATGAGAATTTGAATAGGGCCTGGGAGAGATCGCTAAATTACTCAAACATGCGTGGGAAGGTTTTGAAGAGGGAACAACATTTTAACAAGGTAGAAGGCAAAAAAAATATACTAGATATTATAAATAAATATAATCTAGGTCAAAAATTTACCCTGTTTTGCTCTGACAAACTGAAGGTTCCTGACTTCTTCTTGTCTTCTTCTCTTTCTTCATGAATATGCATATCTTTCAGTTGCTACAACAATAAAAGGTCAGGAAATCATGATTAAAATCCTTATAAAATTTTAAAACATGCAACATCCTACACATTCATAAGTGTCTTGCCCAAGGATATAAATACAGTACTGCCCTGAACAGGATTAGACCGTTGATCTCTGGGTTGGAGGACAATGGCTCTACCCAATACCCAAGCCACTTTCACCCCAATACAGAGCTCAGGATTGTGCAGCCAGGAATCATTGAATTTTCAGTGACTTTAATGTTAAACCAATGGAGATTTTAAAGGTGTACTGTGTAACATTTTTGGTGGAGGGTATGACACCTGCTCTGAGCATTAACGATAGCATTGGTCACAGAGTCAACAGAGGCTGCTCATATCTAGGGATCCTCATTCACAAAAATACAGAGTGGTATCGGATCGGTGATTTGGTCTCATATCGGAGCTTTTGCCGATACCAGTATCTGTATCAGAACAACCTTATATCATACTGAGAGATTTGGATACCGTTCCATCCCTACCATTTCCCTTCTGAACAACCCTGGCTGGTACAGCTTATATTAAATGTTCACAGACCTTGACTCTGTTGGTGATGACTCGTATATTTTCGAGCAAGACATCCGACTCCAGTTTGACTGGTCTCCATCCGTCGAAGGTGGTAAGGACCAAACTGAAGTCCTCTGCACTGCTTCCGATCATCAGAGACAACAGCGCCCCCATCTCCAAAAGCTGCAGGAAGAAGACAGATGACGTAAAATAAATGATCAAGCTCCAGAGATTGCTGTGGGTCCCTAGAACTTTGGGGGTATTCTGTGAAATAAGATTAAGTAAGGCCCATATGATGCTGTTTTCTGACCTTTGTTATAATGCTGCTTTGTCATCACAAACAGGCCTGGACATGTATTCTGTTTCAATCATACATGTTTAACACACAAAACCTGCATATTTAGTTCTTCTCTCAAACACAAATCACACTGGTCTACCTTCTGATGTCATGTGGGAATACAGGAAGTGCTACACTGTGCTTTTAAACTCCATCCACCTTCAACAGTTTGATAATTTCAGCACTGGAATAAAAGTAAAAATAAACTGTTAACTTGAAAACTACTGGTTCATGACACCATAAGGTGGAACAGAGCATTCTGAACTTTGGAGATGTAGACAGACAAATAATCAAGTGTTACTCAAACATGTGTGAATGAAACAAAACACAACTCCAGGTCTCTTTTTTAGGAGGAAACAACATTATAACATGGCTTAAAACTAAGTTTTCTGTGATATAGGACCTTCAAACTATAGATTGATTGTATCACTCACAGTTGGGGAGAGTGAATCGTCTGGAGTCTGTTCTCTCCCACGCCTCTTTCTTCGAGCTCTCATCTCTTCCTCCTCTCCCTCCTCTCTCTGGAGCGCGTTGGGGTCTGGGGGGAGGCAAAAGTCTTGGGGGGGAGCAGGGGTAATGCATGTCTGGGTTGAGGAGGACCACAGTTTTCCCGGGTAGAGGGGGGATGTTGTAACGAGCAGAGATCTGAACTGCCTTCTCCAGGGCGCTGCGGTAACGTTGCAGTAACGCCACAGAGTATGTCTTCTTACTGTGAGGACACACAGAAAACATAACATTTAAAAAGGGGATATATTATGCAAAATTTACTCTTGTGAGCTTTAAGCCATGTTATAATGTTGTTACTACACCAAAAACATACATGGAGTTGTTTTTTTTTCATTCACACATGTTTGAGTGACCCTTTATTTTATTCTGTCTACATCTACATCTGTCTACATCATAAACATATGAATGACACAAAACATAACTCCAGGTCTGTTTGTGATGAGGAAATAAGATTAGAACAGAAATCAGAAAATCCCAGTACTGGTACCTGGCGGCAGACAGCAGCTGGGCCCTCTTGGTCTTGTAGAGTCTGTAGACCAGAGGTACAGACAAAGTACAGCGCAGACGGCTCTTTGGGCTCTTGTCCCACTCCTGATTCTTAAACCTCATACTTTTAGGAATCTTCTTAAGGACTTCTTTTAGGATGTTCTGTCTCGATGGAACGGCCTCAGCTGTAGCTGTGGCTACAAGGAGAGAATGGGTTTATTGTGTAAAGTGCTCATTTTAAACTTGATTTCAATACTAAGGAATAGACTCTATACTTAATAGTGATTCAGATACCATGATGAAAAAAAACAAAAAAAAAATTAGACAATAGAATGTGATTTTCAACATTAAATCATCATACTTTATTTTCTATTCCCATGTGGCCTTATATCTGTGTAATCCCTCAGTGGTCCAGGTAGGTTCCATAATGGTCCATAGGTGTATAAGGTACTAGTCTATGTGCTCTTATTCTTTTTCAGATACAGCTCAAGATCATTTTATAGACAGTCAGGAAAGGTTCATTTTTGTCCTATCAATGTGACTTTTTTTTTAGTATCGATACCTGCTCAAATAAGTATTAGTATCAGATTTTTTTTATACGTTTGACAACTCTACTACATATAGTAAACAGTATATTCTGCATGGGGTTTTCTGTCTGTCTCTAGATATTTTCCTTACTCTAGAAATCAAGTTTTGCACATTTGTATCATCTTCCGAAAACATTACATTAAGTATTTATTATATATGTTATATGTTAGTCTCACCTAAAGTCTGCAGCTCCAAGATGACTTTATAAGCTGCAAGGAACCGAATGGGAAACTGACGACTCTGAATCACAGCTTTCTGTAAAAACAAGAACATTTGTCTCTATTCACGCAAGAAACAATTAAAGACAACCAAATATGCTAATGCCCATAATGGTAGTATAATAAGGTACTATTCTGACCTTATTGGTGAGTTTGCCGAGTATCTGTCTGTGGTGGGCTTCACTTATTCCGGTCGTGATCATGTTTCTCAGGTTTCTCAGCATCGCCATAAAAGGAAGAGAGTTGTTGTCTGTAGAAAAAATTAGGAATTTTAAAAAGACATATTGTGCTTGTGACTGCCGTTATAATATACTCTATGGGTCATTAGGGTATATTTTGGAAATTTTAAATCACAATATTAATCTAAAACAACAAGTGTGCTGATTTCCATTGTGGTCTCAATTGTGGTGCCCAAAAGTCATCACCACGTAGACTTGGCACCTCCTGTGGATAGCTGCAGATGACGCTAGCGAGTGGCAGATTTTTTTCATTTACACGAAAATGACTTTGCGATGCTGCTGACTCCTACGTGTATCACCAGTTTTAAAAATACAATTTGAGAAGGAAGTAAATACAGAGCAGTGGGCGAGTACCAGTGGTGGTGAAAATGGAGGTAGATTGGAGCAATGACTTCTTGAGAATAAAGATGACTCAAAAATGCATAAATCACTCTAAATACAACTTCAAAAAGGTAAATGAGAAGAGAAAACTATAACTATAACATGACTAAAAGGTGTTTATTGTCACATTTTGTAAAATATAGATTGAAACAGTACCTATGAGTTTCTCCCATGTAGCGGCCTTGTTTCCCTCCTGACACAGCAGGCGCTCCCAGGTTTCTGGTTCTTTAAGTTTCATCCTTTTCCCGGCTCTGTCTCGGTCCCACGTCCCTTTAATCCCACTGCGAGTGAACATCTTCGCATCAGAAGGGTACCTATGGGTGATATAAGAATTACTGCATTAGATAATTAAGAGTTTGTTCACACTTGAGCTGTTTGTTCCTGGTCTGAGCCCAGTTTAATCCTGATGTAGACCTGGTTTAGTCCTGATCTAGTCCAGGTTTAGTTTCAGGTTTAATTTCAGGTTTAGGTCTGGGTTAAGGCCATCACACACTACAGCATTTTTTCGGTCTTAAATAATTTTTAAATATGTGACAAAAAGTGCACACCACAGACACGAGAAAAATCTTATGAGAGTTAAAATCTCCAATTGCAAAGATTGCAAAGATTGCAGCGTTATATGTCTACGGACCACAGGATATAAAGTTATGTGCTCGATCGAGTCAACTGTTTCCTGTCTAGAGTAAAACCACTTGCTTTGAGAATCTTAAGTGTTCAAAAGATCAAAGCACTGCACTTTTAGTTTAGATGCAAGACAAAACTGTGTTATTATCATTTGTGAAAAGTGGTGCAATACTTCAGATACATGATTGTTAATGTATAAAACATTCGCAATAAACTCCACAGGAAGCAGAGTCGCTCATCTGCAGCTTCACCTCATTCGATGTAAACAGACACACATGAGGAACTAGTCTCGCCTTTTTACTTTTAAAGAATGCGTCAAACTGGAGTAACAGCACGGTTATGTGGAGCTGATGTCATTATTTGAGGAGAACAGTTTCTAAGAATAATGTGGATGAGATGCTGCAGGTTAAATCTTTAAGAGCGGTGAAGAATAAAGTCTTCTCATTATTTGCGCTATATCCCAAGTTTGTATGTTGCATCTCTGTGTCCGTCACTCCATCTGTACCTGACGCTCTGTTTTACTGGCTGTTGGCGTAGCGTTGCTGCTGTTTGTTGGTTATGATCTGACAGAGCAGCTCAGAGTCACACTGACACCATGCACATGAGGAGAGCAGTGGCTTCATAATCACATACGAAGACCACCACACACTTCAGGAGAATTTGCTCGATTTTGGCAGTGATTCGCTTCTCTCTGAGTTCGAGGAGGCGTGACCCGACTTTGTGTCTTCGTATGTGATTATGAAGCCGCTGCGCTCTGTTTTACTGGCACTGCTGTTTGTTGGTTATGATCTCAGAGTCACTCTGACACCACACACGAGGAGCGCAGCGGCTTCATAATCACATACGAAGACACAAAGTCGGGTCACGCCTCCTCGAACTCAGAGAGAAGCAAATTACCGCCAAAATCGAGCAAATTCTCCTGAAGTGTGTGGTGGTCTTTAGCGTTTAATTTCTTTTTTTTGTGGTGAATGTGCAAGTGTGAATTCACCTGCAGATTGTATGTTGTATGTTAATAATTAAAGGAAGGCTATGTAACTTTTCTGATGTAGGGTTAACTTAGCTTGTATCTATGGACATGTTATTGCTGTCCTTAGAATGTTCCACAGCCTGGCATTAAAATTCTTCCTATCTCAAATCAAACAAGCAGGTAACACGATCAGTCAGAATGCACCTTTTCAAGATATCTTTAGCAACAAACACCTGTCTGTCTTACACTTATTAAGTTACAAGTTTAATGTCACAGTGTGGAACGTTCCATGGTGCAGTAAAAATATCTCCGTGAAGCCAAGAAAGTTACACATTGCAACTTTAAGATTGAATACTACCACGAAGAAGAACTAAAGGGAATTGAGTGAGTTCACGTTGTAAATTTCAGATCATATTTTCAAATGGATATAGAGATCTGTGTTATCTTTTAAGCAAAAAAAAAAAGCATTAGTAAAATAATAATAATTTTCACATAATAATTTTACACCAACAACGAACTTTGAGCTTTGTGCCAGTTTTACTATCATAACCATAAACCAGGTCAACAAATCTGCAATCTCACAGTTACATAGCAAACTCCACCTGAGAATTCCCTTCAGCTCAGCCCAACTATGGGCCTTCTGCATTATTACGACAGATTTGAGATGTGTTATAAGGATCTTACTTGCGTCCCAAAATGGCCATCACATATTCGGCTGGTTCTTTAATGTGAAGTCTTTTGATCATTTTCTTCAAACTAAACTCACTCTGTTTTTTATCCACCACCTGTTTTTTGGGACTGCCCATCATCTGAAAAAACACAATTATAAAACATTAGAATGGATTTTAATTGAAGCACATTCGGAATGTAACAAAGTGTGTGGCCGTACAAGTTTTCGGATCACAGCTGGTTCTGTTCTGACCAGGTTTGCCCAGCGTGTCAGCTCTCGTTCCGAAGGATTCTGCTAATAAAGTAGAAAAAAAACACGTTAATGCGAAAAGTGAAAATCTGCTTTTGTGGATCTCAGGTCTGGGCTTTTTCTTTCCTTATACTGATCCTTCATGATTTTCACGTATTATTGAAATTCTACATTACATATTTTACTTTGCAATAGCAAGATAAAAATGTCTGTCAGTATTGATTTCAAGAGCATAAACAAAACAGTAGTTTTAATCATTGCCATTTAACACAAAATTTCTTCCTTTGAAGTCTTCCATCAAAACATACAAGGAGTTGTGTTCTGTTCCATTCACACGTTTTAACACACAAGTATATTTAGACTTCTCTCTAACAGAAAACACAACTCCAGGTATGTCTTTGAGGAGGAAACATTTTAACAGGTCTCAAAGCTCTCAAGAGTCCATTTTGTGTAAAATAGGACCTTTAAAAACTTCCAAACATATTAGTGGCAATTAGAAATGGCATGGAGAAATTCAGTTTGTCGACTGGACAAAAGTTAGTCAGTCCTGAACTGAAGACGCAGCTTCTTGCTTGGATGAGCTGCAAAACGTCTTCAACCAAATTAACTTTTGTCCAGTCGACAAACTGAATTTCTCCTTGCCATGGATTCTACCTGAACGACTGAGGGATTCTTCACGCAATTAGAAAGAGTAACTGAACCTTAATTTTGATTCAGATTGATTCAATTTGGAGACCCCTGCCAAAAACTGTATAAGGAAGTGTTTTAAATGAGTGTTGTGTCACCCACAGCATTTGACTCCAGTCAAACAAAGTTCACTGAGGTTGCGGTTATCGGAGCTAATTTAATTCCATATTAAGAATAGGAATTAATTTACGGAGAAAATAGCACAAGGATCATGTAGAGTTAATATGAACATTTGTCAAAAATAAGGACTCTGACAGCACCAGTTTACGATAAAATTTTGTCAATAGAAATTGAATTGGAACCGAGGTCAATGGAGCCAGAAACGAGCCCATAAATATAAATATTCACATTTGATCAAATGCCTTGTCTTAATCCCAGGTTTGTTTTAACCTTCCTCTTGTGTTAGGGTCCCACCGACCCGTTTTAGGTGTAAAATGTATAAAAGAACCACACAGGGTTAGTTTATTGCATCAAGGCTTTTTGACTTTGTCAGGAATCTCTATTTCAACAAAATAGTCCTTGGTCCTTGATATGAATACTGGACTGCAGGGTCACAATATCACTTGTGACAACTTTTTTACCAGCTATGACCTTGGACAAGAGGTTCTTAGGAGGAAACTTACCATAGTGGGCATGGTAAAGAAAATATACCTGAGCTGCCTGCTGAAATCTCACAGGTGAAAGGCAGGGCTTCACTTTCCTCAAGATTTACTTTTACAGACACCACCAGTGTTGTCTCCTATTGTCCAAAGAAAATACTGAGTGTGGTACTTTTGTCTACTCTCCAAAAAGATGCAGCCGTGTCATCAGGAAAGCCCACAGTTATCCTTGACTATAACAAAAACAAAGGCAGATTGGACAACCTGGATAAGCTGAGTGTCACCTACACTTGCCAGCAAATTACCAGAAGATGGCCATAGTTGTGGTCAGCAATATGGTTGATGTGTCTGTATATAATGCATTTGTGTTGTGGACCCACATCGACCGAGGGTGGAACTCAAACAAAAAATACAAGCAGAGAATTTTTCTTCAGGACCTGGGAAATTCAGGGTGCATGCTGAGCAAAGAGAGAGGGTGTCCTGAGATCCAGAAGGCCTTCAGGCCTTGGTCAGACAACTGTGGAGCTTCCCTAGCTCCATCCACGCTACAAAGACCATCCACACCAGCATCCTCCTCAGCCAGCCGTGCCTCAACACCAGCCACAACAACCACAGCCACAACCCCACTCAATTCACCTGCCTGTAAAAGGAAGGTGTGTCAGGTTTGCTCAAGTAGTAATAGCAGCTGATAATGAAGTTCAATTGTTAAAAAAAACAACCCTTTTAGCCTCTTTCTCATTGTAAATATATACAGGTCGAAATCGACCCATAACACCATAGATGTTACTATAGTTAAGAACATCAAAATTAAAAAAAAATAAAACAAATTTACTTTAGAGATGCGTTCTAATACCCCTCAGTAAAAGTCAAGTAACACTAAAAAACTTTTATGTAGTTAAATTATTCTCTTGAGGTTCATTTTACCATTTTCTTTGTATCAAAAAAGAGGGGTATACTGACAAAAATAGGAGCTGAAGCCCCCACCAAAGACATTAAAACCAACATTTTCATGGAAAAGGAAGCCTAACAAGGTAACCAAGAGATGAGAAACAAATTTGATGATAGATAATTACTTTAAGTGTATTTCACAGCTGATTTAGAACACGGGTCAAAACCGACCCGTTAACACAATAGATGGTGATGGAAAGCTAACACAGGAGGAAGGTTAAATGAGGAAACAACATAATAATATGGTTAAAATCTTTAAACTACTACTTATTAAAATGCACCAAACAAAATAAAGAAGCCTAACTGGACATACCTTTGCGTTGGACCTCTTTTTGTTGTGTTTACAGCGATGTTTTCGAGTGTTGTATTTTGCGAGCTGATATTCACTGAACTGTTTGAATTTGTCCGTTAGTCCCTTCTTCAGACACATGGGCAGAGAGCGACTGAAACACTGCACAAGAAATATAAAAAAACATGTTTAGAATACATTAATATATGCTTATTAGTGTTTTTAGAGTTAATTCCCTATCAATTTATACACAAAATGTTTAAAGGTGCACTATCTAACTTTTCTAGTGAACATTCGCTATCTGTTTGTCTCCATGGAGATGTCATTGCTTTGACTGGAATGTTTCATAGTATAGCATTAAATATGCCTAGCTTGCATTTCTTCAATTACACATTTAATTGCTCAAAAACGACTTGAGCATGCATTCTTACTGTGAGTGGGGTTGTCTTTTCACAGATCTGACCGGTGACTGTGACTTGTCTCCATGGAGATGGATATGTTTTATGCCATATTACAGAATATTATAGCCAAGGGAATAACATTTCCATGGAGACAAACAGGAGTAGGCCCTTCTCCAGGCCAAATAAGAGTCAGGTTTGTGGAGATGTAAGCAAGCTCACAGAAAGGATGTTTCTTTCTCTACTTTAAAACAATAAAAACATCCAAAATTAAAATAGGTTTTTATTTATGATTTTTTTTGCTACAAAGTTACACAGTAGGGCTTTAAGTCAATGTGGGAACTATCCACCTTATTCCGGATGTTTCTGTGTGCACTGCCATCATCATTCGGGTTGTATTAATTTGTATGGGGCTGCCGATCTTGAAGTTTGAAAAAAGACCCCAGAGAATCAGTGCAATATGACTTATTAGTCACATGAACACTGAAAATTTTACACAAATGAACCGACTATATGTTATGTTCGAAATGCAAAACGTTTCTCAAATTCTCCATTGACATGAATGGGATCCCCGTTTAACCGGAAGTGACATCACAAAAAAGTGCGGTTTAGGAGCATTTAGAGACTAAAGTGGGAAGGGGAGAATAAAGTGGATAGCATCCAGAGGAAAACCCACCCAGGTGAAAATTGATAAAGTACTACTGTTTATTTATACCAGTAATAAAACGCTTTTGATATGCTTGAAGTAATGTTGGAATGAAATTTACTCTTTGGAATGTTTTTACTCACAGTGCTGTAGATCCTGACCACCTCAAGCCAGTCTGAGGGGAGCTGAACCGCGGCGCAGAAATACCGCCGGAAGTGGCACTTTGTAGAGGTGAGGTTAGCCGCTATAGCTAACAGGAAGTTAGCTGTGATCCTGATGTTCAGCTCCTGGCGAGTGTAAACGGCCACCTGCGTCATGACAGCAAGGACACGTTTTCAATAAGGCACTGTTAATGAAATGATCTCAGTTTTAGCCATAAAAGTGATATTGTGTTTGCGTGCTTCGGTGTGTAAACTCAACTATGATTGTGAATAATTGTTAGTAGGAAGGTCGTCTCACTGTAACGTATCCATTGCAATACTGAGGAGAGGCTAACAGATTTGTAGACATTAGGGATGCAATGATGAACGTTTTCCCACGATTCAATACGCATCTTGATACAGGGGTCAATTTTGATATGTTTTAAGACGCGAAAAAGAAAAATCTCATGGCATTTTTTTCTGCTAATGAGTATAATATAATAAAATGATATTAATGAATACAACAATACAAACATAGCATGCAATACATTACAGTACACTACTGTAAAATTGTAGTTTATATGTGAAGCGTTTGTTCATTTGGTTCAGTGATTTACAGCTTAGAATATGTGTTTAATAAAAATAAGAATAGTGCCGTTTTATATTTTATAAAATAGTCTACTCTTAATATAGAATGCTAGGGGAGTTAAACTATCAGACTTTTCGGGGGCGTACGTATATGAGAGCATTTGATTAAAGTCAATGTAAAGCCAAAAGCAATTCTAAAGTATTAAAAAGTTAATATCTTTGTCATTTCTGGGTCTACCATCATAAAATTAAAAGTGACTGAAAGATAAAATCCACTTCTGTTAGAATATTTCAGCTGTAAGTCCATATGGAGCCGTTTTCTTGCTGCATCTGAGGAGGATGCTGCGATAACGGTTTTCTTTTCAGACCAAAATAAATTACAATACAGTGTGCATGGAGGGACACGTACATATCGACCAGACAAGTGTACTGAACCATGTCACCAGTATCTAATGATTCAATATTATATTGAATATAGTTGCATCCCTAGTAGACATGCTATTTTTTCCATTTAAAATGTCTTGACAAGTCTTGGGTGCTAAACATAGACTGTATAAAGAAGTGTATTAGAGGAATGTGATGTCACCCACCACGTTCAGCTCCAGTCAAATGAAGCTCACTGAGGCTGGGAGCCAAATTCCATATTAAGAATAGGAATTTACCGAAAAAATACCGAAATAAAAACACTAGGATCATGTAGAGTGGATTAATATGAACATTTGACCAAAATGAGGAGTCTGACAGCAGCAGTTACGGTAAAATTTTTTCAATAGAACGTGAATTAGAACCGAAGTCAAAGGAACTAGAAGCGAGCCAATAAATACAAACATTTCTTATTTTGAACACGACATCTAGCAAGTTAGCTATGCTATCATAATATTATGGTTATTGTTGCATGCTTAAAAAGATTTAAATAAATAGGTAAGGTTTTATAGTAAGATGACATGGACTTCTAGCCAGGCTGTCGCCACCTAGTGCATCTGCTCAATTTCATTTCTCTCCAGCAACTAGGTCAGGAATCAAAATATACTAGACGGTTCGCAAGGACCCTGGAAGTGTAAGTTCAGCCACCAGCCAGTCAGCGAAGAGTCATATATTCAGTGTTGTCAATGATTCCCGAGATCGAGGTTTGTAAAAAGCTGGAATAAAGAGAATGTTTGCTGAATTTCATCAAGGGGAAAGACCTTATCACCCTTCTTCCAATGGGATTTGGAAAAAGCTTAATATACCAGTTAGCCCCATTAGCGGCGCATTATGTACGTCACAACCAAAATAGCAGCGATTGGTTAAATGAAAAAAAGTACCTGTCTACGGTCAAGTGGAAGAATTCTAACACTGCAAGGTCAGACGGTTTCTCTGAAGTAAAACCAGCCGATGAATCAGGCTAGTGGACTTCACTATGAACTCAGGATGGACTCACCTTTAGCAGAAACTCAGGGTCTTGTTCTGAAATTTCTTTGCTGAGGTTAATGAGTTTAGTCCAGACCGAGTCCTCGCTGTTCCAGTCCTCCTGACCCGGAGACTTGGACTTATTCACCAACGAACAGCACACCAGGTTCAGCAGAAGGTACTGATGGGAAACAATAACAAATATATAAAGATATATAAGGACAAAACTCACTGTCAGAGCCCAAACTGATCTTGGAAGCTAAGCAGGGTTGGGCCTGGTTAGCACTTGGATGGGAGACCACTGGACATAACAGGTGCTGCTCATTGTGTCCTTAGGCAAGACATTTCACATATTTAGGCTGAACTCTTCTCTCAAATTGAAAACACTCTGTTCCACCTTGTGATGTCATGTGATAATAAACTCCATACACTTTCACTAGATTCATTTGGATAATTTCAGCCCTGGGATGGTCAACCTCTACTCAACAAAAGTCAGTGGGTAAGTGTTAACTTGAAAACTACCACTACATGACATCACAAGGTGGAATAGAGCATTTTGAGCTTTGGAGATGTAGACAGACTAATAAACCAGGTATACTCTTTATTTTTGATGAGATAACAAAATGGCTTAAAGATCACAAAAGTCAGGTTTGTGTAATATAGGACCTTTAACCCAGTGAGATTATAGTTTGATCAATAACAAAACAACAACAACAAATAATTAGATATTCCATCCATCCATCCATTTTCGTCCGCTTATCCGGGGCCGGGTCGCGGGGGCAGCAGCCTAAGCAGGGACTCCCAGACTTCCTTCACCCCAGACACGTCCTCCAGCTCCTCCGAGGCGTTCCCAGGCCAGCCGAGAGACATAGTCCCTCCAGCGTCTCCTGGGTCTTCCCCGGGGCCTCCTCCCGGTGGGACATGCCCGGAACACCTCCCGAGGGAGGCGCCCAGGAGGCATCCGAAACAGATGCCCGAGCCACCTCAACTGGCTCCTCTCGACGTGGAGGAGCAGCGGCTCTACTCCGAGCTCCTCCCGTGTGACTGAGCTCCTCACCCTATCTCTAAGGGAGCGCCCAGCCACCCTGCGGAGGAAACCCATTTCAAGCACTTGTATCCGCGATCTCGTCCTTTCGGTCACTACCCAGAGCTCATGACCATAGGTGAGAGTAGGAACGAAGACTGACCGGTAAATCGAGAGCTTCGCCTTTCGGCTCAGCTCCCTCTTCACCACAACGGTCCGATACAGCGAGCGCATCACTGCCGAAGCTGCACCAATCCGCCTGTCAATCTCACGTTCTGTCCTTCCCTCACTCGTGAACAAGACCCCGAGATACTTGAACTCCTCCACTTGAGGCAAAGACTCCCCACCCACCCGGAGAGGGCAAGCCACCTTTTTCTGGTCGAGAACCATGGCCTCAGACTTAGAAGAGCTGATCTTCATCCCAGCCGCTTCACACTCGGCTGCAAACCGCCCCAGTGCACATTGCAGGTCCTGGTTCGATGAAGCTAACAGGACAACATCATCCACAAACAGCAGAGATGAAATCCTGTGGTCCCCAAATCGGACCCCCTCCGGCCCCTGACTGCGACTAGAAATTCTGTCCATAAACACAATGAACAGAACCGGTGACAAAGGGCAGCCCTGGCGGAGTCCAACATGCACCGGGAACAGGTCTGACTTACTGCTGGCAATGCGAACACAGCTCCTGCTCCGGTCATACAGGGACCGGACAGCCCTTAGCAAAGGGCCCCCGAACCACCCCCCACAGGACACCACGAGGGACACGGTCGAATGCCTTCTCCAGATCCACAAAACACATGTGGACTGGTTGGGCAAACTCCCATGAACCCTCGAGCACCCTATGGAGAGTGTAGAGCTGGTCCAGTGTTCCACGGCCAGGACGAAAAACCACACTGCTCTTCCTGGATCTGAGGTTCGACTATCGGCCGGATTCTCCTCTCCAGTACCCTGGCATAGACCTTACCGGGAAGGCTGAGGAGTGTGATCCCCCTATAGTTGGAGCACACCCTCCGGTCCCCCTTCTTATACAGAGGAACCACCACCCCGGTTTGCCAGTCCAGAGGTACTGTCCCCGACCGCCACGCGATGTTGAAGAGGCGTGTCAGCCAAGACAGCCCCACAACATCCAGAGACTTAAGGTACTCAGGACGGATCTCATCCAACCCCGGAGCCTTGCCACCAAGGAGCTTTCCAACCACCTCAGTGACTTCAGCCTGGGTGATGGACGAGTCCGCCTCCGAGTCCCCAGCCTCGGCCTCCTCCTCGGAAGACGTGACGGTGGGACTGAGGAGATCCTCAAAGTATTCCTTCCACCGCCGGACAACGTCCCCAGTCGAGGTCAGCAGCTCTCCCCCCGCACTGTAAACAGTGTTGGCGAAGAACTTCTTCTCCCTCCTGAGGCGCCGGACGGTTTGCCAGAATCTCTTTGAGGCCGTCCGATAGTCCTTCTCCATGGCCTCCCCGAACTCCTCCCAGCTCCGAGTTTTTGCCTCCGCAACCGCACGGGCTGCAGCACGCTTGGCCCGCCGGTACCCGTCAGCTGCTTCAGAAGTCCCCCGAGCCAGCAAGGCCCGATAGGACTCCTTCTTCAGCTTGACGGCATCCCTTACTTCCGGTGTCCACCACCGGGTTCGGGGATTGCCGCCGCGACAGGCACCACAGACCTTACGCCCACAGCTCCGAGCAGCCGCATCGACAATAGAGGCCGAGAATGAAGCCCACTCGGACTCCATATCTGCAGCCTCCCCCGGAATCTGGGAGAAGTCCTCCCGGAGGTGCGAGTTGAAAGTCCCTCTGACAGAGGGCTCCGCCAGACGTTCCCAACAGACCCTCACTACACGCTTGGGCCTGCCAGGTCTTTCCGGCTTCCTCCTCCGCCTGCGAACCCAACTCACAACCAGGTGGTGATCAGTTGACAGCTCAGCCCCTCTCTTCACCCGAGTGTCCAAGACACGTGGCCGGAGATCAGATGACACGACTACAAAGTCGATCATCGACCTCCGGCCTAGGGTGTCCTGGTGCCATGTGCACTTATGGACACCCTTGTGCTCGAACATGGTGTTCGTTATGGACAAACCGTGACTAGCACAGAAGTCCAATAACAAAACACTGCTCGGGTTCAGATCAGGGAGGCCGTTCCTCCCAATCACCCCTCTCCAAGTGTCACTGTCGTTGCCCACGTGGGCGTTGAAGTCCCCCAGGAGAACAACGGAGTCCCCGGTCGGTGCACTGTCTAGTACCCCTCCCAAGGACTCCAAGAAGGCCGGGAACTCAGCACTGCTGTTCGGCCCGTAGGCCGACACCACAGTGAGAGACCTGTCCCCGACCCGAAGGCGCAGGGACGCGACCCTCTCGTTCACCGGGGTGAACTCCAACACACAGCAGCTGAGCTGTGGGGCAATGAGCAGGCCCACACCAGCCCGCCGCCGCTCCCCGCGGCCAACGCCAGAGAAATGGAGAGTCCAGCCCCTCTCAAGGAGTTGGGTTCCAGAGCCCAAACTGTGCGTGGAGGTGAGGCCGACTATATCTAGTCGGTAACGCTCAACCTCCCGCACAAGCTCAGGCTCCTTCCCCCCCAGCGAGGTGACATTCCATGTCCCCAGAGCTAGTCTCCATGTCTGGAGATCCGGTCGTCGAGGCCCCCGCCGTCGACTGCCGCCCAGATCTCCCTCCAGGAGCCATATGGGGCCGGTGCAGAGAGATAATTAGATATTATATATATAAAATGTATGTTATATAATTATGTATGGATTCTATCTCACCTTGTTGTCCTTGATCCTCTCCTCTCTGTCCTTCTCATCTCTCTTCAGCTCCTCAAACTCCTGTGTTATGACTTTACGCTCCTCTGGGGCCACTTCCTCTTCCTCCATATCAGGGGATTCAAAGATAGCCGACGTGCTCTCTTCTTCCTCCACAAACAGGGAGGACTCTTCTTCAGACATGTCCGCTTCATCCTCAGAGTAATGCTACAGAACAAAAGGAAAATATATGTACGTTATTTGTTTATTTATTTAGATACCTGTTGCCTGTATTCTGCATCACAGGATCTGTTAGTGTTCTCACTTTGCCTGGAATGTTCCACAGTATGGCATTAATACGTGGAGACACTCAGGTGAATCTACATGCCAAGTTACAAGTCAGATTTGTGAAGAGGTGAGCCCGTTCACAGTACGAATGTATATGGGCTTAATGCTGTACTGTGAAGCATTCTAGGTAAAGCTTTGCAGGTTTAGCATCTCTTTCCATGTAAAATGTTCCAAAGTTTGGGTTTTACTTTTTGTCTCCATTGAAACATACAGGTGGAGGGCGTGCCACAGTGATCTTTATGTTTGTGCTGCTTTAATAAAACCTTCAGACTTACCACAGTGGTGTCTTCCCCAGCACAGCACATGGGACTGGGTGTGTCTCTGCTCTGGGCCCCTCCATCTGTCTCCTTCACTGCACTATGTGCAAACCTGTTCAACAGAGAGCTCCCAGGCAGAGCCGTGGACACTACTGAGGGCTGAGGGGCTGATGTGAGAGGAGAGTCTGTGTTTAACAGCTTATTCTGGGTACAGAGAAGAGAGGAGGAGGACGGGAACGTTTGAGACAGGAGTTTAGAGGTGGTGGAGGAGAGGAGGGAGGGCTGGAGAGAGGGGCAGAGGAGAGACAGAGATGACAAAGTATTACTACTATTTGGGGGTTTGAGTAAAGTGGACGTTTGGGAGAGCAGCTTGTTTTCCAGATTTGGAGCGGTGCAGGTGTATGACAGACTCCGCCCATCTCCAGAAGCCCCCGTAGATAAACTCAAGGTCTTCATGTCTACAAAGAGAAATACACGAGTTAAGTGAAGGGCGTCTCAGAGATATTGCAAAAGCTGTACTAGTGCTGTCAAGTAAATTCAAAATAGTGATACCAAATTAAAAGTAATAGAATTTTTTTTCTTTTTTTATGATAACAAACCCTTAAATCTACCATCTGTAAGTGTATTTAATTTGTTCAGTAGATGGCAGATATGACACCTGTTCTCCTCACCTGGCCTTTGTTTAGACTCACCTGTGCTCTGCTCTTCTGTCAGGCTAAAACTGGAACACTATCAGACAGTAGTAACGCAGATGGCATCTAGTGGTGATATGTGAGAATGCTAAAGAGCTGGGTTGGCCAATCTTATTACAAATGGTAGCTTTAAATCCAAAAGCTTTTATTTACAAGTATTTGAAACATTTCTGAATTTTGAAACTATTGCAACAATAAAAAAAATGGGCTGGATGATATAACAAATGCATCCCAATTTCTATAAGGGCGCTAAATGACATTTGTACATCCTAGATTTGGATTTTCTCCATCTTGATCAAAAAATGTATCTAATTTAATTTACAGTATAGATTTTTAAATCTCTCCCTTCTTATACTGTGGAAACTTTCAATATCTTCCACCAGTCTGGGTCCCTACAGCTCCCAGTGTGCAAATGGTCTGTTGATTACATCAGCATTAATCAAAGTTTCTGCAAACACGCAAAACCCTTCCAACGCTATCTACAAGGGCCGAACGATTTGGGGAAAATGTCAAAACTTTCTGTCAGACGTGGTAATTACAATTAGCTTTAAAACATATGTATAAATAATAAAAAAATAAAATAAAAGATTCTGTTCAAAGTTCACATTTTAAACACTTCCAGAAGAATGGACAAAAAGACTGAAACATGAACAGACAAACTAATATAAGGATCTTTTCAACTGTCTAATTGCATCCATTAATTGGGTCAAATGTATTGCACTTCCCTACAGAGACAATAAAGTGTACCATAACTTAAAACTGCATTCAGTCCAATTGTGATTAATGTTGCATCTAAAAAAATGACTTTTATTCATCTACAAGGGGCATTAATTTAGTTAAGGACTTGAAGGATGAAATAGAAAAAAAAATCCTTAAAACTGCATGTTCTTTCTTTAGTCTTTAGTCCCACATGTAGTTTAGCAGCATTCTTTCAGCTGTTTGAACAAGGGGGATTGTACGTATACATATATATAGTACAGTGGGTGTGTGTGAGAGCCAAGGTCTATTCATTCAGATTAAGAAGAGCAAAGTCTAAAAAGAGATTAAAATAAAACCACTGTCTTAGGAAATAAAAGTAAGTAGAAGCTTGTTCAAAATGAGAGAGAGAACACATCATTTAAGAGGGTATGGAAATTTCAAATTGCCCAAAGTTCGAACTACCCGTAAAAGTTTCCATGTCTATATGTGGTGTAAAACTTAGTAACAGTCTGGATACACATATCAAGCAATGCCAAAATACTTGATACATACGTACAATCTTGATACATAGGCCACAATACGATATTACTGTATCAGCACAATATACCTATATTTTTTATATTTTTACACACCCCTATTATTATTATTATTAGAAGGGGGGTGGAATTAAATCAATAAATAATAATTTCTCTTCTTCCTACTCCTTTTTTTGTTGTTGCTTTGTTGTTGCTTTGTTGTTGCTGTTTTTGTTTTGTTCTGATGATATGACTGTAGTAATGTCAGAAAATTTTATGAATGAAAATAAATAAGTAGAATTACACAGAATACATTGACACAGCTGTCTGGAGAGTTAATGTTCAATAGGTTATCAGTAAATTACCATAAAATGTAACTGTATGATCATTCCAATGACAGTGGTAGTACAGACACTACTGGCTAGCTGGCTATAACAACTTTTTAGTCATTGATCGAGATATAAAACTTCCCTAACTGGATAGCTTTAGGTACATTGTAATTAAACATACATCTACAGATTTAAAGCAATATTATACTTTATCAAATGATTTAAGCTGTTTCCGTATTGACTAATGAGCACCCCCGTGACTGGCATAAAACTCACCACCAAGTACCGTAAATTTGAACATGTAAAACTAGCAGCGGTGGTAGAGTAAGATCAAGACTTCTCGCGGTTAGAGTTTTGTGGTAAAGATTTGGACTTCTTCTCGCTGGTTTCCCATACCTGGACGAGTCTGCGGCTGCGTTTCGCTTACAGGAAACCCACTCGCGTCGTGACAACTGCTGCACTGACACACGCCGCGGATTGGCCCAGTGAGTGTGTTGGTTTTCTACCGTAAAGACTATAGTAGAGGCGCATACATATCGAATATGATTTAGATTTAGACAAACTTTATTGATCTAAAAGGGAAATTATTTTGACAAAGTAGCTCACACATCACAATATAATATAATAACAAAGAGTAAAAAATATAAATGGTAATAATAAATTCTAAATAAGCAATAGCAAAAAGACAGAAAGGGAAGGGTGTGAATTAAATAACACATAATTATATAAATGTGTATGTACAAGTCAAAATAAAATAGAAAAATAAGTAATAAAATATAAAATCTCAGCTTTATACAAGACGTCATAGGAAGACAGTGCAACAATGATATGATGATTGACATAGACATAGGATTATTTGTTACGTAAGAGTGAGTTGTACAGTTGTAGGGAGTATTATTTGTGACATAAGGGTGAGTTGTTGTACAGTTGGAGGGAGTATTATCTGTTACATAAGGGTGAATTGTTGTACAGTTGTAGGGAGTGTTTTCTCTTCCATAAGGGTGGGTTGTTGTACAGTTGTAGGGAGTATTTTCTGTTACATAAGAGTAAGTTGTTTTACAGTTGCAGGGACTATTTTCTGTTACATAAGGGTAAGTTGTTTTACAGTTGTAGGGAGTATTGTCTGTTCCATAAATGTGAGTTGTTGTACAGTTGCAGGGAGTATTATCTGTCCCTCTATATTCTGGTGCAGTTTGTGAGTTGTTGTACAGTTGTGAAAAAAATTTATGCAAACTATTGTAATAATCTTGTAAGAAATAAAGAAATAAGCATGCAAGCAAATTATATTAAGGATGAATTAAAATAATATAGGTTATTTAATTATATGCGTTTTTTTCCACTCTACAAACATTTATATAATTTACTGTTATTACTTTTACTGTTAGTGTAATATAATGTGATGTGTGAGCTACTGTGTCCAAGTAATTTCTCCTGTGGATCAATAAAGTCTGTCTAAATGTAAGTCTAATAAAGCATAAAAGGGGAGTTTCCAGTTACATTTTTAGAGACATTTTATTGACCCAAAAAAAACTTGGATACAGACGCTTACACATCACAATATAATAACATAGAGGAAACATTAAATAAATTAAATAAATGCCAATACAATTAAAGCTAAATAAAGTAGCAAAAAGAAGGTAAAATAAAAATAAGGTACAATCATAAGGATGTGTATATAAATAGAATAAAATAAGAATTAACACAGTAATAAAGTTATGTATGAAATAATGGAGACAAAATGTACAGATTATTCTAGATTTATCCTTGGTCTTCAAACTTTAAATATTTACTTAACTACTATATTTTAGGGGGGTGAAATGAAAAAAAAAATAAAATAAAATAAATAAATGAAAAATAAATAAATGCACTACATGCAAGGTATACTATTTATTTTATTGTGCTTTGTTTTATTTTTATTATCCTGTTATTTTTATTGTATGTGTTATTTATTTATTCAGAGCGCACAAATTCTAAAATATTAGTTGCAATAACATTTTTATTTTTAATTTAAACTTTTGAGAGACGTTTTGTTACCGTAATGTTTGTAAAGCGAGTTCATAAGAGGAAGCGCTATGTTCTACTTCCGCTGCAGCAACCAGAAAAAGAAAGGAAAATGTGGACCGAAAGGACAAACTGAGGCCGATCCGGGAGAGTGGAACTGCGGGTTAAACTTATTCCACTGTTCGCCCGGTTACTAGGCTATTATTATTGTTAAATTTCACGCCGGACAAGCCAGATCCACCGTTAGCTTCGCGGCTGTAGTTGCCCCTTCCATCCGTTTTTGGGAAGCCCTCGGCCCGCTAGAGATGGGGACCAGAGCGAGTCGCCTCCAGGAAGACCCAGTCCTCCCCGCAGCCTTCGGGAAAGACGGCTCCAAGCGGGAATCGTACCGCCGACCCCGCTGCTCCAGACCCACCAGCCTCATGGTCGACTTCTCCGGGAGTTTCGAAGACACAGAAGCCAACCGGAGTCGATCGGAGGAGGGCAGCGACTCGGACTTGGGTCAACACGGGGCGAGCGCAGACGGCAGCCCCGCGGAGCTCCACAATCACAGCGGTAGCATTCCCTCCGGCCAGGCCTCCCCGTCCTCTCCGGCAGGGGATAGCGAGGGGAAGGCGGAGGAGGACGGTAACATAACCCCGGAGGCCCCAGTCGAAGCGGAACATCAGCCCGGTATAGAGGCACAGGCCGCACGCCGCACCGCACTTTCTCAGAGAGGCTCCCCGGGACAAGGCACTCGTCCGCCCGCAGTGTCGGCGCACGGTCCGCCCGGGTCAGGAGCGCACATCCCCGGCCAGTGTCAGAGGCTTGGATCGGGCTTTATCGAGTAAACAACCGCCATGGCAGTAAGTTAACACATATTAGGTTAATCTAAGATACATTACATCCAATCTGAAAGCTTGTGTTGGCTGTCAAATTTGATATTTTTAGCAATAATTAAGTAACAAGTTTTCAGACTGGCAGTCCTATGACACAGCAATGATGTAACGTTATGTACCTAAAACCAGTTACAGTTAGTATTGCATTTTAAGACAGGTTTAATTTTAACATGCATTGTATTCAGTTTAAAAGCCTGTTTTGGTTGTTAAATTTGATCTTTTTGGTAATAATTAAAAGTTATGAGACTAATTGTCCTTTTGACAGCTAATTGAGAAATTCTTTTTGTTTACTTGTTAATTGTTCTTTAGCTTGGCCTGCAGAACTTGTGAAATCATTAGGCTAGTTGGGCTATAGATTGATAATTTGCAATATACCATTCTATAGTTGTTATTCTGCATATTTATAAAGAGTTACAATCTCAATTTGAATGAGATTAGATTCCATGTTGGATGACACTTTTTGAGGACCTTTTCCATTTAATAGAGAACATGTTTTATTTAGAATAGTTGACCGTTATGACAACAGTGCTAGATTTCCATCATTTTGCTAATATCTTGAATATATTAGGATCTATTTTAGGTCAGACTGACTAACTGATCTGAACTTGCTGCCAAATTAGGCTCATAATTATTTAACATCTTTACAAAGGGAGTGATTGAATGGCAGTGGATATTCTTATCAGATAGCATTCTGAGAAACTGAGATATCTGGGTTACTTGGGAAATAGGCTAGTTTGGTCTACTCTAGACAATGTGGGCAATAAATTAATGTATTAATTACGCAAGTGTTCTTTTGAAGATACAAAATTTGAAGAATGTAGTAAGTTAGAAAGAATAGGGAGAAAGTATGTAATAAACATCCAGGTATCTTAAGTGATATTTTTATACTTTTATATTTTTGTGGACAGTTTAACATCATCGTCATTTCACATTTGTGAAATACGTAATATTGCACTGTACCTGATCGTAAAAACATCTAAACCAGTTAATTTGAAACTGTTTGCAGTGGGCCAAAGTTATTCCTCACTTTATTCCTCACCTTCAAGCATTCCAAGTATCCTAATTATTCACTGCAGTGAGTTTATAAGAGCTTTTCACACCAGACCAGAGTGGAGTTTTTCCATCACAGTAATGCTAACAACAATTTGCATGTTAACACACACTTCCTGTTTATTGGACAATAAAATAACACTTTATAATTAAATGCAGACAGCATCTATTTTGACTTCAAGAACTGCTTGTACAATACGCCTGTACTGGGGCAAAACTAATTTTGCTCAGATACATGAGGAAAATCAGGCCCTTTAAACCTCAACCAGTACATTTCAAATGGCAGAAGCGCTTTACATTTTCATTCTTGTTATATGAGATTATTTAACAAATAGTTAATAGTAGTTAAATCACCTTAAAATATATTTGTGTAGATATCTAATTGTACTGCACAATGACTGTGCTTTGGAAGTAAGAAACAGAAGTAAATGTTTCATGTTTTCAAAATCTCGATCATTAGTCAAATTAATTTGATTAATTGCCCAGCCCTAGTTGAACTAACATAATATTGTTATTAATAATGTAGTATTGTTAGTGGGATAAACATGGTGACAATAATGCCCTGCCCAGTTACTTTAACATGAGTTTAATCTGAGGAGGAGCAGTCGTCTGATGGAGCAGACAGCAGTGATGACACATGGTCTCACGTGTGTCTGTCTGATCCAGTGGAAAATACTTTTATAATAACAGAGCCTCCAGCATTTTGAATACCACTGATTATACATGCTGTGTATCATGGCTTCCTTCTAACACTTTACTTTCCTTTTGTAAATTTGCTTTTCCCCAGGCATCTCTAAACATTGAGTAATTTGTATTATTCATCATCATATAAAGTTAGTCTTTTAAATCCATTCACAAATCATTTTGGCCTAGTACCTGGCAGCCTTTCATTATAGAGTATAGATCTACAGAGCGGTGTACCTGGGTGGTCCACACTGGGTTTGCTTACAAGCACAAAAATCTGATTATTATTATCTGATGTCTAGACCTTTAGCATTATTTAAATGTTATGTTATGTTTGATGTGAGTAACCAGAGGAAACATTTTTAGAAAGAAAAGTGATTATTTTGCTTTTTACATGTAATTTTATTTGTCTTGTAACTCCAGCATTCATGTTACTGTTTAGGAGTTTGATTTTGAGAGTGACTAACTGAAAATGTTGGTTAATGCTAGCTTGTTGTAGCTTGTTATGGTTCCAACTAAGTATATTCTTTCTGTTCAGACTGTGTTGAAATGAAACACAGATTTATTCTAACCTGAGTAATGGAGCTTCTGACCGATTAGTGCTTTCAGTTAGCTTCACACCCCCAGGGACTGTCGATGACAGTAATTTACCAATTGGATAAATCAATGGATCAAATACTTTTTGCAGTTAATCTTAAATGTGTTAAACATGCCTGGGTGAAGGTTCAAATATTGCACAAGTCTGTCATGAAGGTTGTGAAATGAGTCACATTGACTTTGGGTTTTAGAAGTGGGCCTTGTATTGTCTGCAATAAGATCATTCTGATATCCAAATAATTTCCCTTGTTAATCAGTAAAGTTTGTCTATATATCCATCGACTAAATACAATGCCATTGATATACATGATAAAATATGCCTATAAGTGTGTGTTGGTTGAGATTATCAGGTGTAAATAGACAGTAAAATGACCCACATTATAATAGTTTGACCTTTAGGGCTGCCTGCAAGATTAATTATGGTCAAATTGAAAACGCAATTTGAATGGACGCAATTAGTAAATCACAAAAGGTGCCATTTCAAAACAAAACCCCCTGTCTTATTCTATAAAACTAAACAGCTAACCCTGTACCAACATGTTATGAAATGTTATTTCAATCATGTTCAGTTCTTCTCACTTCCTGGAAATCTAAAATAGGAAATAGGAGTAGATAGGAGTTAGGTCTTTTTTCCAATTTGTTTATGTGCCTCATTGACCATCAGTTTGGAAACCCTGCATTAAACACACACGGGATTAACCAAGTACTATGACTAAAGCACAGCCACTATGTTACTTCATCATTTTTGTTTTGTAATCGTGACTCATTTAGATTTAAAGAATTGATGAAGTGGGTGGTTGGTGTATAAGAAGCATAAATAAACATGCATAGATGTGAAACTTGCTTCAACAACATGAATATAGCACAATGTTACTGAGAACACATGCAGCACTGTGTGGTTTCTAGCAGTCTATTATTAGTATCCAAAAGAAGAGATGGTACAATATAAAAATGTAATGTTATAATTAGGACAGAAACTAAATTTTTAAAAAGTGCATGGCAAATCCAGACTGATATCTCTCTGTATTTTTACAACAGTCTGGTCCTGGCTCCCTTCGTTGTCTCAAACCAGGTCAAGCAAGATCGTCCAATCAGATTATTTTTCCAGTGATGCATGTGAAATGAAGGGGCTCATTGGTCACATATACTTTATAAATAAAATCACATTTAGCTAAACTCAGATTAAGAGTTTAGTTTAGTGTTTTTCAGTTCCCTGTGATATTTTTTTCCGATACAGTTGGACCATGCCTGTCCCTGATTGTCTAATCCATCTGTCAGTCTCGTCCTTCTGAAAACTCTGTGTACTCTGCATCCCAGGCAATAAACAATAGTAAATGAGCACAAAACTTTTCAAAAAATGGAATGTTCATTTTGGTGTCTGCTAATAATAATTTTAAAAAATGTCTGCGTTTACTGTAAGTCAGTTGAAAAACATGCATTTTTATTGTGAGAGGAGTTGACTCTCCACAGATCTAACATGGTGGTATCTGTCTCCGTGGAACGTTACAGGTGAAAACATCTGCAAGGAGACTAGCAGGTGCCAAGGTTACATAATGCATCTTTTGACCCGTGAAATTAAGCTCAGCATTATTTTTGTCCAAACCTTATTTAACGTAATAGAAGTTTCATATTGGGATGGTGCAATATAGGTATAATTCTGCCAATATCAAGATTTAAAAAATAACAGCAGCCTGCAAATTTATTTCAAAAGTGCACTGTGTAACTTTTCTGATGGAATATTGACATTAAACAGATCTACCTTAATTTTTTTTCAATTACAGGTGGTTTTATAGCTCAAAAATACCTAGAAAAACAGACATTCTGACAGAGAGCGGGGTCGGCTCACAGATCTGACCTGTAACTTGGTCTGGTTTGGTCTCCGTGAAGATGAAAAGGTTTAATACCATACTGTGAAACATTTCAGACAAAAGCAATAAGACCTCCATGGAGAAAAGCATATGACGGACCCGCCACCAGAAAAATTACACAGTGCACCTTTAGGTTATAGTAAAGTTTGCAAATTAATTTTCTTTTTTGTAAATAAAATGTATGGAATTGGGTCATAAAATTCTTTGTTGTGTTAACTAGGGATGTAACAATAATCAAAATATCGTACTGTCAAAGTTTTCACAATAATATTGTGGGTTGTCACAATATATCATATAATAATACAGTTCTTTGCTTAAATGCATTGTTTTATTGCAGTAACAGCTAAAAAATGGAGAAAACTACACAGACAGTGATCTTTTTGTCCATTTCAATGCAGAAAACATGAAAATAAGTTATAAAGAACCTTTCTATCTTCATTTTTTGAACAATGACACCAATATAGCCCCAAGTCAATACAATAATTGAACCTCATAGGTTTATTGTACTGTGAGATTTACATATTGTAACATATAGGGGTGTGCAAAAATATTTAAATATCGATGTGATGATACAGTACTGATATCGTGGTCTGCGTTATTGATATATCGAGTATATTTTACTAAATTATTTTGTTACAGTGCTACAGTTTTGTTGCTCCGTCGGAAGAAGGAAACATTTCTTAATGCAAGACATTTGACATTTTCACTTTTTTGATGATTAAAATGAGTGGGTTTCATATTAACTTTATGTAAGAAGTGGTTTTACAAAGATGACCATGAGTTAGGCTTTATTTTTTATTGAATCGTATCAAACTGAAAGCTCACTATATTGGGATATGTATCATATCATGGCCTATGTATTGAGATATGTACCGTATTGACAACTTCTTAATGATAACCAGTCCTAGTTGCATATTCCTAGTGTAAACAGACATGTGTTAAGTTATTCACTCTCCACTCTTGATAGTACCCGGCCATAGCCATATTTCACCCGGTTTTGAAGTTATAACAGCATGTTTGGGTATCTGGGGCATGTACATTCCTGAACAGATGATCTCCTCTCGTGCTCAGAGGCTGCTGACGAAAACTTTGAAACAGGGCCATTGTGTAAAGCAGGGGATGGCATAAAATGCGGAAGTCTGGTGTAACTTCACTGGAGTTTTTCTGTAGATTCAAAACCCAGAAGTGAGAGACGGTGGTTTGACATTAATAAAATAACAGGAAACATATAAACATTCACCTATTACCTTGTTCAAGATGATATTTGCAAAGCATACAATACAATATACAATACCTGGGAATATGTTTTATATAACGGCGCATAGCTTTCCAACCATAAAAGACAGAAAATTACTTTTCCTTGAAAAGCTGAGAATTGCGGCTTTCCAAGCATATTTCCATCATTATCCTATGTCACATGCTCGCTGCGTGATGACGTAGGGAAAACTAGTGTTTTTCACCCAAACACGTGCTCCATCCATTTTGATTGGCCCAAATTTTTCCAAAGAGCATAGTGAGTCAAAATGGTCAACTGCTCTGAGCGTCTATGTTCATAACAATTGAAAAAGCCGCTCTAAATGCAGTTATTTCTCAAATAAATGGCAAATTATACGTCTTGGTCTGCGTTATTGCACATCCCTTGCTATTTTTATTTGAAAGGTTTCAGCCCAAATGTACAAATCCAAATGTAATGAACACCATGGAAATGCAGGAATTGATGTTGCTCTGTGCACTGGACCTGACACGAGCTGTTTCTATGACTGACACCAAGAAAGTCATAAGGTCATTGCACTTTTTTTGTTTTGAGGCAATAGGGATATTTTTAGTTTGCTTACAGACTTGATATAGCTTGATATAACTTGATAGCTATCAATCAATCAATCAAACTTTATTTATAAAGCGCTTTTCATACAAAAATGTAACTGAGCTAAAGCCCCAAATTAAGAATTTCTGATGTCCAAAATGTTGTTTACAGTATACATGTTTGCTGTGTGTTTTGCATGAAAGAGTGTGAATTTTTATTTATTTATTTATTTTTATTTATTATTTATTTATTTATTTTATTTTATTTATTTTTTTCATTTTTTGTGCACCTTTAAACAGCACAATCATCTCACCTGTTGTGGTTTCAACAAAGTCAGTTCTTTCTGGTCAGACTGTGTAAAAATAAACTTCAGATTAAAGTGTAACTTGAGGAAGAGCTTCAGACAGAGCCGAGCCCGGCAAACCTGTTTTTTGTAAATGATTGATTGATGATTCCCTGCTTCATCAATACCAGCTTCCCTTTGACTGGAAACAAAATTGAGTTTCCCAGCAGACATGAGCAGATTTGACAGAGAGCAGGTCTGTTTGGACAGCACTATGCTCTGGCCACCGTTAGAACACTCCATAGATGGAGGAGAGAAACACTGGCCTAGATTTCTCTCCTCCTGTGCCGATCTGACCCACTTCCCCAGTGACGCTACAGGGCTTTCCCCAGAAAACCTCATCATGAGACGGGCAAGAGCCAAGGGAGACCGGGGGGCTGTCTCTGGAGCTTTCAGGGCATTGGACAAATTAGCATTTTATTATTTAGTTCTGCTGGGGCTATGTAGTTTATTATTAAAGAGGGAGTGTTACGCAAAATCGACCATGTTATAATGCTTTTCCCTCATCAAAAACCTGCCGGAAGAGGTTTTAGATGGCTTCCATGAATTTTTGCAATCTCTCCCAGGCCCTATTTGAACTCTCCTCACAGTTAGTTATAAGACTCTTTTGAAATGCTCTGCCCGTAAGACTACGTCACCCATGCTCCCACAGGACAGCTCTCCATAAATATAAAAACATGATACATGATATGGGGAGCAACTGGAGGGGAAACTCAGAGCGTCAAAACTGAAAGTGAAACTTATTAAACATGTTAATACATTGTTTTTAGCATAAATACCAGCTACCTCATAGATGTATAATACCCCCATTTTAAAATGATTTTGGGTATGTTAACACCAGGTCAAAATTGTGATATAACATGGAATTAAACACTAAATCAACTTTTCTGTTACTGAAGTGTATGGTGTGTACAATGGGCAGCACGGTGGCAAAGCAGTTAGTGCTATTGCTTCACAACAACCTGGGTTTGATTCTGGGGCGGTGCAGGGGTTTTCTGTGTTTTCTTCTCTGTGCCTGTGTAGGTTTCCTCTGGGTGCTCTGATTTCTCCTACCACTAAAAAACATTTACAACAGGATCTCCTATGGGGCCAGGACTCCCCTGAAAAAGAGATTCTTAATCTATCCTGGTTAAATATAGATCAATAAAATCAAAATAATAGCAAAATATAGTATTATCCACAGTTCCTAGTCCTTTTCAGCAGTTCTGTGTGTGCTGCCTCCAGTGGTCTCTGCAATTTCAAGTACTATGTGACATCACCCAGGACTGCCCCAATCATACTGTTCCTTTTACATCCAGATGTCTCCCTTTTAGTCCTTCATGTACTGCCCAGTTTAGCAGCTCTGTTTGAAATGTGGTTTTGGGCAGAGTTTAGTTGTTTAGTCCCACTTTAACTGGGACCAAACTCTGACCTCGGACTCTAGGCCCCAGACCCTAGGCCCAGGACTGTATTGTTAATGGTCCCCCTGTATCAGACACTCACCTCTCTCTGTGTCTGTCTGTCACAGGTATCCGCTGTCCGTTCTGCTCCAAACCATTTCCTGGAGGTCGAATCGAGGACCACCTGCTCAGCTGCCTCACCTCTCCCCCTCTGCCCTACAACAGTAAGTATAGTCATAAACATCTACACACAATAGAAGTTCAAGTAAATAAAGGTACACTATGCAAGGCTCCATCCGAATTGGGTTAAATGAGCTTTTGAAGCTCCTTTCCTCATCGAACTGGACAAGGACAATTCAAACTGATGAGTGAAGTTAGGAAGGAGTAAGGAAAGGAGACATTATGCTGATCCATCACAGCAGATATTAATTAAAATCTTCTGCATAAATAAGATTAATTTTCACAACACATGAAGCATGACTACTATAGAGCCACATCAGCCTGCTTGATATTATGTTTTTTGTACATTTTTTAGAAATCATATGTGTGCAGCTCTTTATTTAGCAGCAGTAATTTCACTCATGAATGGTCACTTTAGTTATTTTTGTGATGAAAAGGCTTAAATAGGCTTAAATAATTCTCATAATCTGGATCCGGATCTAACAAAAGCAGCGGTAGCTCCTTCTCCTCGCTGCTTGGTTCTTATAGTTGACCACATGCCGTAGCTCTTAAAGGTCCAGGCAAAGGAGAAGGAAGTACTAAAAGTATTTTTGCCATTTCGGATTGGGCCAAACTTTTGATGAGAGATTATTTAGCTGTTTACCTCTGTGGAAATGTCGTGACTTTGCCTGGAACATTCCACTATTTCCTTGTAAACTGTCAACAACCATATTACACATTACCAAAAACTGTTACTTAAAATATCAAAAACAGACAAACCTAACAGCTCAAAGGTACAGTGTGTAACTTTCTGGAGGTAGCACGTCACCTGCAGGATTCCATGGTAATGGAAAGTTAAAGCTTACTTTGGAACCTGCTTGCTGATGGATATGTTTTATGTCATACTCTGGAAGATTATCACCAAAGGAGCAACAGTTGTAGAGATGCAAGCCTGCTCACTGAATACGGACACATGTTTTTAAAAGTTCTTCAAAGAAAAAATACATACTGTTTTAGTTTATTTTTAGGCTAAATGTTACATACTGTGGCTTTAACTAGCCCTAATCTAAAGCATATTACATGAATGCTCTAACTTGGTGTTTGTGTGTGCGTAGCGGATGTGCTCAGTAAAGACAGCGGTGAGTGCTCCATCTGTTTGGAGGAGCTGGTCCAAGGGGAAACCATTGCCCGCCTCGCCTGCCTCTGCGTCTACCACAAGAGGTTAGTATTTTTTTTTTTTTGTACCATCTTATTTAATGTGTGCCTTTTATTTCATTATAGTTTGTATTGTACTATTGTTGTTCATTGTTTTATGTTGCACCATAGCACCAAAGCACTTTTCTGGTTTGTGAATTTTGCTCGACACTCGCCATAAACCCTTGTCTGAGTCTGACGCACACAATACATCGCACATATGATGCGTGTAGACCAGTGGTTCTTAAAGGGAGACATATTGCTGGGTTTCAGATGACATCACAGCATTCTATAGGCCTATACACAGATGGGGGTCAGCTAAAATGAATATTCTTCAACTGCAGATTTCTCTTGTAACCTAGCATGGTCTTGGGTCTAGTCAGTAATAGACATGCTCAGGTTCCATATTTGGAAATGTACCTTTCCTATATTTCATGGCAAAGTACAATGTCATTATAATAGGAAAAACTGGCTCTTGTCTCTCATCTGGAAGTATGACATCATCCTTTTGTAGAATCTGAAAAACACCAATTCTGAAAAATTGACTTTTCTGAGCTTTTAACAATGTTATAGTTGTTTCCTTTTCTCATTTACCCTCTCGAAGTTGTATTTGGAGTGATTCCTGCATGTTTGAGCAATCTTAAGCACAATAGGTCTTCTTTAAAGGTGCTGTTTGTTCACACATACTTTCTGTGTGGAGTCTGCAAGTTCTCCCTCTGTCTGAGTGGGTTCCCTCGGGCACTCTGGTTTCCCCGATCAACTCAGAACATGCACAACAGGTCAATCTGTCAGCTGAAGTAGTCCTGACCAAGACTAACTTGAGATCTGGAGATTGGTCCCACTGCTCCTGACAGGCTTAACCCAGAGAGGCTGAAGGATGGGTCAAATGCAGAGGACAGTTTATACAGGGATTCAAAGTAGTAGTACACTTGAACCTGAACTTTGATCACAGATGAAATGTCCAAACCTACATATTTGCCATCTCCATTCACACACACTCTGAGTATTTGCATATGAATGGCTGGTGTGCAACAGACAGACACCAACAAAAGAGAGGGGTTAATATGCAAATGAACTGCAGTGATAAGAAAAGAAAAGGTTTGTACTGGGGCTGAACAAAGCTGTGGGCCTGTGAAGCAAAATGAATGTAATGCAGTTGTTTTTAAATAATTCCTACATTTTACATTTTAGAGTTTGTGCACCTTTAAAGCAATAAATGAATATTACTATGTAACTTTTCAGTAGGGAGTCCATCACCTGCTTGTTTCTATGCAGATATCTTTGTACTGCTTGGAATGTTCCACAGTATGATGTTAAACAGCTCTATTTTACATTTATTCAATCACAGGTGGTTTTACAGCTCAAAAATACCTAGAAAAACTGGCTTTCTGACTGTGAGCAAGGTCCCCTCTTCAGAGATCTGACCTGTAATATTGTCTGGTTTGGTCTCCATGATGATAGAAAAGTTTAATGCCATACTGTGGACCATTCCAAACAAAGTAATCTCAAAAAACATCTCCATGGAGAAAAACATTTGACAGACCCAAGCTGTTTCTTGTGGGTGGAGCGTTGAACAGAATTGTACTGCTTAACTGTAAGGAGGGTTTGAATAGCGCCCAGGAGAGATTGCTAGATTACTCAAACATGCATGGATGACATCTAAAACATCTTCAGGCATGTTTCAAGATGAGGGAACAATATTATAACAAGGTAGAAAGCTCAAAAAAGTGGATTTTGCAGAATACCCCCTCTTGTACTGCTGTATTTTTTTATTCAAAACCGCAAAAAGAAAAACATATTTTTTCATGTGTAGTACTGTCGTAGTATTTTAAGAGCAATTAATCACTAAACCAGTGAATCATGGTTGCTGTTAAAGGTGCACTGTGTAACTTTCCGGGTAGAGGGTCCACCACCATCAAGATATTGTTGCTTTGCTTGGAACTTTTCACAATATGATATTAAACTTATCGGTTTCTATGGAGACCAAGCTCTGATCTATGGAGAGATGGGCATATGCTATATATTGGAATGCATCTTTTTCAAGGTATAGTTTTTTATTGTAAAAGCACCAATATTAAATCATCAAGTATAATGCCATACTGTGGTAAATTCCAGGGAAAGCAATCTCCCAAGCATATCTCCATGGATACAACGAGTGCACATTTAAAAGAAAAGGGAAATAGTGTGTGAGAAAGTGTATTTTAGAACAGTTATTTTCTGAGAGTGATGTTTATAATAATCCCAGTGTAATCCTCTCATGTCCGTAACAGTTCACTTCATTGTCTCATAGTAATTACAAGCGTCTGGTTTCACACTTTATGGAGCCCCGGGGCCCCACAGCACAGCTCCTCTTCTGTCCCCCATTAGTTCTGGGTGTTTGCGTTCATTAGCATTAACATTAGCACATGAGCTGGTCACATGTCTCCACGACCCTCTGACCTACACCCCATGTGATTCCCCCATTTGAATCTGAATCGAATTTGCGTCAAAATGAAATCTGAACAAATTTTGGTCACTATGCCATACATATATCTGGCATACATTCATGGACAGACTATTCATTTCTATTACGTCTCTTTCTAAAAATAAACATGAAACATCCTTTGCGAGCTCTATTTAACTTGAATGAATGGAGAACTAAGGCTATACCTGACGGATAACACTTTAAACCATTTTCAGAGAGTAAAGGCCGCCACACACTACTGGAGAATTTGCCCCATTTTGGCTGTGATTTCTTCTCCCTGAGTTTGAGGAGGCATGACCCAACTTCTTGTCTGCGTGTGTGATTTTGAAGCAGTTGCACTCCTCGTGTGTGTGTTGTCACTATCAGATCGTAACCAAACATCAGCAATGCTACGGCATCAGCAAACAAAACAAAGTGTCAGGGGCAGAGGAGTGACGGACACAGAGACGCAAGATACAAACTCACGATATTGCAAAAATAATGACTTTATTCCTCACCTCTCGTAAAGTGGAAAATTTAAAGTGCAGCATCTCGTCCATATTATCCATAGAATTTTTCCTCCGCAAATGACATCCAGTTCACAAAACAGTGCTATTAATCTAGTTTGAGGTGTTCTTTGTAAGTAAAAAGGTGAAAATAGTTTCTCATGTGCGTTTGTTTACATCCACACAGAGCATGTATCGAGGTGAAGCTGCAGATTAGCAATAGTGACTCTACTTCCTGTGGACTTTATCGCCAATCTTTTATGCATTAAAAATGATGTATCTGAAGTATTGCACCACATTTCATAAATAACACAGTTTTGACTTGTATCTAAACTAGAAGTGCAGTGCTCTGATCTTTTGAAAACTTAAGAATCTCAAAGCGAGTGGTTTTACTGAAGACAGGAAACAGCAGACGCGATCTAGCTCACAGCTTTATAACCTGTGGTCCGCAGACGTGTCTCACGGCAGTCTTTGCGATTGGAGATTTTAAGTCTCATAAGATTCTCCTCGTGTCTGTGGTGTGCGCTTTTTGTCACACATTTAAAAGTGGTTTAAGACCAAAAAATCCTGTAGTGTGTGGTGGCTTTGAGATAATAAAAATATACTCAAGTTAACAGCTGACATAATCAACGCAATGTGAATGACTCATATTGGGGAATGACGCTGTTAAGTATAATTTGAAATTTTAGTATCGCACTACATGTGACACGGCTCCTTCATTCTGCTTTCTTGTTTTCCAGCTGCATTGACTCCTGGGCCAAGGTGAAGCCATGCTGCCCGGAGCATCCCTTCGACTGACCTGTGTCACATGATCTGTCATGTGACCAACAACTCAGGTACCAACCAGGAAGTCACTGGCTGCGTCTGAATGTCCACAATATTCCCCACAGAGGGCATTAAATAGGGGTGAGTGCTGTTTGCAGTAGCTCAAAAAGCTGTCTGCGCAAAAATTTCCCACAGTGCACCTTGAAAAGTGGCATCCAGCGATGGTCACTAGATAAAGACCACTCAATATAGATCACCGTGCTTAGCAAGATGATGTGGCCATTGACAGTTTGTCTTCTTCCTCTCTTCTCCTCCCCAGCTGACTGATGTAAAGTGTGATAGAATTCTCGAGCCGCTGCTTAATTATCATGAGAACGACTGTGGAAAAATTTTATATCATGTTTGTGTCTGTGGCGTAACAACAAACAAAGATGACAAAAAAGCCAGTAGCAGCTGAAGTGTGTGTTTTCTTTCGGTCAACGTAAATATGCTTGTGTCCCTGTCCAATCAGACCCCTTCCTGACCCCAGATGTTGAGTGGACTTAAATAAAAGTGATTTAACATGTTTTCCATGTAAACCTCAATTCAGAATTATTATTTCCATGTAAAACTGAAGGTGAATATTTTAATTACAAACTAATTCAGAACAATTAATTCAAAATTCAAAAATGTGACCAATGAGTACTCTAGAGTCTGATCTATAGCACTATTTAAAATGATACATAAAAATACACTAAACATAACATTATTGGAGATGCAGTTAGGAGTTAGGAGACAGGGTGGACGTTCAGTTGTATGTTTAGTGATTGATTTTGTGTTCTAATACAAAACACCGCCACATCATAAAAAGTTATCAATGGTTCTGAACCTTCTTTTCTTCAGTGGCTGCAGTTATACTCACTAATTTATTATTATTATGAAGATTATTTATTATGGCATGTAATCGGCTAAATCTAATTCTTTCTGATCATGGTCCCTCTGAATACTCTCATCAGATTTTGCAATTTAATAGTTCATAAATAATGTTAAAGGTCCAGAAATCAGATTATAATCAGATTTTGGTGTGCATGTGAGCATAGCCATTTAGCCCTGGAGCCTTTTGTTCATACTTGGGGAAACCCTCTTGTTTATTTGTTTAGGAAAAATAGCCATGACTGTTGCACATAATTTATAGTTAATAATATAAATAATTTCACTGTTTCAACAGTTGTAGTTCTAGCAACTCCCTTGTTTTAATGTTTGTTTATTCTCAGGATAAAAATGGGCTAAATAAATCATATTGACATCTCAACACATTCCTTTTTTAGTGTCTGTCACATGACCTTTAATGACATAAGTGTTTCATGTGACTTTTCTTTGAGGTCTTCAAACATCCGTCAGTGTCATTTAAACACATGAGTTACAGCCTGAAAAGAGTAAAGGGTTCGTCATGTGCTCCTTCCCTTTAAAGGTTCTTTATGATGCAAAACGGACTCTTTAAGCTTTAAGACATGCTATAATCTTGTTACCTCATCAAAAACATACCTGGAGTTGTTTCAGCAACACGTTGAGTAATCGTTTCATGTGGATGCAAAACAACTTTCTCCAGCTAAACTCCTTCTAAAGTCTTTGGGCCACAGAAACAAAGAGACAGTGTCAGCAGTCACCCCCAGTCTCTCTCTCTGAAACCTTCAAATCAGGCAAGAAGTCTAGGGTAATAATGGACTCAAACTTGAACTTTAACAGCCACATCAAATCAATAACATCTGCAGTCTTTTACCATCTAAAAAAACATAGCAAAAATCAAAGGTATCCTGTCTAAAGCAGAGTTTGAGATCCCTGCGTTTGTCTCCAGTAGGTTAGACTACTGTAATGGCCTGCTCTCTGTACGAGCACATGCTTCCTGTGCTCAGTTCTCTGCGCTGCCCTGTGGCTAAGAGAATAGACTTTAAAGTGGCTCTGCTTGTGTACAAGTCTCTCCATGGCCAAGCACTAAAGTACAAAGTACATCTCTGACATGTTAGTGCCTTATCCTCTTGGGACCCAAAGAAAAAAAGTGGTTTGCAATATATATATTTTTTGATTTTCTGTCTATATGGAACACTATCTATATGGAATTTAGGTTTTGTTAATTTTATTTTAATTTTTTATTTCATAACTTGTCCTCTGTAATACACCCCGGGGACATTTTGTCATTTTTGTCATTTTAAATCCATGTAAAGTTAACAACCTAACAAAAACAACTTTTCTGATGACATTTCTGACAAGCTTCTTCAGTCATCGCAAAACCTTTTTAGACTTCAGTTTAATTTCTTACATTATTTTTATCATAGTGCAGCCACAAACTAACATTTTTTTTTATCCTGGACATAATAGTACTCTTATAATCCACCAGCCTCACTTAGTTAGATGAACCTATTGCGACACTCATGCACACAGCCAGCTGACTCACTTCTTTAAAACTGGTAACTAGATTGCTTTGTGGTGGACCTGGTACTTTCCTCCATCTATAGAGTATGAGGAACAGGGGAACATGGGTAACCCCACCTTGCTGGTTTAATATTTAATTAAGTGGGGAGTATGGGAAAAAATGTATTTAATTCCTTCACCAAACAGTAGGATATATTAAAAAATCCCCCAAACAGTGGTTCCATAGTTCCTCCCTATACAACTATTTAGTTACCTTTGTACATCTGAGCAGCACAGTCCATGCAGCGCTTTAAAAGCTCTGTTCAAACTTGTGATGTTATGAAGCGGTAGTTTTTAGGTTAACGGCTACCTTTTACCTTTAGTTCAGAAGAGACTGGCAATTCCAGGGCTGAAATCATCCAAATAATTCTAGTGAACACATGACATCACAAGGTGGAACAGAGTGCTTTCTGTTTCAGAGAAGAACTCAGTCTAAATATACAGGATTTTTGTGTTAAACATGTGTGACACAACTCCAGGTCTGTTTGTGAGGAGGAAACATTATAACATAGATCAGATAACAACGTAACATGGGCCTTTTAATGAAAAATAATTAGTCCACCTCAATTTTAACAAACCTTTCTTGTGATGTTTACTTTGTCTAAAATAGTTCTCTTCTCTTTTGCAGGAGACTACACTGAACACCATTTAAAACCCCAATAAAAAAACTTGATTGAACGAAAACAAGAGCTGTCCCTTTGAGCTGTACATTCAAGCGGACGCCAGCTTTTCAACTTCCAGACTTCAGTGACATCCCCCGGGAGGACGCAGCCCATTTCAAGCCAAAAAGGAAAATGATTTAACTTCTCATTTTGTGTCGGAATGTCATCGGAGCCTTGACCGTTATTTCCGAGTTCACGAAAATGGCTTGAACGCGCCGAACGTCGTTGGGGGGGGAAAAAAATGACAAATTTATAAGTAAACAAGAAGAACCTTTACATTTTGGTGAAATCTTGAACTTCAGATGGAGATGTTACTGTGAGGACGGACGTTTTACCCTGTGTATTTTTCTCTCTCGAAGAACAGGACTTGCTTGGTCATTCTAGTACAGTATTTTTACGAAAGTATTGCAAATACGTCATGCTTCGGGTGTTGGCTAGCTTTTCTGTCGGCGAAATCCCCCCAAAATCAAATTGTAGAGCTGCGCAATATAAAATAACAATATATAGTAACAAATGAAAAGGTATTTAAACTTGAAAATGCAATCTTTGATAACTTATCAAGAGGTGTTGTTGCCTTGTTTCTATGGATATGTCATTACTCTGCCTGGAATGTTCCACAGTATGACATTAAACAGCGCTACTTGACAGTTGTCAATTACAAGTGGTGTTATAGTTCAAAATTACCCAGAAAAACAGGCATTTTGACTGTGAGCGACATCGCCTCTCCACAGATCTGCCCTGTAACTTTGTCTGATTTGATCTCCACGAAGAAAGGTTTAATGCCATACTGTGAAACATTCCAGACAAAGCAATAAAATCTCCATGGAGGAAAGTAAAGTTACACAATGCATCTTTGATACACATCGAGTTAAATTGAAAAAAATTTGAAACTTATTGTGACTAAAACTGCGCTTTTTGAAGATTCTCGCAGTTTTCTTTTACACTATTACGATTTGAAATTCTTCCCACAAATGTTTGGAAAAATTCTAATACCAAGAGTTAAAACGTTAATGTAGACTATAGATCATCTAAACCAAAAATATTCTTTAAAAACTGGCATAAAATGTACCAAATGTTGCTTCTTTGATTGAATTTCAGAATTTCAGTCTAGAATGATCTCTGTAATTTTTATACAAAGGGATGTCAGTCTGGTCACTTGGTCCAATCAGATTTGCTTATTTCAGTGACACATGTAAGGTCTGCTACTTGCTTGTCTCCATGGAGATGTTGTTCGTTTGCATGAAATGTTTCACAGTATGGCATTAAACTTATCTGCCTTGCATGTATTCAATTGCAAGTGTTTTATAGCTCGAAAATACTTTGAAAAACATGAATACTGACAATGTGAAGGCTTGACTTGTCTCCAACGTGATCACCTACTTTATTCCCATACTTTCAAAGCAAAGCAATTACATCTCCATGGAAACGAGCAGAAAAGTTGCACAGTGCACCTTTAGTGCTTCACTCATTGATTCTGCAGAAATTTGGCTTTTTTTTTCAGTCCTTGGTGATATTTTTTCCTTTTCTTTCCTCCAATCTAAGCAGCCATATTTGTTTTGACACAGATGAAGCTTGCTTGTCCGTGATTGGTTAATCCACCTGTCAATCACGCCCATCTGAAAAAGTATGAGAGAAGTGTTATTTTTTGATAACATATAGCTGCATTATTGGACATTGACCATTAGTTTACCTTTAATCTCTTGGTGTTTCCATTTTCAAACGTTTATGGCGAAGTTAATTAAAGAATCTTACTTCAAGAACAAGTAATTCGTAGCTTTAAATATGTTGTATTAATTAATTTTCATGCTAATCTCGTGTTATATCGTGCAGCTCTACAAAACTTCTAACCGCCAACTCCAAAATACCGCTCCAAAAAAATACAAGGTGTCTTCTTTTCCATCGTAGTTTGTGCTGTAAACATTTCACGGGAAAGGGGGGATTTCAAGGTTTTTCTTTTCTCTCTTGGACTTTTATTTTGAAGAGGTCAGTTGTGGCGGATAGGTTAGCGCTGATTTAAACGTGCTGCTATTTTGAAAGGAGACAGGAAGTGGCCGGACTAACGGTTTTCCATAGGGCCATAGGAGGGCTGGTCTTGGCACAACTCTTGAGCACTTTTGTCCCTTTTTTTTGGTTTAATTTCTTTATTTCATTATAAATCTGGGATATTATCGAGTGGGTGAGTGAACTGACAACTAAGGACTTAATGCCTGTCTTTGGATTTGTAGAATATTCAGAGTGAAAGTGTGTGTGCGTGTTTATTGTAAAAAATCGCCCCAAATTCTGCAAAGTTTCGAAGGTTTTTTCAGAAATAATGTAGTTTTTATAATACATTTTGCCGTGACATGCTTTCTGTCGCGTTATAAGATACAAAACATTAAGGACGTTGCTTTAATTTGGTTTTCAGAGTGGTACGTTTTGGATTGGGACAGTGGCAAAGAGGGTTGGACAACTTGAGGAAAGCTTTGATCGTGATTTTTGTGGATGAATATTGTGATTCGATGTTCGTTTTCAGTTCAAAATGAATTGATAATCGAGGAATATTCAAATTTGAAATAGACTAAACTAATACAAGAATTTTCATAGACCTGTAAACTGATTTGGTCGTCTTGTAACCAAAGGGCAGCTGGTTCAAATCCCACAATCTCTAGATAAATTAACTAAAGATAAATAAATTCCATGTTGCAAATATATGAAAAAAATATGAGAAAATTGACCCAAATTCTGCAAAGTTGATCAGTTTTTTTCAGAAATAATAACCTTTTTTATGATGAATTTTTCTGTTACTATCTATCGTATCTGTATTTTTGGTATGGGAAAATATGGACTGTTGCCATAATGACTAACACTGAATGGTCAAAAGGTCCTCAAAATGGCGGCTATAACAGGAAACTGAAGCCCACAAATAGCCTGACAGAGTGGGCCTTGTGTAAATACGCTCAAAATTATTCAACCCTTATTTAGACGCGCTGTCCCCACCCATATCATACCATTCTTTTGAGATCATTTTTTGAAGTTATATAAGAGATTTCAACCCAATTTTCAAATTAATTTCACATTTTTCTGACAAATAAGACAATATATTAGTGATATCTTACAATTTTGGGGCATGTTTACTTGGCGTGTGTCTGCTATCTCCCTTTTACCGGAGATTATTGACAGGAAGTGGAGAATTTGAGCCCTTTTCTAGGATTTTAAAAATATTAATACTATAGTTTTTTTTTTTTTTTTTTTTTTCCATTATAAGCATTGCTGTTGCTGTTTGTTGGCTTTCTTTTGCCTTTGTGTGCTGGTTGCCTTGGAGACAGTGGGGTTGTGTGTTACAGGAAAGTATTGTTCGTATGGATAATCTTAAAGGTGCATTGTGTAGCATTGTGGCGCCATCTGGTGGGGAAACTTGAGATTGAAAGTCTGATTTTGAGCAAGTACGGTGGCTTGAAGAGGACATAATGATTAGAAAAAATATCAGGTGAATTTAGGATTGTTGAGACTTCATCTGGCAATGTTTTTGTGAAATTTATCGTGAATTAATAAATAAATAATTAATAAAAACATGCTTTAGGTTGGGTAGGCTAGGTTCATGTGAAAATCTATAGTTTAAACTGATAAAATTTTAATGTAATTTATTATTGTTAAGAACCAAATCGGCAACTTCTACTGACACAAATTGTCTAAATGTGAAATGATTTAACTATGTTGGTAAAAAAAAAAAACAATCTGTCATAAAAGTGTGATTAAAACAGATGACAAGAAAGCAAAATGTTAGTAGTGAGTTTAGGAACCCACTTTGTAACAAAAAATGTGTAAAAAAAAATGAATGAATTGTCAATATTTATTCAAAGTTTTATTGGTTCATCTCTTAAATTCTTGAATATGAAATGTAATAATTTAATTCTATCTATAATGTGAACCCAACCTATGACTTAAACTCTCTTTCTACACCAATAGATAAAAAATAAGAACAAAAAGCTAATTTATTATAGAAATTTCAATATTAACCGCTGCAATTATTACCGATTTGGCGTCTTTTTAATTTAACTTATTTAACTCATCTTCACGAATTTCAATTGTCAAGCCAGATATGGGAATTTGAATCTAAATTTTACCCTATTTTGGTTTCTGGCCCAACAGTTAGGAACCTTGTAGTCACCATGGAGATCGCATAACCAAATAATTTTACGCAGTGCACCTTTAAAATGGCCATACGGATGTTGCCTCAAACTGGTAGAAGACAGAACCGTGGATTTATAGATTTTTGAGCTGGCTTTGATCGCATTCTCCCTCAATTTTGTTGCGAGGAGGGAGTTTCACAGTGGACTATACAGTGAAATACAATATAACTAATGCCAAATTTTTTTAGTGTGGGCATTTTGAGAGGAAGAAGAAGACGTAGCGAAATGCATCGGTCATCATTGTTCAATAATTGTGGTGAATTTTGATGTTGTAATTTTTGGCGTGGAGGGTGGGCGGGTTGGTTGGTTTACCTGTTTTTATATTTTGTAATTTGAATTGAGGAGGGCGGGGTCAGCAATGTGGTTAAGAAATTGTAAAGAAATGGACAATCTTAAAGGGCTGCTAACACAAGAATTGCTAAAATGTAAAGTTTTCATTATTACAGACAGTTTAGAATATATATAGGCGACTTTGAGTAAACCTCTGGTGTTTTGGCCTCATCTCGCAATGGGGAAGAATCATAGAAACAGTTTTGGCTGCATTTTAATCTCAGTATTCTACCTTCTACCTAAAGCAGTTGTCTGGAATTAGTGGTTTTCAGACTATTCAAATAGAAAATGTCTTGTTTTCATGGTCACTTTGTGTTATTAATAATGTGGGTAATCCGATACTAACCAGGTCTAAATGTAGATTTAAAAAGGACTCATTCGAAATTTGACAAAGATTTAAACAGAACTAAACCAGGACTAATTCAGGATTTAACCAGGTCTAGCAGAGGACTCATTCAGGATTTAACTAGGTCCAAACCAGGATTACTTCAGGATTTAATCAAGTCTAAACCAGGACTAATTCAGCATTTAGTCAAGTCTAAACCAGGACTAATTCAGGATTTAATCAGGTTTAAACCAGGACTAATTCAGGTTTTAATCGGGTCTAAACCAGGACTATTTAAGGATTTAATCAAGTCTAAACCTGGACTAATTCATGATTTAATCAGGTCTAAACCAGGACTAATTCAGAATTTAAAGCAGGTTTAAACTAGGATTTAAAACAGGTTTAAACCAGGACTAATCCAGGATTTAATCAGGTCTAAACCAGGACTAATTCAGGATTTAATCAGGTTTAAACTAGGACTTAAAACAGGCTTAAAGCAGGACTAATCCAGGATGTAATCAGGTCTAAACCAGGACTAATTCAGGATTTAAACCAGGCTTAAACCAGGACTAATTCAGGATTTAACCAGGTCTAAACCAGGTCTAAACTAGGACTATTTCAGGATTTAATCAGGTCTAAACCAGGTCTTAACCATGTCTTAGCTAGGACTGAACTAGATCTAAACCAGGTCTTACCAGGACTAATTCATAATTTAACCTGGTCTAAACCAAATCTTAACCAAGATTTAACTATGTCTAAAACAGGTCTAACCAGGACTAATTCAGGGTTTAACCGGGTCTTAAATAGGTCGAAACCCAGACTAATTTGGGATGTAAACAGGTCTAAAACAGGACTAATTCAGAATTTAACCAGGTCTAAACCAGGTCTAAACCAGATCAGACATGTCCATGACTAAACCCCGGACTAGTGCAAAATTTAACCAAGTCTAACCCTTGAATTTAAAACTGAAAAGTGTGTGCAAGTACGACAGTCACTGCAGATTTGAGGAATTTGAAAACCACTGTGTTGAAATACGCTTTTCAAAATCATTGCACATTCAAGAACTGTTTATCTCGACACTCTCAACAGTTTCAATACAAAGGTAACGGGGTGACGCAAGGTAGAATTAATAAAATGCTAATAATTGTATAAGCAGTATTAATAACACATAAATGCAACCAAAATGAAAATGAAATATAGAAATTCACTTAAGGAAAAACTGCGACATTGAAATGCATTCTTGTGTAAACAGCCTTAAAATCGCACATTTTTCCTTATTTCTTTGACCCTTTCTTTCTATAATGGCATAATAATGAGTGTAATGAGCATGATACTTTTGACTCAACACTGTGATGCCAAAAGGAAAAATTATCGATCACATTCTAAAGCCCAAGACTTCTCTTTGATTCCAAATCCTCTGAATCTCCTTTTCTCTTGATGTCCTTGTAAGACACTGCAAGAACAACACGCAGCTCTTCCCACTCCACCTCCGAGAAACAACGTCCTGTCAGACTGTCTCTGTTCAGACCGTCTCTGTTCAGACCCTGTTCAGACCGTCTCTGTTCAGACCGTCTCTGTTCAGACCCTGAGGGTACCCACTGAACCTGTCCAGGTCATTGGAATAGTTGTGAACAAACATGAACAACTGGAGGAAACTGCTCGCCTGTTTCCTCTGGATAGTGTCACTGAATGGTGAGCTGTGTTTGTTTCCACGACAATCTCTCATGCATATTTCATAAATTCTGCTCAGGTTTTGGGCTCAGGTGGTGGAGAGCAACAAAAGACCATAAGGTTCAGAGCGCTCAAGGCATATGCAAAAGAAGACATATTGTGCTTGTTTCAGATGTATAGTTATAATCCATGACACCCGTGGCTCATTATGTTATAATATGGACATTTTAAATCACTGATGAAGAAAATTGAACAGTTTAAATATATATTTTTCACAGATTTTGAGCAAGTATTTATTAGTAAAACTGTTTATATTCCAAGATTAAATTTGATCAAACAAATCTCAAAAATAGGATTTGACCAAAGTACGATCAGTTACTAAAGCAATTTCAGGTTATGGCAAGAATCACACCACGTTGTTTTGTATTAGAGAAAGCAAGCAGCAGATGCCACCAGGCCACATCTGTAGAGACTAGAGAGTTGAGCCCACTCACAGTAAAAATGTATTTTTTGTAGCAAAAATGCATATAAATTAATCAATGCAAGATAGAGAAATTTTAATGGCATACTGTGGAATATTCCAGGCAAAAGCAATAATCAGAATCAGCATAAAACAAAACATAATAACATAACAATGTATAACATGACAATAACATCTCTGAGAGACTTGGTGACCTCTACCAGGTTGCATAGTGCACTTTTAATATATTTTTTCAAGGAAGAGTAAGAAAGTTGATGCTTTCACTTTAACCTCCATACAATAGGGCTACATGGAGATAATTGAACTTCTTCCTCTCAAACTGTGAAAATATAGAGAAAAATATACATAAAATAAACATAAACATGTATACATCACAGCAACATGTATTTGGAAAAAAACTAATGAGCATAACATAAACAGAGCAACTTTGGTTCTTGAAAGCAGTGATTTTAATGAATCAATTATCAAATAATCTACCAGCTCACATTTAATGTTGATGAAGGGATGGTAAAGATATGAAGATGAGATTTAGTTTTACTCAGCACAGTGTCAGGGTCTTCTGTCCAAAAAGAACCATTTTGTTTGTTGGTGTTTTCCCACCTCACCAGTTATTTTTCTTTCCCGACAATGCAATGTTATATGAATATGAAAAAAATATAATACACAGAATTCTACCTATATAACTGTACGAAGAGAGTCCTTCAAAATAAGGTGCTCAAATTGAATCTCAGTTTATCTGAGTTTAGGGAAATAGGCTGTGTGATCTAAGAGGTCCAGTCCGACTCCAACATACAGAGGCTGAGTGAAGGTGGTCTGGACTCTGTGGATGAGGCTCATGGTTTGGTCCTCAATGTTGTAAAATGCTAAAACCCCTGCACTGTGGTCCAGGTAAACCCCAATTCTTTTTGATACTGAGCATGATATTTTTGATTTAACACTGTGATGCCAAAAGGAACATTTATATGTATAACATTTTAAAGCCCAAGAATTCTTGTTGTATCCAAATTTACAATCCTCTGAATCTCCTTTTCTCTTGATGTCCTGGTAAGACACTGCAAGAACAATACATGTCTCTTTCCACTTCACCTCCCAGTAACAGCGGCCTGTCAGACCGTCTCTGCTCAGGACCTGATTGTACTCACTGAACCTGTCCAGATGATCGGGATAGATGTTAGGAAGCTTATAGTTCGTAGTCATATGCATTATTTTCCTGTTTCCTTTGTGTAGTGTCATCATATTATTAACCGTGTTTGGGTCCAGGACAATCTCTCGTGCATAGTTCATAAACTCTGCTCTGGTTTTGGGCTCAGGTTGTGGAGGTCCTAGTTGAGGTCTGGTTGATAGTTGGCCTTGTGTAAAACCCTGTGAGATGTTCTGTAGTCCCTCTGTCAGAGTCGACTGGAGCAGGTCTGTGAGGGCGGTCACCGCTGATTTGGCCTGCTCAAAGTACCCCAGGGGCAGTGAGTATGTCCTGGGTGTGTGGGCAGAGGGAGGGAGGTGTCTCTGAAGCGTCTCTGGAGCCGCCTCAAAGAGAGTGTTCTTCAGCTCTGTTACCTCCAGCCCCAGTTGGTCATGGATCTGTTTCATTTTGGCCTCTTCTTTCTCCTGCAGAGTCCTGATATTTTGGGACACGTCACAGTGAACAGACTCCAGCACACGCACAAACGAACTGAAGCGCTCCTCACTGTGTTTAATTGTCTCGTCAGCAAGACGCCTCAGGGACAGCGCCTCCTGCTGGAGCCTCTGCTGCTCTGCCTCTTTGACCTGAATGCTGTGCAGGATCTGCTGCCTCCAAGTCTCCGGGTCCATTGTGTTGTACTGGAATTCAGTCCTCATCTGCTCCACTAACTCTGCCATCATGGTGTTTACATGGAGCACAGGTCTGGGGCTGTGCACCTGTCTACACTGAGGGCAGGTGCTCTGCACCTGTCGGTCCCAGTGGCTCTGAATACAGACTCTACAGTAGTTATGTCCACATGGAAGAGTGACCGGCTCCTTCAGCAGATCCAAACATATGGCACAGAAAAAGGCCTGTCTGTTGAGCTGAACAGCACCCTGCTCCATTTCTGCTTCAGATGAAAAAGTAAATGATGTTTCAGTTTTACAGAAAGAGAAGTGAGACCTGTGTGGGCAGAGTTGAGGAGGAGCAGGATCCGCCCTTTGGATTTGTGCCCAACAGAACTAGCAGAGACAATGAGTCAGAACAGACAGACACTGCATTTTTAGTGGTAGGCAAAACACTTGAAAAACACTGAAAACCAAATCACACATTATATATACAGTAGCAGTCAAAAGTTTTGTTTTAGTTCAGTTCTGTATTAATAAATATTGTCCAATAAAATGCTGCGGCGTCATCTGAAACCAAGCAAACATATCTATGATTGTAGAGCACATGAGAAATTTTCCGGAAATTACAGCTCTTAAAATAAAACTCCAAACTGCTCTCGCAAAAACTTGAATACAGTTTTTCTAATGCACCTGTGGTAGGATTCCCATATTGATTGACCCATGTACACACTGTACCAAAAGCTAAGTCGTGATCTATGGACATCCAGTCATTTTAATTGTTGAAAATGTACATCTATAATTTTATTGTGAATGTTCAAACCGGAAGTACTGCTCCATGATTTCATTTGACGAGACACCTGGTTGCTAAGGCCCCCTAGCAACAGTGTCACATGTAAATGCTATTGTTTACATATTTTTATTGTCTTAAAACATCCAAATAAGCATGTCAAATCCAAAAGTAACAAAGACCAATCCACTGGGCACGTCTAAAAAACCCAGAGAGAGAGTTAAACCGCTAAAGGTAAGAGAAACAACCGGAGAAAGCGAGTTAAAGTTACCGTGCAGTGTCCGTGGGAACCGCACGGCGAGCTGCTCACGGTGTCCGCCAGAGAGCTCAGAGGCGGCCTCAGCGGGACCTAAAGCCGCTCCAAACTCCCAGAGGAGAACCAGAGCCGCCTCCACACCTCCTAAACCCGTCACCCAGCGCTGTGATGCAAAAACTGGGAACAAAAAGCCGAGAATTCCCGATAAACAAACCGCTGAAACGAAATGCAGCCAGCAGAGGGCGCAAGATCAGGGTCAACTCTCATCTACGAGGCACAGGTGAGAAGTCCAGGTTTATTTTTATTATTTAATTAACTGTAATTTTCTATTTCTGTCTTATTTTAAGCAAAACAATCATATCCCATGGAATAAAGAAATTATTTTAAGTAAGTGAAATCTCAAAGAAAATAAACAAAAATGGATTTAAGCAACACAAAGAAAACAAAAGTTGAGCTCTCATTAACAGACTGTGTTAGTTAAATTTGTGATGGACTTGTTTAGCAGTAAAGACTTACATTTAGATTTAGACTTAAACTTTATTGATCCACAAGGGAAATTATTTAGACACAGGTTTCACACATCACAATATAATATAAAATAACAAAGAGATAAAATATAAATGGTAAATGATAAATTCTAAATAAGCAGCAAAAAAGAGCAAGAGACAGGTCTCAGATAAGGTGAAATTATATAAATGTAAATGTACAAGTCAAAATAAAATACAAAAATTGGAAGACAGTGCAACAACGATATGATGACTGACCAGACATAGGGTGAGTGAGTTGTTGTCAGTGGCGGGGTTAGCAGTTTTGGGGCCCTAGGCGAACTTGAGTTTGTGGCCCTCATTATAATGCACAGTTTTTAAGTTTTGTTTTGTTTTTTTAATATATTTATTGTCTGTTTTTTCCCCATTGTTCTTGAGACACGCACATCTCTATTTATTTGAATTATGATGGATTGGAAACTTGTCTTATTAGTTTGATCATCTACTAGATAACCAGAACTGAAAGTAGTTTTATTTTTTTGCTAGTACAATTACATGTTTGTTTTCATCCATTAAATTATGATGATTATGATTATTTTTCTTATGATTATTGTTTAAAAGTAAACTACTCTCTTTTAATGCCATATTGAGAGAAAATCAAATCACTCTGAGGCCTTGGACAGTAGTGGCACTGAGGGCAATTGGTTGGGGGCCCCTCCAGGTTTGGGGGCCCGAGGCAGCTGCTTACTTTTGCCTAATGGTAGCGCAGCCTGTGGTTGTTGTACAGTAGTAGGGAGTATTATCTGTTACATAAGGGTGAGTAGTTGTAGTCCTGTATCTCTCGCAATTTGAGCTGAGCTGTAGGAGCCTGATGGAGTATTACCTCCTCTGTCCCTCTGTATTCTGATGCAGTGGGTGAGTTTTTTTTTTTTTTTTTTTTTTTTTTTTTTACAGTTGTAGGGAGTATTATCTCCGTTGTCCCTCTTTAGTCCGGTGCAGTGGGTGAGCAGGAGTGTCCGTGACGGGGAGCAGTTTGTCCAGTGTCCTCTTGTCCCTCGCTGTGACAAACGTCTCCAGCTCACGGCCGATCACGTGACCAGCTTTACGGATCAGCTTGTCAATCCGCCCAAAGTCAACTCGCCTGTTGTAGTTCCAGCTCAGTCAGGTCTTGTGGTCAAATTGTGCTAAAATAAAGCCTAAAAAAAATAATAAACTCAAACAAAGCCTCAGACAGTGCAGTGCCTACAGTTAGCATCACACCCCAAAGGAATGTTGACATCAGCTGCAAAATATCAATTAACCTAAACAGAGATTCTTCAATTTCTCATTTTGAAAACCTTTGCAAATTAAATTACTAGAAATATTAGTGAAACTCTTGCATGAAAATGATAATAAAATGTTTTGTTTTAGTCACGCAGCGTTCACGGTGATACGCCCCGACCCAAAGAAGAGGCTGGAGATACAGAAAAGTGAGTTGTTATGAATAGATGTGTATGTTTTTCTACTAAAAAATATATTTAATTGTTGATATTTTTACGTGATCTGATTGGTTGAGCAGAGGCAGAGGCGGAGCTTACTGCCCTGGAGGAACTGCGAGTATCAAAACACACAGCCTACGTCTCCATTAACCCCAGTGCTGTGGGTAAGCATTCACACATTTACTATTATAGATCCTCTTTATAAGTTACATTACATTTATGAATAAAAATGACTTAAAAAGANTATTTTTCCTTTTCTTTCCTCCAATCTAAGCAGCCATATTTGTTTTGACACAGATGAAGCTTGCTTGTCCGTGATTGGTTAATCCACCTGTCAATCACGCCCATCTGAAAAAGTGAGAGAAGTGTTATTTTTTGATAACATATAGCTGCATTATTGGACATTGACCATTAGTTTACCTTTAATCTCTTGGTGTTTCCATTTTCAAACGTTTATGGCGAAGTTAATTAAAGAATCTTACTTCAAGAACAAGTAATTCGTAGCTTTAAATATGTTGTATTAATTAATTTTCATGCTAATCTCGTGTTATATCGTGCAGCTCTACAAAACTTCTAACCGCCAACTCCAAAATACAGCTCCAAAAAAATGCAAGGTGTCTTCTTTTCCATCGTAGTTTGTGCTGTAAACATTTCACGGGAAAGGGGGGATTTCAAGGTTTTTCTTTTTCTCTCTTGGACTTTTATTTTGAAGAGGTCAGTTGTGGCGGATAGGTTAGCGCTGATTTAAACGTGCTGCTATTTTTGAAAGGAGACAGGAAGTGGCCGGACTAACGGTTTTCCATAGGGCCATAGGAGGGCTGGTCTTGGCACAACTCTTGAGCACTTTTGTCCCTTTTTTTTTGGTTTAATTTCTTTATTTCATTATAAATCTGGGATATTATCGAGTGGGTGAGTGAACTGACAACTAAGGACTTAATGCCTGTCTTTGGATTTGTAGAATATTCAGAGTGAAAGTGTGTGTGCGTGTTTATTGTAAAAAATCGCCCCAAATTCTGCAAAGTTTCGAAGGTTTTTTCAGAAATAATGTAGTTTTTATAATACATTTTGCCGTGACATGCTTTCTGTCGCGTTATAAGATACAAAACATTAAGGACGTTGCTTTAATTTGGTTTTCAGAGTGGTACGTTTTGGATTGGGACAGTGGCAAAGAGGGTTGGACAACTTGAGGAAAGCTTTGATCGTGATTTTTGTGGATGAATATTGTGATTCGATGTTCGTTTTCAGTTCAAAATGAATTGATAATCGAGGAATATTCAAATTTGAAATAGACTAAACTAATACAAGAATTTTCATAGACCTGTAAACTGATTTGGTCGTCTTGTAACCAAAGGGCAGCTGGTTCAAATCCCACAATCTCTAGATAAATTAACTAAAGATAAATAAATTCCATGTTGCAAATATGAAAAAAATATGAGAAAATTGACCCAAATTCTGCAAAGTTGATCAGTTTTTTTCAGAAATAATAACCTTTTTTATGATGAATTTTTCTGTTACTATCTATCGTATCTGTATTTTTGGTATGGGAAAATATGGACTGTTGCCATAATGACTAACACTGAATGGTCAAAAGGTCCTCAAAATGGCGGCTATAACAGGAAACTGAAGCCCACAAATAGCCTGACAGAGTGGGCCTTGTGTAAATACGCTCAAAATTATTCAACCCTTATTTAGACGCGCTGTCCCCACCCATATCATACCATTCTTTTGAGATCATTTTTTGAAGTTATATAAGAGATTTCAACCCAATTTTCAAATTAATTTCACATTTTTCTGACAAATAAGACAATATATTAGTGATATCTTACAATTTTGGGGCATGTTTACTTGGCGTGTGTCTGCTATCTCCCTTTTACCGGAGATTATTGACAGGAAGTGGAGAATTTGAGCCCTTTTCTAGGATTTTAAAAATATTAATACTATAGGTTTTTTTTTTTTTTTTGGTTTTTTTTTTCCATTATAAGCATTGCTGTTGCTAAGTGTTTGTTGGCTTTCTTTTGCCTTTGTGTGCTGGTTGCCTTGGAGACAGTGGGGTTGTGTGTTACAGGAAAGTATTGTTCGTATGGATAATCTTAAAGGTGCATTGTGTAGCATTGTGGCGCCATCTGGTGGGGAAACTTGAGATTGAAAGTCTGATTTTGAGCAAGTACGGTGGCTTGAAGAGGACATAATGATTAGAAAAAATATCAGGCGAATTTAGGATTGTTGAGACTTCATCTGGCAATGTTTTTGTGAAATTTATCGTGAATTAATAAATAAATAATTAATAAAAACATGCTTTAGGTTGGGGGTAGGTTAGGTTCATGTGAAAATCTATAGTTTAAACTGATAAAATTTTAATGTAATTTATTATTGTTAAGAACCAAATCGGCAACTTCTACTGACACTAAATGTGAAATGATTTAACTATGTTGGTAAAAAAAAAAAAACAATCTGTCATAAAAGTGTGATTAAAACAGATGACAAGAAAGCAAAATGTTAGTAGTGAGTTTAGGAACCCACTTTGTAACAAAAAATGTGTAAAAAAAATGAATGAATTGTCAATATTTATTCAAAGTTTTATTGGTTCATCTCTTAAATTCTTGAATATGAAATGTAATAATTTAATTCTATCTATAATGTGAACCCAACCTATGACTTAAACTCTCTTTCTACACCAATAGATAAAAATAAGAACAAAAAGCTAATTTATTATAGAAATTTCAATATTAACCGCTGCAATTATTACCGATTTGGCGTCTTTTTAATTTAACTTATTTAACTCATCTTCACGAATTTCAATTGTCAAGCCAGATATGGGAATTTGAATCTAAATTTTACCCTATTTTGGTTTCTGGCCCAACAGTTAGGAACCTTGTAGTCACCATGGAGATCGCATAACCAAATAATTTTACGCAGTGCACCTTTAAAATGGCCATACGGATGTTGCCTCAAACTGGTAGAAGACAGAACCGTGGATTTATAGATTTTTGAGCTGGCTTTGATCGCATTCTCCCTCAATTTTGTTGCGAGGAGGGAGTTTCACAGTGGACTATACAGTGAAATACAATATAACTAATGCCAAATTTTTTTAGTGTGGGCATTTTGAGAGGAAGAAGAAGACGTAGCGAAATGCATCGGTCATCATTGTTCAATAATTGTGGTGAATTTTGATGTTGTAATTTTTGGCGTGGAGGGTGGGCGGGTTGGTTGGTTTACCTGTTTTTATATTTTGTAATTTGAATTGAGGAGGGCGGGGTCAGCAATGTGGTTAAGAAATTGTAAAGAAATGGACAATCTTAAAGGGCTGCTAACACAAGAATTGCTAAAATGTAAAGTTTTCATTATTACAGACAGTTTAGAATATATATAGGTGACTTTGAGTAAACCTCTGGTGTTTTGGCCTCATCTCGCAATGGGGAAGAATCATAGAAACAGTTTTGGCTGCATTTTAATCTCAGTATTCTACCTTCTACCTAAAGCAGTTGTCTGGAATTAGTGGTTTTCAGACTATTCAAATAGAAAATGTCTTGTTTTCATGGTCACTTTGTGTTATTAATAATGTGGGTAATTCCGATACTAACCAGGTCTAAATGTAGATTTAAAAAGGACTCATTCGAAATTTGACAAAGATTTAAACAGAACTAAACCAGGACTAATTCAGGATTTAACCAGGTCTAGCAGAGGACTCATTCAGGATTTAACTAGGTCCAAACCAGGATTACTTCAGGATTTAATCAAGTCTAAACCAGGACTAATTCAGCATTTAGTCAAGTCTAAACCAGGACTAATTCAGGATTTAATCAGGTTTAAACCAGGACTAATTCAGGTTTTAATCGGGTCTAAACCAGGACTATTTAAGGATTTAATCAAGTCTAAACCTGGACTAATTCATGATTTAATCAGGTCTAAACCAGGACTAATTCAGAATTTAAAGCAGGTTTAAACTAGGATTTAAAACAGGTTTAAACCAGGACTAATCCAGGATTTAATCAGGTCTAAACCAGGACTAATTCAGGATTTAATCAGGTTTAAACTAGGATTTAAAACAGGCTTAAAGCAGGACTAATCCAGGATGTAATCAGGTCTAAACCAGGACTAATTCAGGATTTAAACCAGGCTTAAACCAGGACTAATTCAGGATTTAACCAGGTCTAAACCAGGTCTAAACTAGGACTATTTCAGGATTTAATCAGGTCTAAACCAGGTCTTAACCATGTCTTAGCTAGGACTGAACTAGATCTAAACCAGGTCTTACCAGGACTAATTCATAATTTAACCTGGTCTAAACCAAATCTTAACCAAGATTTAACTATGTCTAAAACAGGTCTAACCAGGACTAATTCAGGGTTTAACCGGGTCTTAAATAGGTCGAAACCCAGACTAATTTGGGATGTAAACAGGTCTAAAACAGGACTAATTCAGAATTTAACCAGGTCTAAACCAGGTCTAAACCAGATCAGACATGTCCATGACTAAACCCCGGACTAGTGCAAAATTTAACCAAGTCTAACCCTTGAATTTAAAACTGAAAAGTGTGTGCAAGTACGACAGTCACTGCAGATTTGAGGAATTTGAAAACCACTGTGTTGAAATACGCTTTTCAAAATCATTGCACATTCAAGAACTGTTTATCTCGACACTCTCAACAGTTTCAATACAAAGGTAACGGGGTGACGCAAGGTAGAATTAATAAAATGCTAATAATTGTATAAGCAGTATTAATAACACATAAATGCAACCAAAATGAAAATGAAATATAGAAATTCACTTAAGGAAAAACTGCGACATTGAAATGCATTCTTGTGTAAACAGCCTTAAAATCGCACATTTTTCCTTATTTCTTTGACCCTTTCTTTTCTCTGTGGTGCAATACCTTAAAAACCTACCAATAATTCAGCTATAGGCTCTGTATACTATAGACTAATGCTAGCTCCTCTCCATACAAAACAATATTAGCAACATTAGCATTTTTCAATTTCACTTTTGGTTTCGAAACTTCCGGGAGTTTCCAAACCACCAGATATGTATTATAGATAAGTTGTTACAGCGGCATTTGCAGCCCCAAAATGGACAATCTTTTCTTCTTATTTTCTTCCTTTTGGTTTATTAAAAATATTTGAGTTTTATTTATTGAAATGTAAATATATAATGCGAGAAATGGCTTGGTCTTTGTCAGTTCAATACTGTTTCTAAGCTCCAATCTTTTGTATGTCTCAAATTGTTTTTATATGTATTTTTTACAATAAATATGTGTGATAAATGCAAAATGATTCAGTTACATTCTTTGTACTGTTTAAAGTTATATTATGTCACTTTTTTATTGGAGTCTGCTACCTGCTTGAAACCATGGAGATGTATTTGTTTTCCTGAAATGTTCTAGCTGAGCATTTATTCAAATACAGGTGTTTTCATTGATCAAAAACACTCTGAGAAACATACTGTAGATTCTTACTGTGAGTGAGGTCGCCTCTGCACAGACCTGACCCGTAACCTGGTTTGGTGATGTCCCCTTGGTGAAGTACTTGGTAAAGTTTAAAGGGACAGTTTGGAATTTTGGACATGGGGCCTCATTTCCTAGTTTTCCAAGAGAGTTGGAGACGTGTGGAGACACTTTTTAACATATTCCATCCAGTCCTTGTATAAGAGAAAACACGATGACATCACGTCCGGGCTGCAGCCATTTTGGTAGGCAAAAAGCGTCCGTATCAACAAGTCGACACCGTCAACAAGTATCGTTTTTGATCCTCAACATTCAGTGACTTAGAGTAAGATGATGAAGTCATGTCAAAACAATTAAATGCAAAACCTACTTCAAACTAAAACGAGTTATCTCATGACAGACATACGCAACACAACTGTCAACACAACCGAGCGGCCCCACTGACTTTTTGTCTACCAGCCACTGCACACGTGTAGAAAAGCTGGATGTAAAAAAACAACGTTTTCTCGTATTCTTCCTGTGAGTGACATCACCTCTGCACATACCTGACCTGTAACCTGGTTTGGGGATGTCCCCTTGGACAGTATGGAATTTTGGACACAGGACCTCATTTCCTAGATAGTCAGAGTGTTGGAGACGTGTGGAGACACTTTTTAAAATATTCCACCCAGTCCTTGTATTTGCAGAGGTCGCTGGTGTTAGCCTAGCACATGTCAATGGACATAGTTAGCCTGCCACTAAAAACAGTCTTACCCACTCCACAAAGCACTCAGTTCAAAACAGTTATAACACCAGACGATGTAAATGTCTGTGTCGATAAAATAATTTTAGAAGTAAAACCAACCTTGCATTTGAAGGATTTATGACTGAGCAGTAGCAGTGAGTTGTACTTCCTTGGCAGTGGCGGACTGATATATGAGAAAATAGTCCCTCAACATGCGACGATTCATGTGATGCGAGGTTAGTTTTATTTTAAACATTATTCTATCAACACAGACATTTACATGGACAGTCTGGTGTAATAATAGATTTGCGTTTTTGCTTTGTGGAGTGGGTAAGACTGTTTTTAGTGGCAGGTTAACTATGGCCATTGACATGCGCTAGCCTAGCACCAGCGACCTCTGCAAATACAAGGACTGGGTAGAATATTGAAACAAGTGTCTCCACACATTTCCAACACTGGCTCACTAGGAAATTAAGTCCTATGTCCAAAATTCCGAATTGTCCCTATAATGCCATATGGTGTAACATTCCGGGCAAAGCAATAACAGCTCCATGGAGGCAATGATCATTTCTGCCTTGGAATCTCCCATCTCTACTGAACTAAAGGTCAAATGTAGCTGTTCACTTCCACTTCATGACATCACAAGGTGGAACAGAGCATTTTGAGCTTTGGAGATGTTGACAGATTAATAACAAAGAGTTACTCAAACATGTGTGAATGAAACAAACCACAACTCCAGGTCTGTTTTTGAGAAAGCTCACAGGCGTCAATTTTGAGTAATATAGGGCCTTTAACTCTGAGTGACTTTTTTAGCAGCATACATTTACACCTACTTGTGAAATATTTTTTAAATTTAAGTACCAGAACTTGTATGTGTGTAAAAGTTGTGGTTCCTCTTCCCATTGTGAGAAAGTCTACAAGTGACAAAAGCTTTATGTGACAGTTTGAAATGATTTGAACATTTGTGTTTCTTGCAGCACTCCTTCAGATCTGATTTAGTTCGTTTCAGTTTTTGTGTAAGTGGTTCATAACTTTGCCTTCTTGTTCTTTGCCTTGTTCTTTGCCTTCTTGTTTTCATGTTCACATGAAAACAACTTCCCTTTTTTAGATGGTAGACGATGAGAATAAAAGAAGAAAGAAGAACAAATCTGTCTTTTGAGGTTAATATAGTCCATTAGTGGTTAAAAGGTCCTATATTACACAAAATTGAATCTTGTGGGCTTTAAGCCATGTTAGAATGTTGCTTCCTCCTCAAAAACAGACCTGAAGTTGTGTTTTGTTTCTTTCACACACATTTGAGTAATCCTCTGTTCCACCTTGTGATGTCATGAAGCTATAGTTTCCAAGTTGACAGCTACCTTTTATCGTTTGTTTAGTAGAAAATGATCAGGACGATTCTAGTGAAGTTGTATAGAGAGTGTTTTCTTTTTTGTGTAAATGAAACAAAACACAACTCCAGGTCTGTTTGTGATGAGGAAACAACATTATAACATCAGGTAGATCAGAAAATAGTGTAATATAGGCCATCTAACAGAGTGATTACAGATATACGTTAGTACATTTACGGTCTATAGGAGATGTTGTAAATGTGTAAATTCAGCCAAGTCCCCCCATGTTTCTTAACCTCCTCCTTCAAACCAAATGTGCAATAGTGGAGTCTCTAAAGTCTGTATTCATGCCTCTCAGGGCCCTTACTCAAAAGAAGCCGGAAGTGAACCAAACCACAACTCCCCACAATAAAAGCCCACACTTCTGCTTTTCACACGGGTTTACTGCGAGGTGAGGAGACAGACTGTTACTCATAATCTGCTGTGAAGGTGAGTTATTTTAAAGCATTTATGACTAATCCAAAACTAAAATTAATTTCTAGATTAAAAACACTTAAAGGTGCACTATGTAACTTTTTGGTTAGGGGTCCGTCACCTGCTTGTTTCTATGGACATGTCATTTCTCTCTCTGGAAATGTTCCACAATTTGACATTACACTTACAAAACCTTACATTTATTCAATTATAGGTAGTTTTATAGCTCAAAAATATTCATAAAACAAACATTCTGACTGTGAGCAGGGTTGCCTTTCCACAGATCTGACCTGTAACTTGGTCTGGTTTGGTCTCTGAAGAAAAAAAGGTTTAACGCCATACTGTGAAGATATTTTGTTGTATTTTGTTCAAAGGTACAGTGGAAACAAAAGTTAAAACCATGCTTCAGAACATTCTCCACAGCGATATACATAAATGCTATGAAAGATTATAGTCAAAAGAACAATATTTCCATGGAAACAAGCAGGGTCAGGTTTGTGGAAATGTAAGCTCACTCAAGTTTTTCCAGTGCAATAAATGAAACCAAAATGACAGGCAGTTTAGTCCTGGTCTAGTCCTTCCTTATTCATTGTTTAGTTCTGCTGTATGGTTTAGGTCCTTTCTTGTTCTAGTTTAGTCCTGATGAAGACCTCATTTAGTTCTCATCTAGTCCTGGTCTAGTCCTTGTTTGGTCCTGATTTAGTGCAAATTTGGAGGATGCAGAGGACAAAATCAGGTGAATCAGAGGAGAGTGTCTGGAGCCATACTTTTATCTTTTCTTTTAGTTTTTCTCACCCAGGTGTTCTTGCAGGTTTTCAGTCTTGGTTTGGACTCCAGTTTAATCTGAGTTAATCCTGGTTTAGACCTGGTTTAGGTCCTCTTTTAGCCATGGTTTGATACTGGTTTAGTCCTAATGAAATCCTGCTTAAGTCCTGGGTTGGTCCTGGGTTAAATCTTGGTTTTTAGTCTCATTTTAGTCCCAGTTTAGTCCTGGTTTATCCCTATTCTATTTTAGTCCTGGTTTAATCCTGTTTTAGACCTGCTTTAATCCTGGGTTAGTTCTGGTTTGGTCCTTGTTTAGTCCTGGTTTAGTCGTCATTCAGTCCTGCTTAAGACCTACTTTAGTCCTGTTTTAGTCCTAGTTTGGTCCCTGATTAATCCTGGTTTAGTTCTGGTTTAGCCCTGGTTTAGTCCTGGTTTGGGCCTTGATTTGTCCTGAAGCAGAGGGTGCAGAGGACAGGGTCCGATGGAGCAGAAGATTCAAGTTTCCATTGTTGTTTTTCACATTTTCACCATAATTTGATCTTCTTTTCTAGTTCTCCTAATCATGTCCGACCCAGTGGTTGAATCTCAGGACCCTGCTCTCTCTGGGCTGCCGCCTTCCACTCCACAATACCCACAATCCACAGAGACCCCCTCAAGTCCTGATCCTTATCCTGGCCCTGATCCTGCTCCTTATCCCGATCTGAATCCTGATCAAAAACCTGATCAAAATCCTGGTCCAAGTTATGGATTTAATCCAGATATAGTCCAGGCTGAACCTCCTCCATACTCTGCAGTGAATCCAAGCGCGTACCCGCCTGAGAAAGCAGGAGAGCCGGGTTTGTACCAGACCTTCCCAGAACCTGAACCAAACCCAGATTTTTGTGCAGCAGATACAGCTGCCATCACAACATCTGCTTTCGAAGACAAAACCGTGAGGAGGGCTTTTATACGTAAGGTAAGTCCTGGTTTCATCATGGTGTAGTCCTGGTTTAGTTTTGGTTTAGCTCTGTTTTAGTCCTGGTTTAGAATTGATTGGTTTTAGTTCTGGTTTTGTCCTGGTTTACTCCCTGGTTTAGTCCCTGGTTTAGTCCCTGGTTTAGTCCCTGGTTTAGTCCCTGATTTTGTCCCGGGTTTTGTCTCTGGGTTTGTCCCTGGGTTTGTCCTGGTTTAGTCCCTGGTTTAGTTCTGGTTTGGTCCTGGTCTTTAGTCCTGGTTTAGTCCTAGTTTAGTTCTGGTTTAGTGCTAGTTTAATTCTGGTTTGGTCCTGCTTTGTAGTCCTAGTTTAGTCCTAGTTTAGTTCTGGTTTAGTCCCTGGTTTAGTTCCTGGTTTTGTCCCTGGGTTTGTCCTGGTTTAGTCCCTGGTTTAGTTCTGGTTTGGTCCTGGTGTTTAGTCCTGGTTTAGTGCTAGTTTAATTCTGGTTTGGTCCTGGTTTGTAGTCCTAGTTTAGTTCTGGTTTAGTCCCTGGTTTAGTCCTGGTTTTTAGTCCTGGTTTAGTCCTGGTTTTGTTCCTGGTTTTGTCCTGTTTTTTAGTCCTGATTTACTCCTGGTTTAGTGCTGGTTTAGTCCCATTTAGTCCCAATTAATCTTGATTTAGTTCTGTTGTAGTCCTGGTTTAGTTCTGGTTTAGTCCTTGTTTAATCCTGGTTTAGTGCTGGTTTAGTGCTGGTTTAGTCCCAATTTAATCTTGCTTTAGTCCTGTTGTAGTCCTGGTTTACTTCTGGTTTAGTCCTAGTTTAGTCCTGTTTTAGTCTTGGTTTAATCCTATTTTAACCCTCTTCCTCCACTCGTCTCTGTGGTCCTTGCAGGTGTTCTGTCTGGTGTTCCTTCAGCTGCTCTTCACCTTCACTGTGGTCTGTATCTTCACGTTCTCGGAGACAGTGAAGAAGCTGGTCCAGAAAGATATCTGGGTTTATGTCTCGGCCTACATCTTATTCATTGTGGTGGCGCTTCCTCTCAGCCTCTGTACATCCCTGAACAGAAGACACCCATGGAACCTCATTGCTCTGGTGAGAAGAAAACCCCATACTAATGTTGTTTAAAGGTGCACTATGGAACTTTTTGGTTGGGCCTCCGTCACCTGTTTCCTCATCACAAACAGACCTGGAGTTGTGTTTTGTTTCATTCACACATGTTTAGGCTGAACTCTTCTCAGACAAAAAACGTTATGTGTTAATACAGGAAGTGCTTCACTGTGTTTTTAAACTCCACATCCCTTCACTAGAATCATTTGGATCATATCAGCGCTGGAATTGTCAATCTCTGCTGAACAAACGTAAAAGTAGCTGTTCACTTGGAAACTACCGCTTCATGACATCACAAGGTGGAACAGAGCATTTTGAGCTTTGCACATGTAGACAGACTAATAATAAAGAGTTACTCAAACATGTGTGAATGAAACAAAACACAACTCCAGGTCTGTTTTTGATGAGGAAATACCATAACTTGTTTTAAAGTTCACAAAAGTCAATTTTGAGTCATACTGGACACAATACATGAAATTGCAGAGCCCACTGGGGCAGCAAACAGTTTTTGACTGTTTTACAACTGGAAGTGGATTTAGTGTTTAGTTCCACTTAAATGCTTGTTATTTCACAGATTTTTATAACTTCCTGTTGGTTAATGGAACTGTCTGTAGCCTGCGCTTGTATAGTATAAAAAGTATAAAAGTATAAAGAAGATATTCATTATTTATTATAACTGAACCTGTGTTCCCAGAGCCTTAACCTGCAGATAGACGACACATACAGGTTTCTCAGTATATGGTGAGGTCATTCGTCATGTGAAATCTCAGAACCTCCAGAATTCCCTCCTTGGGGAGCAGAGGCTACACTAGCCGTGACTCATGACTGGTACAGGAGGTGGGGTTTAGGTAGAGAGCGTTCAAATCAGAAAGGCATTTTAGGCTTAAAGTTCAGCATTGAATTCTGCTTTCTGATTGGATAATCGTCTTGAACCAAAACACCAAATTATAACCTAAACAACTTGGTCATCATGTCCAATGTTTTTGTAATTAACAATAAATCAGCATTAGAAGTTTTACAAAATAGGTAATGTTTGTGAAATTTAAAAGTGTGCTATCTTTTTGGTGGAGGGTCCATTATCTCAATGGAGATGTTATTGCTTTGCTGGAATCTTCCATGGTATGACATTAAACATTTCCATTTAGCATTTATTTATTATGTTTCATTTCTCTTGTTGAAAAAATACAGTAATTCCTTCTGTGAATAGGGGAGACCCTTGTGATAGATAGGTTCTGTCTATAGTGTGGAACATTCTAAGATTACATTTCCATGGAGACAAGCAGGTGGCAAATCATCCTCAAGAAATGTCACACAGGGCACCTTTAAAATGAAAGTCTTGCACACAGTTGCTTTAACTGTTTGCGTGTATATTCCTCTGCAGATGCTGGTGACCGTGAGCCTGTCGTACATGGTGGGGACTATCGCCTCATACCACGACACTATGACAGTAATTCTGGCCATGGGAGCCACTCTGGCCATCACCCTGGGCATCATTGCCTACTCTACACAGGTCTGAAACTGAAATGAAAACATGTTTAAAGGGTCTATATTACACTTTTTTCTGATCTGTTATAATGCCATTTCCTCATGACTTCACTTTGTCTGCTTCAGTACAGGTCTAGTCCTGGGTTATTGTGTAGCTCTGGTCTAGTCTTGAAGTTTGATACTGATTTAGACCTGCTTTATAACTGATACTTATGACTATGAGAATACTGGCGGTGATGTAGCCAAACATATTTTCATTTTTTCAGTTTAAAAGTTCAATATTACACAAAACAGATTTTTTTTCATGTTTTTCTCTCTGTCCACACCTCCAAAGCTCAAAATGCTCTGGTCCACCTTGAGATGTCATGAAGTGTTAGTTTTCATGTTAACAGCTACATTTTACAATTTCTTAGAGATTTTCTTAGTGAGTAAAGATTGTCAAATTCTGGGTAGAAATGATCCAAATGATTCCGATGAAGGTGTAAAAACACAATGGACCTGTATGGCACAAGGTTGAATGGAGTGTTTTCTGTTTTGATGAGGAAACAATATTATAAATTAACCAGCAGAGGTCACTGTGCACCAGTACTTCAAAATGTCCCTGTTCAGTCCACTTTATGATTTCATGTTGAAAATCACATTCTATTGTCTATTTTATTATCATTGTGTTATCAGAATCAATTTTGAGTCTATTCCTTAATATAGAAATCAAGTTGGAAACACTAAGTATACCATTTTAGTCCTGGTTTAGTCCCTGGTTAAGCCGTGGTTCAGTCCCAGTTTAGTCCTTAGTTCTAGTTTAGTCCCAGTATACTTCAGGTTTACTTGTGGTTTATTCCTTTTATTTCTCTTTATGTTTGATTATTTCTCATCTCTTTCAGAGCCGTTATGACTTCACCGTATGTTATGGCCTCCTCCTCATCCTCTGTCTGGACCTGTTCATGTTCGTGATCTTCTCCTCCTTCTATTACTATCACATGGCTCAGGTGGCATATGGATCTCTGGGGGCGTTGCTCTTTTCACTGGTAAGAAACACACTTAAACAGGATTTAAAGGTGCACTGCGGAACTTTTCTGGTGGAGGTACAGTCATGTGCTTCTCTCCATTAAACTTACCAATCTCTCTCTGCCCCTTCTCTCTCTCATTCTCTCCTCTCTCACCCCCTTTCTCTCATTCTCACTCCCCCTCTCCTCCTCCTATCCCCCCTCTCTCTCTCCCGGCTCTCTCTCTCTTCTCTCTTATCCTCTCTCCCCCTCTCTCTCTTCTTTCTCATTCACTCTTCCCCTCTCTCTCTCGTTCTCTTCCCCTCTGTCTCTCTTGTTCTCTCTCTCTCTCTTTCTCTACTCGTCTCTCCCCCTTCACTCTCGTTCTCTCTCCTTCTCTCTTCCCCTTGGTTCTCTCATTCTCTCCTCCTCTCTCTCGTTCTCTCTCTCCCGTACCCCCTCTCTCTCATTCTCTCTCCTCCTCTCCTTCCTTTGCTCTCTCATTCTCCTTTTCTCTCCCCCTTCGCTCTATTGTTCTCTCCTTCTTTATACCCCTTCGCTCTTTCGTACTCTCTCCCCCCTCCCTCTCATTCTCTTCTCTCTCATTCTCTCTTCCCCTCTCCCTCTCGTTCTCCCTCTCTCTCCCTTCTCTCTCGTTCTACTCCCGTCTCTCTTGTTCTCTCTCTCCCTCGTTCTCTCCTCGTCTCTCCCCCTTCACTCTCGTTCTCTCTCCTCCTCTCTTCCCCTTCTCTCTCTCATTCTCTCTCCTCCGCTCTTCCCCTTCTCTCTCATTCTCTCTCCTCCTCTCCTTCCTTTGCTCTCATTCTCTCCTTTTCTCTCCCCCTTCGCTCTATTGTTCTCTCCTCCTCTATACCCCTACGCTCTTTCGTACTCTCTCCTCTCTCCCCCGTCGCTCTCATTCTCTCTCCCTCTCTTCCCCCTTTGCTCTCTCCTTCTCTCCCTGTCCTCCCCCATCATTCTCGCCTTCTCTCTTCTCCCTTTGCTCTCGTTCTCTCTCCCTCTCCCCCTTCGCTCTCATTCTCTCCCCTCCTCTCTCCTTTCCCCCCTCTTTCCCGTTCTCTCCCCCTCTCCCTCCTTTGCTCTCTCATTGTCTCCTCTGTCCCCCTTCTCTCTCTCGTTCTCTCTCCCCCTCCTCTTTCTCCTCGTCAGTTCCTGATGGCCGATGTGCAGTTGATGACGGGCAGTATGAATAACCGTGTGAGTCCGGAGGAGTACGTCTCTGCAGCTCTCATCATTTACCTCGACATCATCCTCATCTTCCTCTACCTGCTCGGTCGAAGATGAAAACACCACAAGCCTCACAACAAAACTATTGAATACAGTTATTTGTAAGAGAAAACAGCATTTATGAAGAGAATACAGCATTTGTTAAGTTTTTTATTTATTACGGTGTTATGACGAATGTGCTTGTTTTAGAGCTGGATGTGTTACAAACTGAAATGTTTCACCTGTGAATCTGAAAGTGAATTTCCACTGTCTGTAAATGTCTCAACTATCATTTATTTCTGTGTCTTAAATGAAGCTAGTCCCTACATTTGACTGTGTTTACTCGTTGCTATAGTGATGTCACGGTTATGGCAGCAGAGCAGTGATATGTAAGCATTAACATGTACAATTATTTTCCCACTTTGGTCATGTTTTAGGTTTCAAATTTTACTTCCTGGTTGGAAATCATGACGCTACACTAGGGAATTCCACTCTTACCAAGCAACCATATTATATAGTGGTCTAAAACCCCTTTTTGTAGACAGAAATCATTTTTAAACACAAGAAAAGTAGAGAGTTGTGTACTTGCTCTTAATTAAAATGATCTGACTGAATGGTACAAACACATTGAAATTCTGAAGACTCACTGAACACACCAATATCTAACACTGTCATTTATTTATGTTTTATTGACTGTATAGAGCTACGGCAAGCACCAAATAAGATTACAAACATGTCTTCATTTTAAAACACTGGCACAAGACATACAATATTGCAACGCCCAAAGCATCGCAAATGATGATTTGAACCATTTTAATAACAGAGAAATCACCAAAATAATAAAATGCAGTGTTTTAATTAGTTTTACCAGTAAACAACATTTAAATTGACACAAAGCTACAGTTTAAAAAGGCATGATATGTGAGAATAGTGCAAAATGTTGTCCATTTTTAAAATGGCAATGAATAGGACGTCGTCTGGTAAAATGACACATCGTTTATGTTTTGCTATTGAATTCTAATTGGTTTTGGGGCTCCCTAAAAGTTCGGCATTTTGTTCAGGACTGGGACTTAATGTTCTACTGTAACTATGGCAACTCCATTTTAAACAGTGGTTTCCTGTTCACCCATACAGCCAAAAAACCTGACTTTTTGACAAAGCAAATTTAGACCTAATATTGTACCAAAAACACATCCACATTTTCTTTTATTTCCAGTTGATGCAGATAATTTGCAGACTATTAGCGTTTATGCTTTCTAAAGTTGATTTTTGTCTATATATTTTTGTCACAGTTAGGTGAAGGTTAGGGTGAGGAGCGGGTTAGTGAGGAGCTGAGACAGTTTTGCTACCAGGGTCTTAACACAAGTGAACAGCAATTTTTTAGGCGAAAAAAATAAATAAATAAATAAAAGTATTAGTTAACTCTATTTAATGGACTACAAAAATGGCGTCAATGTTACTGAGCGTTAAAGGACCATATGACATTATAATGTGGTTTCCTCATCACAAACCTGGACCTGGAGTTGTGTTTTTTTCATTCACAAATGATTAATACACAAACCCTGCAGATTTAGGCTGAGTTCTTCCCTCAAACTGTTCCACCTTGTGAAGTAATTTAGATGATTTCAGACCTGGAATTGCCAATATCTACTGAACCAAAGGTAAAAAGTAGCTGTTAACTTGAAAATTACCGCTTCATGACAACACAAGGTGCAAAAGACGATTTTGAGCTTTGTAGATGTAGACAATGATTAATAATAAAGGATTATTCAAACAAAACACAACTCCAAGTATCTTTTTGAGAAGGTAATAATGTTTTAACATGGCTTAAAGCTCCAAAGAGTCAGTTTTGCACAATATAGGACCTTCAATATTTGCTGTAATCACATCTGCAGATAAAAAAATTAATTCACTCTCCATGGAAAGCAGTTCGTTACCCTTGATTGATGTGGAAAGCTAAGTCCCGCCCCTGGACGAAATGCAGAAAATTCAGGGAGTCCCAACAGAGTTTTGTCCAATGCAAACTGTCTAAGTATGTGTACATGTTTTTGATTTGTTCCTTGGTCCTCAGTTTCACCAGAGAGAAGAGTAGTTGAACTTAATTCTGAGCAGGTACCTCATTCTGGCCTGAGCTGGGTTATAGACGATGAACTCATTGTAAAGGAGAGAATAACCTTTAGTATTCACAGCTCCAGTGGAGACGCCAGGACCCATCGGGACTGTCATACCATCTCTGAGCAGGGAGAAGAGGAGAGAGAGAGTCAGTATTAGAAGTATTAGAACAATATACTACAAGCAGAGTTTGTAAAGTAGCCAAAAATTTTACTTAAGTAAGAGTAACATTACATCAAAATAGTATTACTCAAGTAGAAGTACATAGTAGTGGTCCAAGAAACGACTCAGGTAAGAGTAAAAAGGTATTGGGGAAAACTACTACTCAGTAAGAGTAACTTAAAAAGTAACTATCGTGCCATAACATCTGATTTATAATTTAAAGTTAATGTAATTTGAAGGACCAAATATGAAATAATGCACAAAATCCGCTATTTTCCAAGGACAGATACAAAAATGAGACGAACTTGTGTCTGAAGGAGCGCTGCAAGTATTCAGATGATTTCATATTGTCCACATAAAGCTTTTGTCACTCACGGAGTTGGTTCTTTTAACCATAAACCACAAATGAATGTGAAAATGAATTAAAGTGGATTTTTTTAAACTACAAACAAAAATTACAGTGCAATATTTATATTTTAGGAAAAAAAATATATGTTTCTGCATGTATTTAACACAATGACCCCCTCCCTTGCCTCTGGTACCCACAGAGTGACTGCGTTCTTGGGGTCAGGTCCGGTCTTGCCCAGGCCTTTGGTGCTGTGTTTTCCTGGAGGAAGTTTGTCCGCTTCATAATCAGCGTCTATCAGCTCGTGACTGTCGCCAAGGGCAACCTGAGAAAAGGGGGAAAAAAAGAAAACGAGTTATAATGCGGTAAAGCTGTTTTCATGTGTTTACACTGTGACATTGTGAGGATTTCTCTCATTCATTACTGTGAAACCCAGTGATACAAGGTCAACAGAGAATACATGATTAAACTGTCATATTATGAATAAACTCCTAAATAAACACATTTTCACACTAACTCGTTTAAATACCCAGTAACTCAATACTCAATACCAATTTTGATACCACGATGAAAATAAAAAACACTCTTTATCAGGACAACAGAATATGACAACATTAAATGGTAGTACTTTCTTTTCTATTCCCATGTGGTCTTATATGTGTGTGATCCCTCCCTCAGTGGTCCAGGTAGGTTCCCCCTTAGAGGTCCATGAGCGTATGCTAGTCTATGTGCTCTTATATTTCTGATACAGCTCAAGATCATTCTAAAGACATTCAGGAAAGCTTCATTTGTGTCCTGTGAATGGAACTTTTTCAGTATTGATATCTGCTCAAATGAGTATCTAGGTTTGATTGTAGTTTTAGTATCAAATGATCTGAAGTCTCAAACTCACCTCACAGAGCAGCAGCAGTCCTTCATTATTATTCTGCTGATTTGCAAAGCAGTAGTTTGCACTTTTGGACGACATATCGGCGAAGTAGATCCCTTTACCAAACTGAAGGAAACAAATGAGAAAAAATCAACAAAATTTTAAAACAAGCTAAAAAATAAGGTATTTTTATGTATTTAAAGTTCAAATTTACCATGTATCCAGTGAAAGGAGCTTCTGGTGGAGCGATCCTGAGCCCTTTACTGAGAATCCCGACCCAGTTAGACAAACGAGAGCCGTGCCACAACAGGGTCCTATGGAGAAATAATATGTTCACAAGTTAAAATACATGTTAACAATAATGACATGCTATTTTATGATCTATAATATCATGTTGTTTCGTCATCAAAATAAAACACAGCAGGAGTTGTGTGTTTTACACATGTTTAACACACAAACCCTGCAAAATAAGGATTGTGATGTCATGTGGTAATACATAAAGTGCTCCACTGTGTTTTTAAACTTTATAGACCTTCACTAGAATCATTTGGGTGATTTCAGTTCTGGATTTGTCAAACTCTTCTGAACTAAAGGTAAAATGTAACTGACATGTGTGAATGAAACAAAACACAACTCCAGGTCTGTTTTTGAGGAGGTAATAACATTAGCATTATTTGAGTCAATTTAGTGTTATATTTTTATCTGCACCCCTTAAAACACACTTGTTTATATGAAACACTAAACCTGTTGTGTAGGTCTTTGAGAAAGTGCTCGCTCTCTCCTTCTCGATCAACAGAGAAAATGTCCAGGATGGTCATGGTGTAGTCTTTGTGTGTGGAGGCGTGTGTTGTCTGCAGGTAACGCTCTATCACCTAAAGAGAAGCACAGTAAAAACATTTATATTTAGGAATGTAATCATATTTTTCCTTAGAGTTGCATACATTATTACGTTATATTAGTATTAAGCCTATAAGTATAAGTAATCTGTCTTGCCAATTACTAGGGATGCACCCATACAGTTTTCCCACGATTCCATACATATCTTGAGACACGGGTCACAATATCGATTTGATAACGATACATTTTAAGACGCAAAAAAACAAATCTCATGTCATTTTTTTTCTGCTGAGTATAATGACACTTAGATGTTAATGAAACAATACCTACATTCTACATCATACACTACAGAAAAACTACTATACAGCTGTTGTTTATATGTGAAGTGTTTTATTTTAGTTCATTTGGTTCAATGATTCTCAGCTCAGAATTTTAATTCAGTGAAAATAAGAACAGTACTTTTTCAGGCTATTTTATATTGTATAATATAGCCAGTCTACTCTTATAATAGACTGCTAGGGGAGTTACAGTATCAGACTTTTTCTTTTTTGAGGATGATTTGATGATTTCTTTTCCTCCTGAGTTCTCTCACTGCATACTCACGACTCATGCCTCTGTCCACACTGTTCTGCCTCCTCTAGCAGAGACAGACAGTAGCTCCTCCCACACTGCCCTGCTACAGTCTCTCCCATCAACTTTCTGGGTACTAAAACTATGTTATATTACATAGAAAGAAAGTACCTCACGTTAAATATCCAGTTGATATGATACATGTTCTGATACATGGATCTCCATTAAAACCAGTTTTAAAAGTTTAAAAGAATTTCACAATGGATTTATATAACAATGCAATGATGATTCAGCATGAATGCAGTAGTCACAGATATTATAAGTGTATAATTGCAATTTACTGTATAATGTATAAATAATGTAGAGAAAGTTTCACTGGTGGTCATCTGGACTCATCATCATCTGTTTTTTGAAATCAAAACACTCCCATGTCTACAGTGAATCACTCCTGGACGAATAAAGGACCATCTCATTGCAATTTAGAATGAATTTATGTAGTTTAAAAGTATCGTCAGTCCATCACGATATATTGCCTTATCAATATTTTGTGTCCAGCCCAACTTTGTGGGGCCCCTGCAATGCTTCTGTCAGGTCTAGTCTCTGACCTTGTATTCATTTGCGTTGGGGTCCAGTGGCTGCAGACCACAATGCAAAGACCTGTACTGACGGTCCAGAGGATGCTCATTACTGTCTCCACTCGACTGAACCATCTTCACCGCGATCTGGATGTCACTCAGAGCCTGCAACAAGAGAGATACAGAAGAAGATGCAAAATTGAGTCTTATCAATTTTAAAACATGATAAGGCCGCCACACACAACAGGATTTTTTTGGTCTTAAACGATTTTTAAATGTGTGACAAAAAGCGCACACCACAGACACAAGAAGAATCTTAAGACTTAAAATCTTTGATTGCCAAGACTGCAGCGGGATATGTCACAGGATATAAAGTTGTGAGCGCGATCTCGTCAGCTGTTTCCCATCTACAGTAAAACCACTCACTTTGAGACTCAAAGTTCAAAAGATCAGAGCACTGCACTTCTAGTTTAGATACGAGGTCAAAACTGTGTTATTATTATATGTGAAATGTGGTGTAATACTTCAGATACATGAGTTTTAAAGCATTAATGTTTGGTGATAAAGTCCACAGAAATTAGAGTTACTATCGCTCATCAGCAGCTTCACCTCGATCTGTGCTCTGTGTGGATGTAAACAGACACACGTGAAAAACTACTCTCACCTTTTTACTTTTAAAGAACACTTCAAACTGGATTAATAGCGCGGTTTTGTGGACTGGATGTCATTATTTGTGGAGGACAATTTCTATGGATAATGTGGATAAGATGTTGCATTTTAAATTTACCACTTTACAAGAGGTGAGGAATAAAGTCTTCTTATTATTTTTGCTATTTACCGAGTTTGTATAGTGCACGTCTGTGTGCGTCACTCTTCTGCCCATGACGCTCGGTTTCTTTGATTTTTCGTGGTTATGATCTGACACTGACACCACACACAAGAAGTGCAGAAGGTTCAACTCAAGGACAGGAAATCACAGCCAAAATGAGGCACTACCTCACAACTATCTTCAAATTTTTTGGCAATGTTTGACAATGTGTGCATTGTGTCACCATGGTAACTACTGACCATTCTGCCATACACATACATATAGAACCCCCCTCAGCGAGATTTCACTGGAAAGTATCAATGAAACAGTGTGTGGAATATACAAATGTTACATAGTGCAGCTTTGTATTTTACCTCTAAAAGTTCAATCTTTTGCTTCAGTTCCTCCTCTGTGCGGATGATGGGAGGCGTCTTTAACCTGAAAATAGGTTCATAGTTCATTTTAGTGATGTATTGACTTCATTTATGTTCATATATATTATGATTTTCCTGACCCAAAATCATGGGGGATGCGTGTGTAGAATTGGTTACAGGCTTCCAGAAGCTCTCGATTTCCTCCTTTCTTTTTCAAACACTCCTCGATTTTCTTCAGCGCAGCGTATCCAGCTCGAATCTGCTCTGTGGTCAGTTTACCTGCAAAACAAATCACCTTTTTAAATATTTTTACATTTAATTTGAATTTTAAAGTCACTATTTGTATAAAGTGGCTAGACTCACGAAGAAATGAATGAATGAAATGAATTAAAAGCAGTCTTAAACAACATAAAATCAGTTGTTTTTTGTTTAAATGTGCACTGTGTAACTTTTCTGGTAGGGGGTCTGCCACGAGCTTAATTCCATGGAGATATTTTTGCTTTGCCTGAATGGTTTCACAGTGTGGCACTAAGCTCACCTATGTTGCATTTATTAAATTTTTTGTGTTTTACTGCTGAAAAATACTATGAAGAACATGCATTCTTACAATGATGGAGCTCAATTCTTGGCCTGGAAGCACTGCAGACTTATCTCCATAGAAATAGATACGTTTAATGCCATACTGTGAGACATTCTCACCAAAGCAACAACATCGCCAAGAAGACAAGCATCCACCAGAAAGTTACACAGTATACATTTATAATATAAAAAAAGTTGAAATTTCAAATAACACAATATTGTGACAGCCTTCTTTAGACATTAGGGGAATAGGTAATTAACTGAGAAATGCTCACATTTTCATACAGCGCTTTTCCACCTTCAAGATCCAAAGGAAACGCTCACCTATTCACACACACATTTACACAAAGTGTACACAGACACTGGGGGCGAGGTAGGTTAAGTGTCTTGCCCAAGGACACGACAACATTAGTCTGTAGGATCTGAAATCGCACCACCAACCTGTGGGCCAGTGGATCTGACCGCTCAACTAACAACGTTAAATGTGAGCGCTGGATTCGAACCACCAACCTTCTACTGTCCCCCAGATTAGAAATTGAGTCAAAGATGTAAATGATTGAACACTGCAGGCCTAAAGATTTTTGCTCCTGTGAGTCAGATTTTATCCCTGTGTTTGTGACTGACCCAGAGGAGCTTTGCGAGTGTCAAACTTCATCTCCAGCACACACTCCTCCATGGCCTTCAGGTCACAGATCAGCTCCAACAGAGACTGGATTTTACTGTCCAAAGATGACGGCTTCTTCACCGCCGCAGTGTCCAGCTCTGTTTTATTCTCCTCCTGAAATGATACAAGTTTAAAATGCAGGAAATGAGATACAATTATTGTTACATGACCATCAGTTTGAAGACGTAATATGAAACATTATATGTTGAGGGTCTGCCCCCTGCTTGTTTCCATAGAGATGCTATTACTTTGCCTGTAATGTTCTACAATATAGCATTAAACTAATCTCATTTATTTCACTACTTGTGTTTTCTTGCTTAAAAATGGAAAAATGGAAAAACATGCATTCTTATTGTGTGCCTCTCTCCACAGAACTGACTTGTCGCTTGGTGTAAAGGTCCCACCAGCTTCTTTTCTCCATGGATTTAGCTTAGTTGAATGCTAAATTGCGTAACATTCTAGGAGAAGCAAAAACATCTCCATGGAAACAAGCAAGTGGCAGATCCTACCCCAGAAAAGTGACATTGTCCACCTTAAAACAATGATATCAGTGTTAACAGTAGTCCTACCTTGTCATTGGTGCTGTAGTCCATAAACACAAGGTCATATTTTCCAGGCACTTTCTCAAAATACGCTCTGTTCTGGTCCCAGTTGTATTTGGTTTTGTCGAAAAATCTACAGGGTAAAAACACAAGAAGAAGTCAATACTGCAACTAAAAAATTGTGCATTGTGTAACTTTTCTGGTAGGGGGTCCGTTAAATGCTTTTCGTCATGGAGATGTTATTGCTTTGTCTAGAATGTTTCACAGTATGGCATTAAACCTTTCTATCTTCATGAAGACCAAAAAAGACCAAGTTACAGGTCAGATCTGTGGAGAGGCGACCCCGCTCACAGACAGAATACCTGTTTTTCTAGGTATTTTTGGGCTATAAAACCACCTGTAATTGAATAAATGTAATGTGGAGCTGTTTAATGTCATACTGTGGAACATTTCAGACAGAGCAATGATATCTCCATAGAAACAAACAAATCAAAACGTTACATAGTGCACCTTTAAAATTTAAATGCTCTCACTTTTTCTTGAACACATCTTTAGCTTTAAGCAGGTCTCCTCCACACGATATCAGGTTGTTCTGACCAACTTTTCCAACTAAAATAAAACAATTAAAACGTTAAACTACAGAATATGTTTTGGTTATAGAAATGTTGTGCTATTTCTTTAAATGTCCTATATTACATGAAGTTGACTCTTGTGAGCTTGAAGTCATGTCATAATGTTGTTACCGCCTCAAAAACATATGTAGATTTATGTTTTGTTTTATTCATAATAATTAATAATTCTTTATTATTACTCTGTGTACATCTCCAAAGTTCAAAATGCTCCACAGTGTGATGTCATGAAGTGGTAGTGTTCAAGTGAACAGCTCCTTTTACCTTTAGTTCAGTAGAAATTAGCAATCCCAAGGTTCAAATTATCTAAATGATTGTAGTGAAGGTGTGTGGAATTTAAAAACACAGTGGAGAACTTCCTGTATTACCATATGACATCACAGGGTGGAACTGAGTGTTTTCATCTTAAGAAGTCGTGCTAAATATGCAGGGTTTGTGTGTTAAACATGTGAGAATGAAACAAAACACAACTCCAGGTCTGTTTTTGACGAGAAAACAACAATAGAACATGGATCAGAAAATAATGTAATATGGACCCTTTAATTACCTCGCCCCCATCTCATCCAAACGCTGTAAGATTTTGAATTGTCATCTTCCAAAAGTTGAATCAGGTAGTATTTGTTGTTGTTGAATTGTACATTTGTCTGAAAAATAAATATAACTGAATATCCACTATGCCATAGTAATGCAGAGAGAACACGCACACTGCCAGATATTGTCATTGTAACTTAATGTGATAGAAATTTATATTGTAGAAAGATTTTTCTCAACCTGTCTTTGTGTATGAATGTGATTTCTACCTTAGACCAGATCACTCATTAACATGTAGAGCTTCAGCAGATACAACTGTCCCCACCCTCAGGAAACTGTGCTGTCTTAAATGTTGTTGACTGAATTTCTGTATAAATACTCAGATGTCAGATGCTTTGGGGGAAAATGCTCTAACCATCTCCTCAGAGCATCCCCCTCTGAGTACATTACATTTGAGGACAGGTAAGACAACACTCAGTTTCCTGAAGGTGGGGACAGTTGTGGCAGCTGAAACTTCACACATGTTAATGTTCGGTCTGGTCTAAGGTAGAAATCACGTTCATTTACACAAAGACATATTGAGAAAAATCTTTCCACAATATAAATTTCCATCACACTTAATTACCTGATTTAACATGACGTCGTAAACATCTTTTCCTTCACAGTAAACATGAGCCTGGGGACAAGACAAACATAAAATTCAATAAAATAAACATTGATACTTAAAGGTGACCCAATTTTTTCCCATCTAAATCTAAATGTGTCTTGCCCCAGTACAGATACATGTACTATCTTGTATAAGCAGCTTTTGAGGTCAAAATGAGACCACTGTGAACAGTGTGCATCTAATTATAAAGTGTTTTATTGTCCAATTACCAGGAAGTGCACAATCACATGCTTGACTCATTTTGGTGAATGATTAGGATGCTCTGAATGCAGAAGTTAAGTGAGAAAGAAATTTGGAACCACTGCAAATGGTTTGAAACTAACTAGATCTGTTTATTTATGTTTTAAGAGGGTAAAAAACAGATACAGCAACTTTAGTTTATAGAGCAACATATAACATAATAATAATATAATCATTTTAAACTAAACAATATGTTTTGGTTATAGAAGTACTGTGTTGTTTCTTAAAGGTCCAATATTACGCTAAATTGACTCTTGTGAGCTTTAGGTCATGTTATAATGTTGTTACCTCCTCAAAAACAAACCTGGAGTTGTGTTTTGTTTCATTCACACATGTTTAAGTAAATGTTTATTATTAGTCTGTCTACATCTCCAAAGCTCAAAATGCTGTGTACCAACTTGTGATGTGATAAAGAGGTAATTTTCAAGTTAACATCTACTTTTTACCATTTTTTTCTGTTGAGACTGTCAATTCCAAAGCTGAAACTAACCAAATGATTCTAATGAAGGTGTGTGGAGTTTAAAATACGATGGAGCACTTCCCAAATTATATCAACCTATAACATACTAAAAACATAATCATTTCAAAATGTACCTTTCCGAGTTTGGCTTTGCATTCAGAGTCCACAGGAGCCTTCCCCTTCATTACCACCGTCTTCACTGTTTCTGTACAATAAAAGAATGAAAAGAAGAATAACAGAATAAATCTAGAATAAAAGTGAAATAAAAGAAGAAATTAAAGTAGAATAAAGAATAAAAAGAAGAATAAAAGAAGAAATACAACTAGAAATAACGTAATAGACCATTTTCAAGATAACACTGAAAGGTGCACTATGCAACCTTTTATGAGTGGAGTCTGCTTTCTGCTCTCTTGATGTCATAGAGATGTTTTTACTTTGCCATGTTCCTTTATTCAATTCAATCGAAATGTATTTGTTTTTGCAGAACACATACACTGAAAATATGTGTTTTTCTTGTGAGGGGGCTCACCTCTCCACAGTCAGGGCTGCAGAGGGTGACCAATTTGTTCTAAATTTTAGCAAGTCTGACTAAAAATTCACCTGCCAGATCCTCACTCCTTCCTGTGTCCTCTCTCCTCATTATAAGTATGGATTATAATATAGAACACACTTGAATTGCTGTTTTCTTTAAGAAATAAAAGAAAAAAGCATGAATTCACTCTCCCCCCCTCCCCTCTGCACATGCACAGACTTTTAACACTGCTCCCTCAGGTCACTCTGGAGCTCAGAGCTTAATATGAACCACAGGTCTCATAAGCTTTTTTTTCTTTTTCATCTATTTGTGCAGGAGAAAGAGTATTTACCTTTGGAAGGCAGCATCACACCTGAAGATCCTCCACACTGTGTTAATTTACTAAAATCATCTGAGGCTCCCTATGAGCCAGGTAAAAATGAAAATAAAAGTAAACAACAAAAGACAAAGATCAACTATTGAAATTAGGAGCTCTCACTCTGCACATGCTAAAGTAAATGAGTGAATGGACCAGATTTATGAAGAGCTTTTTTGGGCACTCAAAGACATTTTACATCGCATTATTCATTCACTCCACACTCAGTGGCAGTAAGATACTATTGCAGCCACAGCTGCCCTGGGTCAAACTGACAGAAGTGAAACTATCAGCCTACACAATCTGCCCCTTCAACCACCACCAACATCCAAACTCATACTAGGCAACGTGGGTAAAGTGTCTTGCCTAAAGAAAAACAACTAATAAGAACTCAGTCTCCCATCCAAGTACTAACCAGACCTTGCCCTGCCCAGCTTCTTAGATCTGATAATAAATATAAAGATTCTTAAAACCACACACCACAGACTCATTTTTGAAGCTAATATTTATTTCAAAATGTTTTATTAAGTAAACTCAAATAAGATACCAAATAATTCTGTTGAACTTAATATTACATCATATTCCAACTATATTTTTTGTCTTTAAGAGGCAAAAATTCTTAAGCCCAAAACTGACTTACATTTCTTTAGCCTCATTGCAAAATAAGTCATTTTCAAAGGTTTCTCGAAATACAAAAATAAACTGCATATGTCAGTTGCATGTATGTCAGTAAGACAATTGGGGCAGTTTGTGTTTTCTGGGTTATAAAAGTTTTCTGATTGGCTGAGGATGGAGCCAATGACACATACAGATGCCGCAGTGTCGAGAGAGTGGGACTTATAAGGCAGTTACTATGTTATGAGGCCAGCAACTTCTGTCAGCAACTCAACATCTGTCTGGAGTACAAAAGATTTTGAACATAACTGTAAGTCTTATTACAATAAAGTCTTTACCTTCGACCTTGACTTCTTCTTTGGGGGCAGAATTAGTTTTCATTTGACTTTTGTTGGGTCCTCTACGTTTCTTTGGAGCCGGTGGTTCCTCTGTCTCTTCCTCTTCTTCTTTAATTTCCGCGTCGAGTCCATTAGCAACGTCACTGCTTTCTAATCCTTCATTCTTGATTTCTGAAAATCATTTTACAAAACAAAGTTAAAAATATGTAAATAAATCTAAAACATGATCACATATAAATTATTAATACAGGTGCACTGTGTAACTTTTTGGTTGGAGGTCTGTCACCTGCTTGTTTCTATGCAGATGTCACTGTTCTGCTCGAAAAGTTCCACAGTATGACATTAAACAGCCCTACCTTACATTTATTCAATTACAGGTGGTTTTATAGCTCAAAAATACCTAGAAAAGATTCAGATTTAATTAATGTTGGAAGTAGTAACTGGAGCCTACATGTAATTTAAAATATTAACAAGGAAACAGTGTATTTATATAAAAATAGATTTAACTTGCGAATCATGAGTTTAATCTGACTTTTTACATTTAAAGATGTACTATGTAACTTTTTGGTTGGGAGTCTGTCACCTCCTTTTTTCTATCCAGATGTCATTGCTCTGGAATGTTCCACAGTATGACTTTAAACAGCTCTACTTTATATTTATTCAGTTACAGGTGGTTTTATAGCTCAAAAATACTTAGAAAAACAGGCATTCTGACTGTGAGTGGAGTTGCCTCTTCACAGATCTGACCTGTAACTTGGTCTGGTTTGATTTCCATGAAAATAGAAAGGTTTAATGCCATACTGTGAAACATTCCAGACAAAGCAATAACATCTCCATAGTGAAAAATATTTGGCCGGCCCTCCACCAGAAAAGTTACAGAATGCACCTTTTCGTCTTTCTGCTGTTGTGCCATATAAATCCTTATAATCTAAATGAAATGATTAGTTTACAAATTTTGGACGACTAAGACACCATCAACCAATTCATCAACTATAAGACTAAACTCCTACATCCCTAGAATCTTTATTGTCTGCCCTCTGTTGAATGACATTTTAATATAAGGTAATTCTATGTAAAGACACACCTGTTTTCAACGTCTGTGCACGGATCTTTCTCTTGTATTTCGTGACCGGATTGATTTGTAACATCTTTTTCAGGTCCATGTCGTATTCTCTCCCAGACTCCAGACTCAAAGTGAACGATGTTTTTCCTGAAGCCAGAGCCGAGTCCAGCTCTCTGCAAACAGACTCAGGGTACGGCTCCCACTGGTCCTCATCCCCCTTCCACTGCCATACTGACAAATACACACAGATTTAAAGATGCACAGTTAAGCTTGTCTGGTGGAGGGTCTCGTCACCAGCTTGTCTCAGTAGAGATGTGGTGAGAATGTTCCACAGTATGGCCATAAATTTAAGAATCTCCATGAAGACTTGCAAGCCAAACTACTGGTTAGATTTGTGGAAAGGCGACCCTACTCACAATAAGAAATTATATATTTTAAAAGATATTTTTGAGCAATAAATAACACCTGTAGTTGAATAAATGCAAGCCAGATTTGTTTAATGCCATACTGTGAACAATTTTATCCAAAGCATTAACATCACCATGGAAACAAACGGCAGACCCTTTCCAGAAAAGCTACAAAATGTCGCTTTAAACAAGTTAATATAGTTATATCTCAGTAAATAAAAATAAAACTGTAAGGCCAAATTTGTAACCTGAATGGCATAATAAGTTTATTAAAAATTTAGTCAATATGTAATGTAAGAGTCTTGTTATTGTGGACCCACTCTTGTGTCTTAATAATAAAATAAAATACAAAATAATAAGAAAAACAATAATATTTTTAAGAACATAATGCACAAATGCAGTTTGTTTGGAGCCCATTCTATCATAACTAATAATACATATAATTAATGTCAAAGATATTAATCAGATCTAGTAAGACATTCCCAAAGCTGCTGCCGTTTAGACACATATTTTAAATACAAAAATAAATGTCACTGGTAGCTAATTGCATTTGTTACTGTCTCCCAAAACTTGTACACCAACAGTTCAACAATGAAAGCATCACCTATTCCTATAGTTAATTTCTCAATGTTTACAATTTTCCAGTAATGCTAAGAGAATATGCAATTGTTTTTGACGCCATCCCTTCTGGTGTGAAAATGTTAATCATGTCCACTTATGTACACGTTTCTAATGATGGCCCAGCTAAGACAACTAACAAATGTATAAGAGAACTAATCACAAGGGAGTCTATCAGTAAACCAGTTTCTGTTTTTGTTTGGAGCAATACTCTTACAGACATTAAATGGTACGATGTTTGGCTTTTGTCTGGAAAATATTTTGTAACTAAGACTAAGATTTCGCTTAAATATACATCATCTTTGCTTATTCTGTCATGGTGTTGAAGAAACGGTCACCCATGTTTTTGTTTGTGAATAGAAAGCTTGGTACAAACCTACAATTTAATGTAAGAATGTATTTTTTGGAGCCTTTGAGAAAGATTTTCCCACAGTCTCTCTTGTCCTGTTACATAAATTCTCAAAATGATTGCACAAATCCCAAAGCCATGAAAACAAAAGCACTAGGGCTGGGTATCACTGAGAAGCTGCCGATACAATACGTTTTTCGATACAGTGCACTTTCGATTTAATACGATTCGATATCATATATTTCAAATCAATTCGATATAGTTCGGTAAAAAAGAAAGGCTACATCATTGCTGCGATATTAATAGTCTTTATTAAACTACAAAGTTTCTGCAAAGTTAATATATAAAATGCCCATTCTTCTCAAAACAGTGAGTGTGTCTTATGTGCTGCATAAACAAGTTTCCTTTCTCCAAACATGCAACACAATTGTGGCTCTTTCACAAAATTATTTAGTAAAATATATCCTAAAAATACTATTGGCGATATATCGATATACAGCAGCCCATGATATCGATACAGTATAATGAGGTAATAAGGAGGTAATAATTTTAAAAATAATAAAATAAAAATCTGTCTCCCTAAACAAACATGCCTGCTTAGCTTCTCCTGGTTTGCTAGCACGAAACACGCACTAACCTGTTTTGGACTCGCCTTCACCATTTTGACTGGCGCTGTTCTGGCTCTTATTTCTTGTACTTCTTGATCGCCTCATGATGGATTAAAAGAGTCCGTTTTTGGACAAATTTATGGAGAAAAAGGAGAGAAAAAGACGGAGAAAGTTTCCCTGTGTCTAATGTTTAGGCGCCGGTGAGGATCGCGTAATGGGAAGAGGCAGCACTCCGATAGAGTAAATAAATATAAATAATTGGCCATCAAAAGTTTATTTATGCAATTGGGTGGAATTTTGAATGTTTTATTATCTTTATATTTAGCAGTTACTTTTTTTGAATGTGAAACTGTATTTTACAAATATGATTTAATGTGTATATTGAGTGATTGCTCTTGCTTTGAACAGATCTGTTTTTGTTAGCGGAACTTTTTACTCCTTCCGCTGTTGCTGCTACACGGACTTATTTTGTTGAAGGACACATCTTGGAAAATGTGCCCTCCTGTCATTCCGAACAATCAAGATAAAAGTCATACTAAACCAAAGTAAAGGACACTATCAGAATAACCTAAAATGGCTTTACGGAGCTTTAGCGCTTGTGGTTTCTGTCACAGAGTTCTTGCGGTGAAGACAACGTTGCGGGTGAGTGGAACTAACATTGGAATTTGAATGTATTTGGAGGATAAGCTCCATCTCGTTTGTGAGGGGGTCCTCATAGTCACAACAACAGAAGACAGATACAGTAGGGCAGACAGGAGATTACATACATTCAATTGAACACAGAAAAAACAAAACAACAAAAAACACAACCATATACACACACATCCACTAACACATGACTCTCAGACACAGAATAAATCCAGTTTTAACAAAACTAAGACAGAGTTCAAATACAGTCACAAAAAGCAATTACACGGGTTATGTAAATGTTGCACCAGAGCATTTTTCAATGAAGGGACAGAAGTTAATGCTCGAATCGATGAGGAAAGATTGTTCATATCAAAGAGAGCTTTATATGTAAATGAGTGTTTTCCTATTTGTTTTTTGACTCTTGGGACAACAAAAAAATATCTGTTCTGCGTGGAGTAAACTGTAGGAGGATCTGAATGGAATTAAATACTGTTTGATATATTCAGGATAACTGAGATGAATGCATTTAAAAATAAATAATAACCAGTGAAGTTGGAATCAGGAGGACAGAGTGAGCCGGGACAATTGGTGATCCATCACACAGTGGTGAGTTCTGAAGGGACAGCGGAGAATAAACCTGCACAGACTGTTATTGCATTGCAGCATCTCGGACTAGTATTTAGGTCAATGACATATTTTCCCACATATCGTTCCTAACTAATGTTAATAGTTTGATCAAGTTAAATGTTTGTTGTAAAGCTGTTGCTGATGTTTTATATTCACATATTTAAGATATACACACTCAATTCTGAGTCTATGAATTTCTGTATAGTCTGTGCACTAAAAGGGGTGACAACGCTGCAAAAAAAGCTTCATCAAAATTTAATTTAAACACTTAAATCTATCGGAAAATGACTTAAAATTAGTGAAATTATCTGTCCGTGCAACAAGATAATTTTACTTCACAAGATATGTTAAAATAAACTACCTCTCGACTAGAATGAAGCAGTGTCAGAACTAGTAAGTAGATAATAAATCTGAAAACAAGATGAATAACCTGACATAAGTTTTAAAATCTTACCAGATCAGAGAAATTTGCAGTAAACGTGATTGGTTAGGGTGACCAGACGTCCCTATTTGCCTGGGACAGTCCCAGTTTTGAGCCCTGTGTCCCATGTTCCTGCAGATTTATCCAAAACCATTGATTTGTCCAAGTTTTATACAAGAAATGTCCCAGTTGTCCCTATTTTTGACCAGTTTGATCCCTGCCAACAGTAAAGAGGGGCATAAGCATTTGACATTTGTTTAGGTAAAATACAGAAAAGCTGCTTAAAAATGACCAAAACACAAAGAAAATGTGACTCTAGTGACTCGCAGAACAGTTTTTCTTAATTACTCACTCAGAAACGAAACATGCAGGCTTTTCAGTAGGTACAGTGAGTTACTATAGTGATGACCAAAATCTACAAGCCTCAGTCTAGTTACATTATAATAACTTTTTCCCCAGGGAATGAGCACAGCTGCCAAACTTCAGCCTCATGCAGATTTCCTAAATGGAGCACCTCACAGAAAACATCCAGGAGTCACAAACCTGAAAACTCTACGTTTACCTGAAAAACTACAGGTGGCTGCTCGCTCCATCATTCACAGTGAGTACAAGTTAATAAATCCTATCTTATATGGGCACTCCAAAAATTATCTTGTGAGATTTTTACCTCAAAAAATGGTTACATGTTGGTGAGTTATAGCTCTTATAGTTCCAAAAAGCGTGTGTGTGTGTGTGTGTTTCATTCATAGGTGGATTTGTTGTGGTATTGATACCCTGAATCTAAGAAAACATTATTTTGTCAATATTTTGTTTAAGTGATTGTTGTCTTTTCTGCAGGGGCTCAAATAAAAGGTCTAGATGTAAAGGCGCAGAATCTTGTGGACTTTTTGTGGAGTCGTAAACGAAAAATGGAGGACAAAGCTTTGAGGCAGAAGGCACTGAACCTGGAGAGAGAGCTGTGGAGCAAAGTTACAGAGAAACAGAGGTGAGAGAGAAGAAGAATATCATAAAATGTAATAATAATCATACATTTTATTTATGTAGCTCTTTTTAGGACACTAAAATATGCTAAACAGTACACATATTAAAAATGTCAATAAAGAGAAATGAACAAATAATACAAAAAAAGATAGAAATGGTAAATCTTTAAGAGAAAATAAGATGAGGAGAATTTTGAAGTGAATGTGTTGAGGGGAGGGATGGGGAGCCCGTGGAGTTTCTGGAGGAGGCAGGCAGTAATTTATTGAAATGTATTAAGAGTTTATTATTATATATATTTTACTATGTCCTTTATAGATGTCGATGAACAACTTTTGGAGGAACGCATACAGAAGAAAGTACTCTCAGAGTTGAGGAGAACCACGTACCACTGGAAACAGCTCAAGTAAAACACTCAATTTCCCTTTTTTTTCCCCAACACTGGTTGCAGTTACATGTACACCAAAATCTGATTATTATCTGATTTCTGGACTTTTTAGATTACTGTCTTAAATTGCATGTATGCCTATCTGATCTTATCTCAGCAAGACCATGATCTGAAAGAAAACGAGATGCTTTAGCACTTTACATGTCATTTTAGTAATCTTATCACTCTAAAAATCTGTTAATCATCACATTTCACATGTAATCACAGCCAACACCCTCAAATTAATGTAGAGTCTCAGTGGCACAGTGGGTTAAGCATTTACACATGAACCAGAGGATTGGTTTTGCTATTGTAAAAACCTTGAGATAATGATGCAACATTTTTACTGTGGGACTCATGGGTTTCAGCTTCCTGTGATACTTTGAGGACTTTTGCCGATTCAAAAGGTGTTATATTTGCAGCTCATGTTTTTATCGCTTCATTTAAAAGAGATGAGCCTTCTTGTGGGCTCCTGTGTCAGTTGCATGAAGTAGTTTCGGTATCGTTCTATAGCATTATATCACTCTTTAAAATGTGTTATCGTGACAGCTTTATCTGAAAGGCATGGATACGCAAAGTCATTAATATGAAACTAATTGCGTATTTCTTCTTGTTCTGTAATAACTGTTCCAGATTCGACGAGGAGATGGGAGTGATTTACATGGCGGCTCGTTTGGCTGGAGGATATGCTGCAGTGAGGAGAGCGCTCAATGAGGTCTGTACTGTCACTTTATGGTAGGGGGTCCGTCACCTGCTTGTTTCCATGGATATGTAATTGCTCTGCCTGGAATGTTCCTCAGTGTGACATTAAATAGCTCTACTTTACATTTATTCAATTACAGGTGCTTTTATAGCTCAAAAATTCCAAGATAAACAGGCATTTTGACTGTGAGCGGGGTCGCCTCTTCACAGATCTGACCTGTAACTTGGTCTGTTTTGGTCTCCGTGTAGATAGAAAGGTTTAATGCCATACTGTGAAACATTACAGACAAAACAATAACATCTCCATGGAGAAAAGCATTTGATGGACCCTCCACAGAAAAGTTACACAATGCAAAAACATTTTACAGTTAAAGTGGTAGTATGTAACTGGGGGTGGAAACACATGATGCCATATAAATATACTTAAAGCCATACTTTGTAACATTCTCCGTGGAGATAGAAGTTGACATACTGTGGAATATTATAGCAGAAGGAACAAAATCTCCATGAAAACAAGCAGGTAAGACCCTGCTCCAGACCATATAAGAGTCACATTTTCATAGAGAATACAGATATGTTGATCTAAAGGGAGAGTCATTTTACTTAGTTTTGTTCACAGTAAATAAATGATCTGTCTCCATTTCAGATAAAGAAGAGAGACACCTCCTTCGCTCCGGAGTCTCTTTTGGATTTTGGATCAGGCCTGGGAACAGTTGCTTGGTCTGTACTACACTTTTATAAACAGGCTACAGTCCTTCACAGATGTTGTTCCTTTTCTTATCTATACTTTTCCTTCAGGGCATCTCATTCATGTTGGCCTGACTCTCTGAAGGAGATGGTTTGTGTGGACAGCTCTGGGCCCATGAACACTTTAGCAGAGCGGCTACTGAAAGGTAAAACAGATATTATCAGGTGCAATCAAGTAATCTGTATCAGTAGCATTTCAGATTTGAGATTGTTTAACCCATTTTGTCTAAATCCCTTTTGGATTGAATTTTAAGATTGTGACAAATGCTTCTTCTCATAGTCATGTAAGAATACACTCAACACCACAAACCAGATGCGATGTGCTCTAGTTTCATTAGTGGGGTGCACGCTGATTGTGTTGTGACAGTGCTCTGTAAAGTCCAATCTTTTCTGGCGTGGTGTTTGTAAAGTGTGTCTGTGACAGGTGACAACGAAAAAGAAGAACCACACTTCAAACATGTCTATTTCAGACAGTTCCTTCCAGTGTCTCCAAAAGTAAGTTCATTTTTAAATAAAGCTAAAATCAACCAGGAAGAATGTATGTTCTCCTATTTCCTGTTACGCTGTCAGCCCATCACAGCCTTGCGCTTTAATTGCTAAAAATATGCCTTGACGAATGCATCTTTACGAGTGGGTGTCGCCTTGTCACCGATCTGTAAACCAGATTGGTGTAAAACCAGAAAAGTTACATAGCGCATCTTTAACATATCTATTATACTGTCCCTTCATTATATCTCTAGTGCCTCTACCTACTGAAGTCTAAATACCTTTAGAAATATGTATAATTGATATGTAATTATTATTTGTATTGTTATGACTCGATTAATAGCTCGTGTTTTGTGATTGCAGGTGCAGTTCGATTTGGTGGTAGCAGCGTTCACTCTCTCCGAACTCCCCAAAGCAGCCGACAGAGAAGATGTAGTGCTCACTCTGTGGAGGAAAACAAACAGATATCTGGTTTGTGCAAAGAATCTGTTAAACTGACTTGTACTTACTGTATTATATTTTTATATGTATTTTAAAGTCACCATTTCTAGAATAGTGTGCACATTTGACAAGCTTTTAAAACATCATACAAGTAATGCAATTCTTTATGCATGCTGTAATGTGATGCGGAGTGTAGCTTTGTTGTTTATAGAATTGAAGGTGGGAGAGAAGTCAAAAATTGTACTAAAGATAGAGTAACACTACTTCAAAATAATATTACTTGAGTAGAAGTACAAAGTAACAAATAAAAAAGGTATTTGTGAAAAGTACTCAAGTAAGAGCAACTTAAGTTTAAGAGTAAATAGCGTTGATTTGTCAGTGCAAAGGCTGAATCATTTTAGAAAATATTGAGTTGAAATTGAAGTAACTAAACTGACAAACTAATACGAGAATCCTGTGCATTTCTAACATGTTTGTACAGGTCTAATCTACAGGGTTAGCACGTAGCAAAACAAAAAATCAACAAAAACAAAATAAGTAATAGATGTTACTCGTGATTTCCCCCTTTGCTTTTTTCAGGTGCTTGTGGAGAATGGGACCAAAGAGGGACATCAGATGCTCATGGAGGCCAGAGACACTTTACTAAATGTGAGTAAAATATGACTAATGCAAATCACCATGAGCAGCACTTTGGAAAGAACTGTTGTTCGTAAAATGTATAATGCAGAAAATCACTTGGTAAAAATATCTATAATTGTATTTTTCCAGAAACAAGAAAAGATTGTCCATGACTTCAGACCAGCTTCAGTGTTTGCTCCTGTAAGTGAAAATCAGTTTTATTTTTATTATATTTACTCTATTAAAGGTACATGATGGGCATACCATCTCCTTGTCTCCATGGTGATGTTCTTGCCTTGTCTGTAATGTTCGACACTATAGCATTTCTCTCACAACTCATCCATCTTACATTGATTCAGTTGTAGGTGTTTTAAGATATTTTGAAAAACATGCTTTCTTTTGAGTGTGATCTTGGGTTACCTCTCTGCAGATATGACTTGTAATTTGGCCCAGTGTTCTTGTAATTTCACCCAGTGTTTTCACCTGCTTGTCTCCATGGAAATAGATATATTTAAATGCCACAGGGTGGAACATGCCAGCCTAGGCAATAACATCTCTCAATATGAAACCTATTTTTTCTCATAATATATGTTTTTCTTTCAGTGTCCTCACGAAATGATGTGTCCGAAACTGACCAAAGAACCTGTTTTTCCCTGTAACTTCCAGCAGAAATACCACACACTATCTTTGCCTGGGGTGAGACTTCAACTTCCTTATATCCTTTTATATTTTACTTTATACAGTACATTTAGTCATAATTCTATTTCTTCATTGGTTTTACAAAACAAGCACATTGTATGTGCAGGTTTGAAGTAAACAACTAACTAAATAAAAAAAAACATTTAAAAAATTAGACCTAGTGCTAATTTGTGTTTATCATTAGCTATATTACATTTAACGACTGTTGTAGAATAAATTACACTACAACTTTTTTCAACCCAAGGGTTGAAAAAAGAGGCATGAGGATTGAGTTTTAATACAAGAGAACTATATCAACCTCTGTGTTGTTTATTAAGTTGTTGCATATTTTGTCCTGGTTTGATCGAGGTTTAGTCCTAGTTAGATTTAGTCTAACCTGAGACTAAATCTTGAACGAAACCTGTACTAGAGCAGAACCAAACCAAGTCTACATCAGGACTAAACCTCGATCAAACCAGGAAAGTTTTGATGTGGAATGCAGTTTTAATTGTGCAACTTTGTTTTGCAGCAAATTTCTCACCTGACTGAAAAGTTTAGTTACTTGATTCTTACTCGAGCTGATCCCAAATCCCTGGTCCCTGGTCTGGACTCTGGTCTGGACCCTGGATTGGATTGGGCCCGGCTCATTGCTCCGGTTCTGCCTCGGACTCGTCACGTTCATTGCAGAATGTGCTGCACAGATGGACAGTTACAGCATGTGGTGGTGACTCCCAGAAAACACGGGAGGTAAGAAACTGTAGCCTGCCCTCTATAGTTAAAAAAAGGTACTGCAGATAGAGGACACACGAGTTTGTCTCATTCTCAGTATATGGACAGCCCATGCCTCATGTGAAAGCTCAAAACCTCCAGAATTCCCTCACTGAGCTGACTGAGGGAGAGCCAATCTTGAGAACCAAAACACCAAAGTATAACAAACAACTTGACCATAATCACATCCAGTGTTTCTGTAATTAAGAATAAAATGGCATTCAAGTTGTTGATTGGTAGTAGTTAGAAAGCAAAGTCTTTTGTTTTGGTGGTGTGAAAAGTTGAGGTCCACTGCTATAGATTTATTCCCACAACATATAGTATTAATATTTGTATTTATACATTTTAATGTTATGTCACCCTGCATTTTTCTTACAATCAAATAAAAGAACCATGGATCATTGATAAGAATTCCAAACATTATATGGTAGTTTTTTGTGCATATATACATAATAACAGCTTTATTGTGCATGTTAAAATAATCTACATTTTGTGTTTCAGAGATGTGTACAGATGTGCACGCAGCAGTGATTGGGGAGACCAAATTCCAGTGGTTCAAATAACAGATAGCGAAGACCACAGTGAATCTGAAGAACAGTGACCCCCAGTGGAAATAGAGGGAACTTTACTATAGTGGAATTATTCTTACATTAAACACAATTCACCACAACGCCTGTATGTTTGATATTATAAGTATAACAGGAGATGGAGACAGAACATTAAAATATTATTTACCATAAACCTCTGTGTGAATCACTGCATACATTTACATGGTCAGAATAATCCCAATATTAGATCTGATTTTGGTGTGTGTTTAAATTCACAAGAGAAATTTGATCATAAAAACAACTGGTGACATGTGACAGTGAATCAGTGGGTTTTTAGAGGAACTGTTGTATTTGGAAGATAAAAGTACAATGAATTTTAAAATCATTCTTTAAATCTTCAACATTTTCTCATTGGCCCTCGCCCCTAACTTTTTGGCCCTCGCCACTAACAAAGTTAGGGGCGAGGGGTATTGTTCTTCGTCGGTTTCTTTATTTATTTTTTTCCTTTGACCAAACGATCGCATTTTTGACCCCCTGAACATCGACGAAAATCGAAAAGTCCCCAAACCGGGGTCCAGATCGATCGGCCCGGCGAAAAATTCGATAAAATGGGCATCGCAACAATGACCCGAGTGACCCAACTCAACAGCGCCACCTAGAATTGGACCCCTATGGGAGTGGGGACAGGCATAGTTTGTCGCAGGGAAACGAAATTCGGGACAGTGATAGAGAACAAACCAAAAGATGAATTGGAGCATGACCCTATGACGAACAGGAAGTCGGCCATATTGGATCAAACATTCGCCGCCGTTTTGACTTGGGGGTCTACAAAAAGATTCAAGTCCCCGGGGTTTGGTCCAAATGAGCTCAGATTTGACATGTCACACCTACAGACATAAACTCACAGAAATTTTCAACTTTTTTTGAGATACTCCTTACGGTTCGCCCGTAGCACGCCGGCGAATAACGCCTTCATTTCCTGTTTTTTCGGTGACCTGTCACGGCCACAGGCATTGTCCTAGAGAACTCAAATTCAAATCACAATTGTGTGATCCAGGCCTGAATGTGATGAAATATGAAATTTAATAAAAGTGAACTCTATAGCGCCCCCTAGCATAGACGTGAAACGTCAACATTATCGGATTTGTACCAAATTCGGGACATAAATTCTATGTATGATTACAAGCAAAAAAGTCTATTACAGACATGATGCATTTTCCACTATTGGCCAGCAGCAGGGGCGCAAAGACTCCCCCAAAAAAATATTAAAAAAATTATTACACCCACAGGCTTAGTCCGATTGTGCTGAAATTTGAATCACTAATGCCTGATCACGGCCTGAATATAATACACTATAAAACATATGAAAAATGAACTCTATAGCGCCCCCTAGCATTGACAAACATCAACATTATCGGATTAGTACCAAATTCAAGGATTAAATTCTAGACATGATTACAAGCAAAAAAGTCTATTACGGACATGATGCATTTTCCACCACTGGCCAGCAGGGGTGCAAAGACTCCCCCCAAAAATTGTTAAAAAATGATGACATGCCCATGTTTAATCGGATCGTGCTGAAATTTGAATCACTAATGTGTGATCTCAGCCTGAATATAAAACAGTATAAAACATATTAAAAGTGAACACTATAGCGCCCCCTACCATTGACATGAAATGTCAACATTATCAGATTAGCACCAAATTTGGGGATTAAATTCTAGGCATGATTACAAGCAAAAAAGTCAATCATTGTGCACCCCTATGACGAACAGGAAGTCGGCCATATTGGATCAAACATTCGCCACCGTTTTGACTTGGGGGTCTACAAAAAGATTCAAGTCCCCGGAGTTTGGTCCAAATGAGCTCAGATTTGACATGTCACATCTACAGACATAAACTCACAGAAGTTGCCAAATTTTTTTGGGATACTCCTTACGGTTCGCCCGTAGCACACCGGCGAAAAACGCCTTAATTTCCTGTTTTTTCGGTGACCTGTCACGGCCACAGGCATTGTCCTAGAGAACTCAAATTCAAAATCACAACTGTGTGATCCAGGCCTGAATGTAATGAAATATGAAATTTAATAAAAGTGAACTCTATAGCGCCCCCTAGCATAGACATGAAACATCTACATTATTGGATTTGTACCAAATTCGGGAATAAAATTCTCATGATTACAAGCAAAAAAGTCTATTACGAACATGCTGCATTTTCCACGTTTGGCCAGTAGGGGCGCAATGACTCCTCTGAAACAGGTTCACGGCGCCGATGACATCATACATGTAAAGTTCCATAAAGCCTTGTTACCATGGCAACTCCGGAACTCAAAGCTAAACTTCAAAGCTTTGTGGGCTTTAACTCAAAGCTTTGTTTGGCCTCGGGGAGATTATAAGAGTAGGCAAATCGCAAATCACAAATCGAAAATCACATTGCTTAACGGAAAAGGCAAATTTAGCTGAGCTTGACACAGAGCAAATCGTACAAAGATTTCAAACAGTAGACTTCACAGAGGAGACTTTACAGAGTAGATTTCACAGAGTACGTCGCACTTTTTATCTGCGTAACAGTAAGTACAGCAACACTTACAAAACAACTCAATTATAAAACAAAAATGGCCAGAAATAACAGAGGAAATATACTCTTGACCTTAAACCATGACCTTAAACTATGGTCTGTGGTCTTCGTGTGATAAAGAGTAGAGGGGTGTGCAAAAATATTGAAATATCGATATATCGTATCGTTTAATGTGATGACACAGTATCGATATTGTGGGCTGCTATATATGTCACCAAGAGTATTTTTGGTTTATTTTACTAAATGATTTTGTTACAGCTACAGTTTCGTTGTTTGTTTAGTGGAAGGAAACTCGTTTGACATTTTCGCTGTTTTGAGGATTAAAATGTTTGTGTTTCATATGAACTTTGCACAAGAAGTGGTTTAACAAAGATTTTCCATGATTTAGCCTTTATTTTTTACTGAACCGTATCGAATCGAAAGCGCACTGTATCGAGGTTTGTCTCATATCAGTGACTTCTTAACAACACTCGGCCTCAGTCAACAGGGAAACGTGGCTCTTGCCCCGTCTGGGAGTATGACATCATCACATTCTAGAACCTGAAAACCTCCCAGTTCCATCAGGTTCACGGCGCCGATGACATCATACATGTAAAGTTCCATAAAGCCTTGTTACCATGGCAACTCCGGAACTCAAAGCTAAACTTCAAAGCTTTGTGGGCTTTAACTCAAAGCTTTGTTTGGCCTCGGGGAGATTATAAGAGTAGGCAAATCGCAAATCGCAAATCACAAATCGAAAATCACATATCGCTTAACGGAAAAAGCACATTTAGCTGAGCTTGACACAGAGCAAATCGTACAAAGATTTCAAACAGTAGACTTCACAGAGGAGACTTTACAGAGTAGATTTCACAGAGTACGTCGCACTTTTTATCTGCGTAACAGTAAGTACAGCAACACTTACAAAACAACTCAATTATAAAACAAAAATGGCCAGAAATAACAGAGGAAATATACTCTTGACCTTAAACCATGACCTTAAACTATGGTCTGTGGTCTTCGTGTGATAAAGAGTAGAGGGGTGTGCAAAAATATTGAAATATCGATATATCGTATCGTTTAATGTGATGACACAGTATCGATATTGTGGGCTGCTATATATGTCACCAAGAGTATTTTTGGTTTATTTTACTAAATGATTTTGTTACAGCTACAGTTTCGTTGTTTGTTTAGTGGAAGGAAACTCGTTTGACATTTTCGCTGTTTTGAGGATTAAAATGTTTGTGTTTCATATGAACTTTGCACAAGAAGTGGTTTAACAAAGATTTTCCATGATTTAGCCTTTATTTTTTACTGAACCGTATCGAATCGAAAGCGCACTGTATCGAGGTTTGTCTCATATCAGTGACTTCTTAACAACACTCGGCCTCAGTCAACAGGGAAACGTGGCTCTTGCCCCGTCTGGGAGTATGACATCATCACATTCTAGAACCTGAAAACCTCCCAGTTCCATCAGGTTCACGGCGCCGATGACATCATACATGTAAAGTTCCATAAAGCCTTGTTACCATGGCAACTCCGGAACTCAAAGCTAAACTTCAAAGCTTTGTGGGCTTTAACTCAAAGCTTTGTTTGGCCTCGGGGAGATTATAAGAGTAGGCAAATCGCAAATCGCAAATCGCAAATCACAAATCGAAAATCACATATCGCTTAACGGAAAAAGCACATTTAGCTGAGCTTGACACAGAGCAAATCGTACAAAGATTTCAAACAGTAGACTTCACAGAGGAGACTTTACAGAGTAGATTTCACAGAGTAGGTCGCACTTTTTATCTGCGTAACAGTAAGTACAGCAACACTTACAAAACAACTCAATTATAAAACAAAAATGGCCAGAAATAACAGAGGAAATATACCCTTGACCTTAAACCATGACCTTAAACTATGGTCTGTGGTCTTCGTGTGATAAAGAGTAGAGGGGTGTGCAAAAATATTGAAATATCGATATATCGTATCATTTAATGTGATGACACAGTATCGATATTGTGGGCTGCTCTATCGATATATCACCAAGAGTATTTTTGGTTTATTTTTCTAAATGATTTTGTTACAGCTACAGTTTCGTTGTTTGTTTAGTGGAAGGAAACTCGTTTGACATTTTCGCTGTTTTGAGGATTAAAATGTTTGTGTTTCATATGAACTTTGCACAAGAAGTGGTTAGATCAGATCAAATGAGTATACTTTTTCATTTGATTTTAGGGAGATTTCAAAGCCTCTAGTGCCTCTTGGGAAGGCGGGTGTGCTCCTGGTACAAATCTTAAACATGCTTTGTAAAGGAATGGTAGGTGACACCAGTTTTATATACAGTTCTGTAATTCCATTGGTAAACTATGACAGGGAATTATTTTTAAAATTTTAGACCCCCAAGAAAGTTGGGGCTATGTGGACCGAAGCTGGGTTGAACTGGAAGGACTTTCTGCCCAGTGATGAAGATGTTAACAAATTTGTAACAGATCAGGTTTGTAGTATTACAGGTTTGTTAAACTAAATTATAAATTATAGAATTGTTTAAAATTGTTTTATGTATTTTAGAAACTGGAGTATACCTTAGGAGAAGAGGTGGCATCAAAAGACAGCAATAAAAAAGTTTTCAAACCCCTTCCTGAGCCTGTGGTTGTTCAGGCTGAAACTGCCCCAGCTGTGCCAGTTGAAACTCCAGCTGAGGTTGTAGAAGAGACTTGGGAGGAGAAAGAAGACAAACAGAATGAAATTAAACGCAAAGCTGAGGCCACAGAGCAGAAATATCAATACAAAGAAGGTAAATTCCAAATTGTATTTCTCAGAATCCTTTTATTTGTTTTGACTAAACGTCTATTTTCTTTCAGAACAATGGAAACCCATTAATCCAGAAGCAAAGAAGCGGTACGATAGGGAGTTTTTGCTGGGATTCCAGTTCAGCAGTGCCAGTATGCACAAACCAGAAGGCCTGCCACTCATCAGTGATGTTGTTCTTGATAAGGTATGTTACTATAATCATATTACATTAGTGTTTTTCATCCCTGATTAAGTTGTGGATGGACATAGATCACTTAGCAGTTGTAGACTGTTGGCCTCTGAACTGTATCCTGCTTCAGTGATGACTTTTGTTTTGTGCCACGTGTCTGGGCCACTGAATATCTATGATGGGTTTGAGGATCTGAAGAAGCAGTTTGTGTACTGAACTACTTCTGTCTATTTGGTTGTCATAAATCTGAAAGTTTTTTTTTTTTTTGGTCCATCTTTAGGTGAATAAGACTCCACTGCGTCCTGCGGACCCGGGTCGACTAGTGAATGTTGGTACTGATTTCACTCCCTCATATTTGGGTAACTTAGGAAGCAGATCAGTGGGAGGACCACGAGGCCCGGTAATAATTGAAAATTCTTTAAGTAAAAATATGTAATATGGTGAGTTAATTTTTTATTTTTTTTTTTAAATAGCCTCCAGGACCTCGGTGTTCTCAGCAAGGTCAGCGAAAGGAACCTAGGAAAATCATTAGTAGCATGAATGAGGACATTCAGCTGAACAAGGCTGAAAAAGCTTGGAAACCATCTTTGAAAAAGTCCATGTCACGTGGCCGTGGAGACGAGGCTGAAGAGGAGGATGCTGAACAAATCAAGACTCAAGAGGTGTTGAACAGACTGCGTAGTATCCTCAACAAACTGACCCCTCAGAAGTTTCAAGAGCTGACGAAGCAAGTGCAAGAACTGCCGATAGACACTGAGGAGAGACTGAAAGGAGCCACTGATCTCATCTTTGAAAAAGCCATCATGGAGCCCAACTTTTCTGTAGCTTATGCCAACATGTGTCGTTGCCTCAGGGGGGTAAGTCGCTTTGAACTGTTTTCTTGAAGAATGACATGACCTAAGTAGCCTTTGCACAATTTATTTTACATGTAACTTATATTTTACAAATTTATTGACTTATGGTCAATGATATGCTTAAGTGATAGCTATGATGTGTCAAATCATATGTCGGCTTTTTACTCAATACCATCTTGGGCCATGTCCATCATCACCTTAAATTATGTATTTTTATTCACTACAGTTAAAAGTCCCTACTGCAGAAAAGCCAGGAGCTACCGCAAACTTTCGCAAACTTCTGCAAAATCGCTGTCAAAAGGAATTTGAGAAAAACAGAAAGAATTGGATGCTGCAAAAGAAGTAAGTGGTTCAATAATTGTAAAATGTATTCAATGAAACATGGAAGGTTCTAATAACAATTGCCTGCATTTCTCAGGGTGAAGAATGTGATCGTTTGAAAGCGGAGCTAGAGGAAGCCAGAGATAAGGCCCGACGGCGATCACTGGGAAACATCAAGTTCATTGGCGAGCTTTTCAAACTGAAAATGTTGACAGAAGCCATTATGCACGACTGTGTTGTAAAACTATTGAAGAATCACGATGAAGAATCTCTTGAGTGTCTATGCAGGTTGTTGTCTACAATCGGCAAAGACCTGGACTTTGAAAAGGCAAAGGTACATGTGAACATAAATACCTTTTTAACATATAAACAACCTCTGTTGGATGACCATTAATTTTGCATCACCTGTCTGGGCCAATGAATCTCGGTGATCTTGGTATTTAGAAACTAAAGAGAACATATTTACATCTTTAACCTTGAACTTTGAAATTTAAACTTGCATTTCATTAAAGTTATTTTTTCTAGCCCCGCATGGACCAGTATTTTAACCACATGGACAAAATCATAAAGGAGAGAAAGACCACGTCAAGAATTTGTTTCATACTGCAAGATGTCTTGGACCTCAGAAGGGTATTGATTGTTTGATTTGAGATGTAGTAGATCACATTTCTCATTGGCAACTTTAAAAGTGGGGCGACAGTAGCTCAGATGGTAGAGCATTTGTCCACTGATCCAAAGATTGGCGGCTCGAATCCCGCTCTCAACATAAACCTCATTGGTTGAGCTGGTGTGCCTGGTGTGATTCCAGCTCATGTAGATGAATGCTGCCGTTATGTCCTTGGGCAAGACACTTGACTCATTTTGCCCCTAATGTCTGCTTACACTGGTGTATGAATGTGTGCGTATGAATGGTTGAGTGGTTCCTTGTTGTAAAGTGCTTTGAGAGCCTTGAAGGTGGGAAAGTGCTATATTAAAATGTGACCATTTTCCACTGTAGAGCAACTGGGTGCCTAGAAGAGCAGACCAGGGACCTAAAACAATTGACCAGATCCACAAGGAGGCAGAGCTGGAGGAGCACAGGGAGCAGATAAAGGTCCAGCAGCAGCTTCTATCCAAGAAGGAGGGCGGCGAGGCAGAATGAGCATGGGTGGGGTGGCCGAGGTCCTCACACTCCCGGGGGAGGCAGGACCAGCCAAACCCAGGACGAAGGATGGAACACTGTCCCCATTTCCAAGAACACAGACCTATTGACACCACCCGTCTGAGCAAAATCACGAAGGTAACATGAAGCCTGTCATCTACACTTGCATATGATTTGGTTATACATTGTTTTTTTTTGTTTTTCTCATATATATGCACATATCTTGTTTTTTTTGTAGCCTGGTGCGATGGACTTTAACAATCAGTTGTTGGCTCCAGGTGGTAAAGGGATGTGGGGTAGCTGGGGAAAAGGTTGCAGTGGAGGAAGTGGAACTAAACCATCCAGTGCAGAAAAGGGTAAAATATAAAACAAAGATTGTGAGTTTGAGAAAGCCACATTACTTTTATTAATCATGTCTTCACTTATGTTTAGATTCAAGTCGTCCTGCCACTAGCACACTGAACCATTTCTCAGCCCTGCAGTCTGGGTCTTCATCAGAGTTTGATCGCCGAGTTCCTCAGAGGTATTCACATTGACTACTATTGTTATTGTGTTACTGTGTCTCCTCATTGCTTTCAGTAGCTAGTTTGAGCCAAACACATTTGCTTACCATTAATTAATATTTGAATTTAAATTTTTTTTAGGTCAAGCTCCAGTCGGGAACGAGGGGTTGGTGACAGAGATCGTTTTGACCGCTTTGATCGGAGGGAAGGAGGTGATGGTGACAGGAGCAACCGCCCTGAAATCACAAAGAGAAGCTTCAGTCGAGAATCCCAGGAGCGCAGCCGAGGAGGAGAGGGACGCAGTGCTCTGGATTCTGTTCGTCGTGTGGCCAGCATGACAGACGATCGAGACAGGGGCAGCCGCGACAGGGGCAGCCGCGACCGAGGGAGCCGTGACAGGGGCAGCAAAGATCGTGCTTCAAGTAAAGACATACATTCAGGTTAGCATTTTTGTATTTATTTTGACTTGGAAAATATTTTTGTGGGAGGCTGTCTAATCAGAGTAGCCTAATTCTGGATTTTAATTGTCATATTAGTTAAGCGTGAAAGTGCCCCAACGCCACCTCCATCTAAACCTGCTTTGTCTGAAGAAGAGTTAGAGAAGAAGTCAAATGCCATAATTGAAGAATACCTCCATATTAATGACTTGAAGGTAAATGAGGAGCTTAAAAAAACTTTCAATAATTGTACTCAAATAAATAATGAAATAAACTCACACCATTGTGTTTTTTCCCCCCTCTGTCTTGCAGGAAGCATTACAGTGCGTTGCGGAGCTGAACAGTGCCTCCCTGCTTTTTGTCTTTGTACGGGTCGGTTTGGAATCGACACTTGATCGCAGCACCATTGCCCGGGAGCACATGGGACTGCTGCTGCATCAGCTGATCAAGGCCGGGAATCTGCCTCCGCAGCAATACTACAAAGGGTGAGCTTTGGGCTCCTTTGGGGGACACTTTCCTAGAATTGTATGTAATTTAATAATTTTAAAAATGACGAAACTATGATGCTGTAGGCTGCATGAGATCTTAGAAGTGGCAGAGGATATGGAAATAGATATACCTCACATCTGGCTTTACCTGGCTGAGCTCATCACCCCTATGTTACACGAAGGTGGGCTCTCTATGGGACAGCTCTTCAGGTAAGTACAATTTTGTCTTTTATCAGCTCATCACCAATTTACGATTGTCACATGTAAAATGAGTATACTTTTTCATTTGATTTTAGGGAGATTTCAAAGCCTCTAGTGCCTCTTGGGAAGGCGGGTGTGCTCCTGGTACAAATCTTAAACATGCTTTGTAAAGGAATGGTAGGTGACACCAGTTTTATATACAGTTCTGTAATTCCATTGGTAAACTATGACAGGGAATTATTTTTAAAATTTTAGACCCCCAAGAAAGTTGGGGCTATGTGGACCGAAGCTGGGTTGAACTGGAAGGACTTTCTGCCCAGTGATGAAGATGTTAACAAATTTGTAACAGATCAGGTTTGTAGTATTACAGGTTTGTTAAACTAAATTATAAATTATAGAATTGTTTAAAATTTTTTTATGTATTTTAGAAACTGGAGTATACCTTAGGAGAAGAGGTGGCATCAAAAGACAGCAATAAAAAAGTTTGAAACAAGGACAAATTGGTCACCATTTAAAAATCTTTTCTTTCCATCCAGCAGAAGGATACCAACAACAACACCCCTCGCCCCTAACTTTGTTAGTGGCGAAGGCCAAAATTCTATGCCTGATGACAAGCAAAAAAGTGCATTACGGACATGGGGTATTTTTCACAGTTGGCCACCAGGGGCGCAAAGACTCCCCCCAAAAAAAGTTAAAAATTTATTACACAAACAGGTTTTGTCCGATCGTGCTGAAATTTGAATCACTAATGCATGATCCCGGCCTGAATATAATACACTATAAAACATATGAAAAATGAACTCTATAGCGCCCCCTACCATAGACATGAAACGTAAGCATTATTGGATTTGTACCAAATTCGGGAATTAAATTCTGTATATGATTACAAGCAAAAAAGTCTATTACGGACATGGTGCATTTTTCATGGTTGGCCAGTAGGGGCGCAAAGACTCCCCAAAAAAATAATAAAAAAATGATTACACCCACAGGCTTAGTCCGATCGTGCTGAAATTTGAATCACTAATGCGTGATCACAGCCTGAATATAATACACTATAAAACATATGAAAAGTGAATACTATAGCGCCCCCTAGCATAGACATGAAATGTCAACATTATCGGATTTGTACGAAATTTGGAAATTAAATTCTATGCATGATGACAAGCAAAAAAGTTTATTACGGACATGGTGCATTTTCCACCACTGGCCAGCAGGGGCGCAAAGACTCCTCTGAAACATTTAAAGGTAGACTATGTTTTCTGGTGGACGAGCTGTCGGCCTCGGGAGCTGTCGGGAAGAGAGGGTGGCGTGCCGGGGCGGTCGCGAGTCCCCGGAGGTCGCGTGGGGGGGCGGTGCGCGCCCGGGGCGAGGGCCACCATCGCCGCGCGCGGCTTTAATTCATTTTTGTCTTTGTCATTAGTTTGCCTTTTCATGTATATTTTTCCTTCAAAACCTGCACAGGTGCTAAAAATATGAAAGAAAATCCTATTACTTACATCAGATGGAACAGGCTTGTTTGTTTACAAGGACACTCTAAATCCAGTTATTATTGATTTTTTTTTTTTTTTTTTTGCATCTTCAGACTATTAAAATGACATGTAAACAGCAAAATAATTTTATTTCTTTCTGACCATGGTCCACCAGAGTACACAGATCAGATCTTGCAGTTTACATGTCATTTAAATAATCCTAAATGTCCAGAAATCAGATTACAATCAGATTTTGGTGTGAATGTTAAAATCATAGACTGGATACACTGCCACGATTTACATCTCAATAATCTGATAACTCCAGAAAATTAGATCATGATAATGGTAGAGAAGTATCAAAGCATGACAAAAGTAGACTTTTAACTGAAAATACACAATTAATTTTATTTACATTTTATAACTCAAACAGCATGATTAGATGTGAATTGGGCAATTTACTAATAAAAGTTGAATGTACATTGGGTTTTTATGTGTATGACTAAAAACACTCCAAACTGTATTTCATAGTTTACAGTTTATGACAGATTTATATAAATAAGGATCAGAATAATGCACAAGATGATTTTGAGGACTTATAACCGTTCAAAATATATCATTTTAAATTTTGAATTGTTAATAGCTATGGCAGCGGTGCATATTTAAATTTTTCAAACCCAAGGATAGAATTATACATGGCCAATAGGTGCGCTTATTGATACCTTGCAGCTCTGAAACTGAAACTAACACACCTACTTGTTTACAGTTTCTGTTAGTTAGCTAGGCCTATTGAATTGCACTGAATGTGGGGTATTATTAGCATTATCATACACCAAAGAACTGGTTTGAGAGGGAAGTTAAAGTTATTTTTGTTAAGAAAGAGAATTTTTCTTTAAACAGAAATGGAGAACTCAGACATCATCTGTCTCCTATTTAGAACTCCATCCTCAAAGCTAAATCAAAACAAACAAGAGAACAACAGGGATAGCCAGGTCATGTCCAGAGGTGTGAAAGCTCCATTATGGCCATGAATGATTACGCTAATAAGACCCCACACTCAGTGCAAGTTCAATAGGCCTAACTAACTAACAGAAACTGTAAACAACTAGGTGTGTTAGTTTCAGAGAAATTTCATTGTAGTTAGCTCCTCCCTGCTGGCAGATATAAAGCAGTGTCTACCAGCATTTTGACCAGAACTGTAGAAGCAGCCTGGATGAGCTGCGAAACGTATTTGACCAAATAAACTTTGAATTTCTCATTTTTCCAATAGCATGTACATACACCCCCAGTGTGACGTCACTGTAAAATATCAATATCTTCCTCGTACAAATAAATGAACTAACCCACAATTTCTTTCAGCGCTGAACTCAAATCTGGATACTTGTACTGATATCCTGCCTCTAGAGTCCTTTTAGGGATGACCTTTTGACCCTGGGTTAAAATAATAGCCCGTTCAGATCCTAGGGTAGCATTCATCACAAAACCAGGCACGGGGAAGATAGTCGGCCTCTTTAAAATCCTCCCAAACTCTTTCGTAAACTCATAATTCGTGTTGAGAGAGGGGGCAACACCATTGTACACCTGAGGTGAAGAGGCGGGTGGGGCTTCCAAGGGTGTTTCCAGAAAGTGAGCGATGATTCCCGCCAAATCTGCGACGTGTATCCATGGAAACGGCTGCCGGCCCGAGCCCAGAGTCCCACCCAGTCCGAGCCAAAAGGGCAGCCACATTTGTTTAATGGCACCGCCGTCTCGACCCAGAACTGCACCTGAAAAAAAAGAAGGGTAAACAACAACATAGGGATCATAATTTTCTAAACAAGGGTATTTTTATTTAATACAGTTATTTTATCTTTTGTGATTATTAAATATGCCAGTAAATATCTTGGTTGAGGCTCCTTCTGATGGATTGTAGGGAAATGTTAGAATAATATACGCCCATGGACCACTATGGAACCTACCTGGACCACTGAGGGATTACACAGATAAGACCACATTATGAGTTCATGTTGAAAATCACACTATTATGGAATAGTAAGAAATATAAAAAACTTGTGGTGAACTGACCTCACACACAGTAAGAATGCATTTTTTTTTAGCTATAAAAAGGCAATAAGTTGGGTGTTCACTAAAAACAATGCCAAAACAAACAGAATGCACAAAATAAGGTGTTACAATAAAATTTGGATAGAATTTAAATAACAAAATATAGACAGAAAGACAGTACAAATGGGTGTAAATGTTCCACTCACCAGGTCTGATCACCACCTGTCTGGTCGTCTTGGCAACGTTTTCAGGTAGCTCAGCCGCTGCCTCCCACTCCCTCACCAGTTTAGACAAAAGGTCAAACGGCGTCCACTCGCTCTCCTCTGTGTACTGAGCTGTGAGACTGGGCTGGTAACAGGCTAAAGGAGGAGACAGAATTCATGACCATAACCTAGGATGAAGGGCAGATACCTGTATAACTCAGACATTGACTGTGTTGGAAGGAAACCTGAAAATAACTGAAAATTCACCAATATCGAACCTTATCATCACTATTAGGGATTGCATCCAGAAATTGTACATATTTAATCCTTGGCATACATTTGTTTGTATTATGCCAGAACTCTAGTCCAATCATATCTCATCTAGTTTGATGAAGAGAAGACGTTTAACTTCATTCCAGTTTTTTATTTAATGTGGACATAGGCCTAGAGATTTCAGATATTAACCATAAGCCAGGAAAAAACATCTACTTTTTAATAGTTTAAAGGTGCGCTGCCTGGAATGTTCCACAGTATGACATTAAACAGATCTACCTTACATTTATTCAATTACAGGTTGTTTTATAGCTCAAAAATACCTGGAACAACAGACATTCTGACTGTGAGTCGGGTCGCCTCACAGATCTGACCTGTAACTTGGTCTGGTTTGGTCTCCATGAAGATAGAAAGCTTTAATACCATACTGTGAAACATTCCAGACAAAGAGAGAAAAGCATTCCTCCACCAGAATGCACCTTTAAAAGCAAATTCTAGCATAGCATGACTTTGCCCTGAAGCTCCATTTTGTAATGTAATACATACCAACTCCAGACACTAGAACCCATGAGTGCGGGGGGCTGGTGGAGGACGCGATGGCGCTGGACAGAGCTTTGGTCGTGTCAATCCGACTGGAGAACAGGTCCTTCTTATAACTGTCATTCCACCTTGAAAACAGTACAATAGATTTATATAGTGCTGGTGTAAACTCTTATTGTAGTCAGTTGCCTTAAAGTAGACTGACAGAGGTAAGGCTGCCAATCTGTGCCATCACCCCCTGTCGGTCACCAGCAACACGCACACACCACATTCATACATGAGAAAAGTGTAATGACACAATGGCAGTTTGCATTATCGAGGAATCTCAAATAATATACAGAAAGTGTTATTCGAAATGTACATGATGCTATTTATAGACTAGTGTCAAAAGTATATAAAATCGGATACTCATAGATACTAAAACTAATATTGAATATAGATACTCATTTGAGCAGGTATCGATACTAAAAAAGTCACATTCACAGGACAGAAATGAACCTTTGCTCAATAACTTTAGAATGATCGAGTTTGAAAGTTTAGTATTGCAACGGACATAGCTATTCTCGTTTATTTTTATTTTGCATTCTTGCTGTATTTTTCATCCAGTTTTGCTCACCATCGAAGTGGGTTTATGATGTTCTCTCCAGCCAAATTCACAGCCCCATCACAAGCAGGAAGTCCACTGGACTCCAGCTCTTTCTGTAGAAAATAAAACAATAAAATTATTAAATATAATAAACTGACCTGTAAACTGTGTGAACTTTAATATAATGCCACTCGTACCCATGTAATCTTGCCGGGTCCGGGCTGACGGGAGATCACAGTAACTTCATGACCTTTGTTTTTAAGCAGATGAGTCAGCTCCCGACCCACGAAGCCAGAACCACCTCCTGTGAGAAGAAGAAGAATAACAAGTACAAATAAATAAAGAATGTATGAGAAGTGTAATCACAAATCATTCTGTATTGATTTGTGCAACCTACCCACAAACATAACACATTTTATTTATTACTATCTGATTTATTCTAAAATGTTATGTTAAAAAATGATAGCCAGTGTAGCCAATGGACTTTAGTATTTTTTTTAGTTTGTGTAACTTTTCTTGAAGGTCTATTCGCCATCTGTTTATGTGCATGGAGATGTAATAGCTTTGCCTAAAATGTTCCACAGTATGGCATTAAACTAATAACCACAGAGACAAGAAGGTGACGCCAACAGGCCAAGTAACAGCCACAGGTGAGATCTGTGGAGAGGCAAGCCCGATTGCAGTATGAATTCATAATTTTCCAAGACAAGCCTATTTCTTTTTGAAACACAACCCTTTTAATTATCAAAACAATGAAAATCTCAAATGTGTTGCATAAGTAAGTTTCCTTCCTCTGAACAAGCAACAAAAGTGTAGTGCTGTAACAAAATAATTTAGTAAAATATACCAAAAAATACTCATGGTGATATATCAATACAGCAGCCCAAGATAGCAATACTGTATCATTACATTAAATGATACAATATATCGATATTTCAATATTTTGTACACTCCTGTTCTTTATAGTCTACCGTGTTGGTTCATGATTATTACATTACAACTAGGGAGTTTACAGAAATGTCAAAGAATACATACAATAGATCAAATAAAGCAACAGATTTATAATTATTGGCAGATATGCTGTCTCATTGTTTAAACTGAGCTGAACGTATTGAACCTAATGTCGTGTGAATATTAGTAGCACGTTACGTTCATAAAACTGTAAATAGAACTGTAGATAAAAACTTATTATAGATCCATGGTTATGTCACGTTGACCTTTCATATGTGCACTGCACTAACGCGAGCTAACAACCTTCACACAAGCTAAAGCCGAGTCAAAACATGCACGTACCGATTAAAACCTTCATATCATCTGAAATACAGCCCGGGACTTTGTTGTTGATGCGGCAGGACTTTGCAAATGTACAGAAATCTCACAGAAAGTGGTTTTGTAAGTGTTTACATGTGTTTTGGGCTGGCAGGACACCGTAGTCTGAATGCGCTCTCGCCATTGGTCCATTTCGATGTGACGTTAATTTAATAGAATCATGAAACAGAGAGCAATTCTGTAAAACTACACGTTTACTGAGTCTGTGTTTTTATAGCAATTGTCTTTAAATTGACTGTTGTTAAATTGACTTTGAATTTGAGCTGTATCAATTATCAATGTTCAACCATACTAATAAAGCTTCATTTTCTGTATAGAATAATTATCAATTGTTATATCCTCATAGCCTTGCCATGCAAACAAACCAATTCTACATTAAATATAAACCACTGACATTTTCAGTTAAACATTTTTTTAGTGTCAATTTAAAGTAATTGGTCTATTATATTTGCTTCTGGAGGCTTTTACCATTTATATTCAGAAATCACTGATGTCCTCCCAGAAGAACACTTTCTTGCCATATTGCAAAACACAATTTGATAACCAAAATGTTTTACTGTTATTACGAAGCAGTACCAAAATCATGAGACATGTACACACTTCCTTGGCCAGTGTTTGTATGTGTGGGTTACAGCTCTGACTGGAAGGAGAAAAAAAAAGGGGGGGGTCTTGAATATTATCTCCATTGTCCCCTTTGTTTTATTAGTCAAAGATATCAGGAGCTGGAGGACAAACATTTTGATGACTTTATATATTTCTAAAGAAAAAAAATGAAACATTTGGAGGAAATTCTTTATTACCAATAAGTTAAAGTTTTATGAAAACTTTGATCATACAAATATACCGTCCATCAGCCTTGGGGATCGATGGTCCTGAAAAACATAGGACAATTAAATTGTAAATAGAGTAATTTGAACAGAATCTGTTGATATGTAAAATGTGGGATCAGATAAACGCTTCGGTCGGTCTTTGTCATTGTGTCCTGCTGAGAACAAACTGCGGCAGAGCACTTCAATTCGGCCTTTTGTTTACATCATCTCCCATTATGGAAAAAACAGATTGAATTTCACAATTTCTTACCATTTGATTTGAGGAAGGCTCAAGTGATGCAGATATGCCATTATACAACCTGGGAATAAAAAGAGCAACTTTAAGTCAATACAGAACAGGAATATAAATGTATATGCTTAATTTTTAAGAAACACTACAGCCTGAAAGTTTCAATACATTGGGTCTTGATATAGAGTACTAAAAAAGGAAAAAAAAAAAAGTCAAGTTTTACATATTGAAGCCTCAAAGTCCCAAACCAAAAGAGGAGCTCCAAGTTGTCACAATTAGATTCCCCATAAAGTGCATAGTTGTATGGGATCAGATAAACGCTTCGGTCAGTCTTTGTCATAGAGCTCCACTTCGGCCTTTTGTTCACATCAAGTCCCAATAGAAATACCTTTCCACCTACACCAGGTTGCACAAAGTCATCTGTACACTGTGGTATTCTGTGCAATTAGTTTATATTGGACCCTTGTATCACACGCTTTACAAGTATCATCAAGTATGCAATCTCTGATGTGCTTAACGGTTCCTAAGACAATAGCAAGATATACTGAATCCAGTTTTTTTTAAAAAGGTGTATAATGTGCAGGACTGGTGTAAATACAGAAGTCAAAGATTGTCCCATTTTAGAATCTCACCTTATGAAAGTTAAAAGCAGCTTTCCCAGAGTCACCTGGCTGTGACAGAAAACAAATGTTAGTTAACTGTGGAGAAACTAAAAAGGCAATTTCTAAATATGTTTTCAGATCAGAAATAACGCTTCAGTAGGTTTTAGTCATGTCTGACCCCAAACAAAACTGTTAAGGGACAGGTTCAGTCGGCCTTTTGTTTCATCATCTCAAGAAAAGTTCATAAAATTTGAGGGAATAAAGAAAATGCCCTTACCTAAAAAGCAGTGCATAGTACCCATCAACCTGGGGGAAGAAAAACAGTAATTTTTAAATAACTTTATAAATGAGATGTTTGTTACTTGGTCTTTTGAGTGCTAGAGGAGTAGGGCACATGCTCACCCAGTTACTTCTCAGCTTTTACAACTACGATTATAGTAAAGATAAGCTTAAAGAGTCTTGAAGCCATTTCCCCACTTTAAATAACTTGGTAAAAATTGTATAGAAGTAGAAGTACATATCAGAAAACAAAATGATTGTTATATTTGCTTATAAGTGCTTTATCCTTTGAGGGCACGTGCCTTTTCCTTAATACAAATCAAACAAGTTTATTACATTCATAAACATGCAAACAAAGTTCTCGGTTAAATTTACACACAAAAACTATGTGCAAGAACAGTGTTTATGCTTTATTTTAGCTCATCTCCCAAAATATTTTCGACAGTTCAAACTAATACGAATTCATGTTTTGAGCTAAATTCGGTAATTTTACTCATATCGATTAGCGATAACCACCAATAGCAACACAAAGCAATATTATATAAAATAGCAATATTATAACATGTAACGCACTCAAATGAAGATGTTTAATACCTGCTTTCCATACTTTCCGCTCAAATCCGAGGTGAAAACTGGTTAACGGCAAGTAGCATTAGCTCAAATTTAAATAGTTCTTCGACCAATCAGAGCGCGTCTTTCGCTTCCTCGTTGAAACACATGGAATTCAATTTAAACTGCGCCATCTATCGAAGCAGCACAGCACAATTCATGATAAAACTCAAACAAATCGATTTTATTACATATAATTAAATTTGAGACATTGTTCTAAAGTTGTAGTAGCGTCATATAACGTTTAAATGTTTGATAATGTCACTAAAACATAAAAAAATCACATCATATCTTATACAATTTATTTTTAACCCAGATATTATGTGCACCTGCTGTAGTGATTGATGCTGACCCGTGTATCTTTTACTATTTTTATTCTTTCTATTAACAAATACATTTCTACTTTGTTTATTGGCGTCATCCGGAAGTCGTGTAACGGCAGGTCGTAAACACGTGGTTTGATTTTCTGATAAATTGCGAGGGATCGTCATTATCGTCCTCTCTTCCTTGTTGCGGTGTCATAGGGTGGTGGTCGTGCTGTGGTTTCGAGCCTACTAGAAACACATGTGGTACGTATTTATTGCCGTAAATTTCGTATTCTGTTGAAATTGTAATTGCGGATTTACAGACAGATGTTTGATTTGCTGTGATTTGTAGTTTGGAAGCTCTCGTGTTTGTATCTTGCAATCGCTATGATAAGGGAAACCTCGTGGTGCAACAATGAGACTGGTGTATTGCGAAAGACTTGGCCTTCCAAATAATGTATATATTTAGTTTTATCAACTAAGTAAATCATTATCCATATAGTTTTCGAAATTGCATATATCAAAGTGGGCAGGTACCGTTTTGTCAATCAGTAACCAACTACTAGGGATGGGACAATATTGCAGCAAGACTGTGCACACAGAGTAAAAATTATCTAAAGAGTTTTTATTTTTATATAAATTTTTGCATGTTTTTACGTTTGGATTGAAAAAATAGAGTACTGGTGACTACAATGACCGCAGAAATATTAAATATCAAAAATGGTGACCTGAAATGCACTATAACTTTCGGTTTTGGGTCCGTCACCTGTTTGTTTCTATGGATATGTCATTGGTCTGTCTGGGACTTTGCACATTAAACAGCTGTGCCTTACATTTATTAAATTACTGGTGGTTTTATAGCTCAAAAATACCTTAAAAAAAACAAAAAAAAAAACGGGCGTTCTGACTGAGTGGGGTCTCCTCTCCACAGATCTGACCTGTAATTTGGTCTGGTTTGGTATCCATGATGATAGAAATCATTGTGAAACTTTCTAGACAAAGAAATGACATCTCCATGGAGAAAAGCCTTTGACAGACCCTCTGGCAGAAAAGTACAACATGGCATGTTGAGGTCTTTTTTTTTAAACCGCTATAACTTAAAATGTGTAGGCATGAATGTCAAACTAATGATGATTTGCAGTCCGTGTTTCACCTGAGAACACATGATTACAGCTTTTACTGCACTGAACTGTTTGACAGAAAAATATTATGTCATTTCTGTGTTTTTAATGTTCAGATTTGCTTAAATTGCGTTTGTTCTCATTTCAGAAACTTCGGGACATCGCGTTGAGGAGGTGGGTGTTGTCATTTGGACTGACTCATTGTATTAAGAAACTTGTATTTTTGGTTTGATGTTGTGTACAACTTTTTAAACTTTGAATAAAAATTTGAAATGCCTCTTTGACTTTTTGATCATTATTAATAGTTTAAAACAATTTTCAATTAATTTAAGAGCTGTGCATTGGATTGAGAAGGTTCTGGTTTTATCCATAAAGTTGAGCAAAAACCTAACTACTTCCTAAATCTGTGGAAAACCTGAAGAAAATGTCCTTTATCTGTAATATTTACTATCAGCAAAAGGAAATCTTTGTTACAGGTTTTTAGATTTTTTTCTTTTTTTTTTTTTTTTTCTTATTCTATAGCTAAATTACTGATGCCGTATACTTTGTGGTACCAAATGTTCCATAGCTTAGATTCACTGTAACTGTTAGTGGAGGGTCAAATACTACCTAATTATCTTGGTAGATTTTCCAGAAATGTTCCACAGCTTAATTTTATTTAGGCAATCAGGTTTCACCACAAAGCTAAGTAAGTTAGTTTTGATCTATGGGGAGGTGACTGGTATTTTTTAGCAATAATAAATAGCAAAACTGGAGTACTTGTAGTAGTTGTAATAGTTGTAGTTGTAGCATTTTTTGTTGTAGAAGTTGTTGTACGAGTAGTTGCAGTTGTAGCAGTAGTAGTACTACTACTTTAATGACACACTGTGGAACATTAAACTGTTAACCTCCACAGAGCAGACCCCTACCAGAAAAGCTTGCATTTATGTTGATGGTCTGCAGAGGGCGCTATTGTCCAACACCAGAACTACCATCAGCCAAATCCGTTTTAGTGTAAATGTTTATCACCAAGGATAAATAAGGAGGGGAAAAGCAATTTATAAGAGTGAGTTTTGTTGACAATTTTGTAGTGATTTTAAGTTGCAGATGTTGGCATTTACACTCTTATTACATTTAATTCTCATCTTTTCTTTTAACAAACAGTGGGTCTATTGTGCTTTACTTTCCTGGACAGAAGTCATTGGATCTCAGTCAAGTCAAGCGATTTTAAGAGGGGGCGAACAAGAGATTAAAGTGTCCGGTGTTTGGAACCTAGAAGAATGTTTTCAGGAAGATGACTGCAGTTCAAATACAGTTTAAACATGTCCAGAGAATCCCCAAAGTGCTTGTTTCCTTTTTACATCAGTTCATTTTTTTTTTTCAGTTCATATTTTTGTTGTCATTCTATCTATCTTGGAACTACAGCTTCTCAAAAGATGCAACCCAAAAGCACTTCATCTTTTTTCATCCAATCCAAATGGGGAAAAAATCTCTCGAGATTATTCTTCTTATGTGCACACAGTCTTGTGGCACGAGATCTTGTCCCTTTGCTAATGTTTGCTCATCACCAACATACCTGAAGTTGTGTTTTGTTTGATTCACAAATGTTAAACATACAAACCCTGCGTATTTAGACTGGGTTCTTCGCTCAGACAGGAAACACACATTTCCATCTTGTGATCCATGGTGTTTATAAACTCATTTGGAATGATTGTCCTGCCTCAGGTGGAGGAGTTCAAGTATCTCAGGGTCTTGTTCGCGAGTGAGGGGAGGATGGAGCGTGTGATTGACAGGCGGATCGGTGCAGCGTGAGCAGTGATGCGGTCGCTGTATTGTACAATTGTCGTGAAGAGGGAGCTGAGCCAAAATGTGAAGCTCTTGATTTACTGGTCAATCTATGTTCCTCCCCTCACCTATGGTCATGAGCTTTGGGTAATGACCAAAAGGACAAGATCGCGGATACAAGCGGCCAAAATGAGGTTCCTCCGCAGGGTGGCTGGGTGCTACTTTAGAGATAGGGTGAGAAGCTCAGTCACATGGGAGGAGCTCGGAGTAGAGCCGCTGCTCCTCCACGCCGTGAGGAGCCAGCTGAGGTGGCTCGGGCATCTGTTCCAGATGCCTCCTGAGCGCCTCCCTCGGGAGGTGTTCCGGGCATGTCCCACCTGGAAGCGACCCTATGGAAGACCTAGGAGATGCTGGAGGGACTATGTTTCTTGGCTGGTCTGGGAACGCCTTAGGGTTCCCCCGAAGTAGCTGGAGGAAGTGTCTGGTGAGGAAGGAAGGAAGTCTAGGAGTCCCTTCTTAGACTGCTGCCCACGCAACCTGGCGCTGGATAAGCGGAAGAAAATAGAAGGATGGATGGAATGATTTGGATAATTTCAGCCCTGGAATTGCCAATCTCTACTAAACTAAAGGTAAAAGGTAGCTGTTAAATTGAAAACTACCACTTCATGACATCACAAGTTGGAAGAGCTTTGGAGATGTAGACATACAAATAACAAAGAGTTATTCAAAGGTGTGAATGAAACAAAACACAATTCCAGGTCTGTTTGTGAGGAGGTAACAACATTCCAACATTGCTCAAAGAATCAGTTTTGCATAATATAGGACTTTTAATTATATCATACATTTAGAATATTTTTGGGGGTTAATCTTGCTTCAGGATTATTTTATCAATGGCATAAATGAACAAAGTTGGATATTACTCAGTTACATTTACTTAACGTAACTTACGTAACTTACGTAACTTGAATAAAAAAATTACTTTTCAGAGTATTTTTCTTGCAGGATATTTGTACTTCTACTTGAGTAATATTAGTACTGAAGTAACTGTGCTCTTACTGTAGTAAAAGTTAAGGTTCCTGAGTGAGTAAGTCTACAGGTGACAGAAGCTTTCATGTATAATTTCATTTAGCTCATTTTCATATCTATCCTTTGAAAATACCATAAATGTGAGCGTTATTCTAGTGTAGGGGGGTCTTGTTAATGCCTTGTTTCCATGGAGATGTAAGTGCTTTTCGTAGAATGTTCCACAGTATGACATTACATTTGTCTTATCTTGCATTAATTACACTACAGCTGTTTATATTGCTTGAAAAATACCTTAAAAACAGAAGAAGTAGGAATCCAGAAGCCCCAATTTGAAAGCATTCACCAAAGATTTATACGCTAACCAAATATTTATACACTAACCAAATAGTATACACTAACCACATTTGAATACACTAACAAAATAGCACGTACATAGATAAAAAGCTGAACCACAGGACCTGGGAATGGTGTTACATGACATTGTTAACAGGCCCATGAAAAAGGATGAGCTGCCCAAGCTGCTTCTTTAGTAAGGACTGAAAAAAATAGCTTGGATGAGCAAAAGGAGAAATGCAATTTTTCAACTGGACAAATGTTTATTTTGATTGAAAACATTTCACAGCTCATCAAGCTGCTTTACATCTGCCAGCAGGGAGGAGCTAGCTACACTGAAACTACTCTGAAACTAACACACCTATTTGTTTACAGTTTCTGTTCGTGAGCTAAGCCTATTGAACTTGCCCTGAGTGTGGGGTCATATTCACCCTATTGTTTTCATCACTTCTCCACTGACACACAACTCCAAGTGCACTTGGTACATGTGGTTAGAAGAAATGAGGGTGCTAAATTCAAAATGATTCCAAACACCACATACGTTTGCAGTCTTCATTTTACCACTGATCACATTTACTTCAGTGGGTTTGATCACAGTCGGTCAGTGAGCCCAGCGTCGGTAACTACACTGAAAGTTGTAATCACTTTTTCCTGGTTTGTGACGTAAGCGTGAATAGAGCCTTTTGCTTCTGCTTTGATGTCTTGGATCTTTGCTGTGAAAATTTTCACTGCAAATTGTATACTTTTTTTTTTTTTTTACCCAATTTTACACTCTGGACTGGATCTGGATCTGTGCTGAATATTTCAAAGGTGAACTTTGTATTCTGAATTTAAAACATATTGAAAAAGTATACTTAAAATTTCAGCAACTAAATTTCTGAATAAAAATTATTCAAAAATATTTTTTCAGAGCTAAAAAATTCAAAGTGAGATATTCAGCACTATTTAAAATTCAAAATCTAATGGAACAAATGATCTTCCATAAGGTCTACTATTCAAATACATGTGTCCACAGCCTCGAATGCAAAAGGCTTGTTTTATTATTAAGGCAGATATAACAGTTTCATGCTTATAACTTTACATTATTCAAATGACATAGTGCTATAGTTATACCTCATAAGCAATCAGTGACATGTTTAATTTACACAAATAAAGTATGTACAAAATTGCATTTCCTTGTGCTAGTCATTAATACTGTACACAGAACATCTTAAACAACTGAAGGAAGCTCTTTCTCCTTTTCTCCCAAAGCCAGTATTTAAAGGTCCGATATTATGCAAAATGGATTTAAACCATGTTATAATGTTGTTACATCCTCAAAAACAAACCTGGAGTTGTGTTTTGTTTCATTCACACATGTTTGAGTGATCCTTTATTATTACTCTGTCTACATCTCCAAAGCTCAAAACACTCTGTTCCAACTTGTGATGTCATCAAGCTGTAGTTTTCAAGTTAAGAGCTCCTTTTAACCTTTTGCTCAGTATGAATTGACAATAGAAGTGTTGAAGTTATCCAAATGATTCTAGTGAGGGTGTACGGAGCTTAAAAACACAGTGGAGCATTTCCTGTATTACCACATGAAATGACAAGGTGGAACAGAGTGTTTTCTGTTTCAGAGAAGAGCTCAGCCTAAATCTGCAGGTTTGTGTGTTAAACACGTGTGAATGAAACAGAACACAACTCCAGGTCTGTTTTTGATGAGGAAATAGAGGAAACAGATTAGAACAGAGATGAGAAAATAGCCTAATATGGGCCTTTGAACATGAGATTTCTGTGTTTGATAATTGCACAACTTACTCAAGTACTGAATTTCTAACTGTTTTTCCAGTAACAAAGTATATAGCAACACCTGTATGACTATGCTGTGGCTGTGTCATTGAGCAAGACATTGTACCCAGTTTGCCTGTGTTTAGCCTGTTTGCTCGTATGAATGGAAGCAAGCAGACAGGCTCTTGGATAATGATATGTCTACTCAAGCCCACTGACAGAAATTTGGGGGCCTGGGGCAAGAAGCCTCAAATGGGCCCCCCGTAATATAATTTAACAGGAAGACAATCCAGTTTTTTGCCTGGGACAACAGATTATTCCAGCCTCATCTACTGTCCTATAAAATGATATGTGTAAGAATGCATTTTCCTGCATTTAAGTCTAGTCTTAAATTCACAAAAGGAGACCTGCCCACTTCAAAGTCTGCTCTGGTTCTGGAAGTAAATTTTCCATAAATTTTTTGCATAGACTTAGACTTTCGCATAGAAAAAATATTAACAAAATTCCAAGACTTTGCAGAGGCTAAGCAGCTATGTGCTAACTAATGTCCATAAGTCGGCTGCTTTAAGTCCAAAAAGCACATATTAAAAGCAATATTCGGCAAAATGTTTTAATAACTGAGGTTTATAAAGTTTCAGAAACAGATCTGAAATAAAATTATAGGCCTTGTGTTCATTAGTTACCAGTGAATAAGAAATTTACTTGGGCTACACCATAGACTGTATAAATATAAATGGACATAGCTAACCCGTTAGCCACCATGCTAGCCTATCAAGTAGGGAGTGAGCATGGGTGCAGTTCTGGATCCATCGACTCATTGACTACATTGAAAAACCATCTGTAACTTCCTCTGTGAGTTTCACCATTTTGGTCTTAACATAATAATAATAATAATAATAATAATAAATAATAATAATAATAATAATAATAATACTACATCAGACTTATATAGCTCTTTTTTGGGCACTCAAAGATGCTTTACAAACAAATAGGAAGTGACACTTAAATTTTAACCTGCTTTACATGATCCTGGTGTTTTTATTTTGGGTTAGGGTTAGGGTTAGGGTTTTATCTGTAAATAAATTCCCAATTCAAATATGGATCTGGTTCCAAATTCATCCCTATAACAGCTAGCATCGTGAGCTTCATTTGATGGGAGTCGAACGCTGTGGGTCAGGTCACACTCCCTTAGTCCACTTCTTTATACAGTCTATGGGCTACACATAAAAGATTGTGTGCCATGAGCTTGGTGTCAAAAATGTACTTTAGTTGAAAACACACAAAACTCCCTTCAGTACATTTTAAGCAGGTCAACATTTGAAAATTGTCCATTAAAACAAAACACAATTCTTTTAACCATTAGTAGGGAGCGGCACACAGCCTCCGTTGCCATTGGAAACCGTATTATTTAACCCCACGTTGGACTCGGAGTTTGGATTCCTCCCCTTTTTCGTGCACTGGTCCTGAGAGGTTCCTTCTAACAGACGCGCCATGAAAGCGAAGCCGTTCTGTCTGATGTACGACTTCCCAGCGAAAGTGTACAGAACCGGATTAGCGCAGCTACTAATGAAGGCTAATGCTGAGGTGACGGCGCGACTTGACTGCCAGATGTGGTCCAAGCTAGAAAACAAAGAAGAAATTTAAATAGTTAAAGCTCCCATGTAACATTTCAACCAAAAAAAATCAATACAGGTATTCACACGTTTTTATGACTTTCTGGTCATTGGTGACGCTGAAGATTTTGGCCATTCAAAAGAGAGAATTTTTTTATTTGAATTGTTAATTGCTATGGAAACGTTACTAGATTTTTACTTCTTGGTTTCTTTTTAAAGACAATACAGTAGGAGCAGTAGCATGCTGTGACATTAGTCAATAACACTTTAATAATGCCACTTTTTATGCAAACTACATTGTAAATTATGCAAATACATTGCAGACACCCCACCAGAAAATTTACACAGTGCACATTTCTGTACTTACGCTTCTCTTGTGGGTGAATCTTCAGGATACCACTCTGCGGCCACCTTCAAAAGCCAAAAAAAAAACCACAACTTAATATTTTTTTCTTTTTTTTCTCAAATATTCCACAGAAATCCAACTCCTCAAACCTGGATCATGTTGATGATGTGATACGGGAACCAGAAGATTCCGAAGGTGACGACGATGGCGAGGATGAGTTTTTCACTCCGAACTTTCTTCCTGAACTGTGTCTGCCTCAGTCGCCTCAGGATCAGGACGTAAGAGGTGATGATGACAGCATACGGAAGAATAAACCCAGAAACAGTCTCAAAGGCGTACTGGAACCTCACCTGGAGCAAGATGGAGAATTGGTAAGTAACATATAAGTCACAAAAACACATATGTATTCTCGTGTCTTTAATTCCCTTTTAAATATGCTTTTGGTCATCTTTGGATGATTATTTCACATTTTCTAACTTAAAGGTTGTATGGAGGATTTTTTTTTGTTTCAAATTGTCAATGATAGCATTATAGAGGTGCAGTAGCCTTGTAATTATGATGACCAAAAAAAAGAGAATAAAAATTCATCAACTCTGGACGTGGTGGGGCCAGCTAAACATTTGCCAATAGATAACGACACTGCCTCGTTATCTGTTAGCTGACAGGCTGTCAATCAATCTCCCTACGTTTCTAGCATAACTGACTTGCCTGCGCGCCGCCAGTACGTGGTTTACGTACGCCTGTCACACAGTCCACAGACGCAAGCCGCACAGACGCTGTTTACTCCACCAACGCAACAGTTCTTAGCGGCTTTTTTTTGACCTATATCTTCCTCGCAGTTAGCACAAAGTTTGTTGCAATGGCAGACAAGAATCCAGGAGCAGTTAGCCGCAAAAGAAAGTCCGTTTTTGAGATTGCTGAAAGAAGAAAACAAGGGGAAAAGCAGCGAAGCCAAACTAAGGTAATTCTTGAAGATTCATTCCAGCGATGGCGCAACTGAAGCAGACGCAGGGTCTAAAGACTGACGCACTGGTCGCCAAATTACTCCTGGACAGGTCACTTCTGCTTATTATGAAAACGTACTTTATTTCCAAGAGCTAGTCAAACGTTTTGCAGGACACAAAAGCGATATCCTATGTCTGAAAACGTAATTTTCAATGCAAAGAAAGAGTCCGCTTGCTGCTGCGTGTTGTAGCTAGTTCATTCGCACTGAATCTCCGCGCAACCTTCTCTGCACCCCTTTTCTGCTCCTGTCCCCGCTGCCCGTTCCGCTCTTCCCCCTGCTCCTCACTTCTCCGGGCACGGAATCTCCGCGCACCGCTCCCCTCTCCTCTCTCCTCTCCCTGCTCCCTGCTCCACTCTTCTCCCTGCTCCTCACTTCTCGTCCGCGCACGAAATGTCCGCGCACCCGCTCCCCCCGCTCCTCACTTCTCCGCCTTGCCTAACCAACACTGTAGTTAGTCGTGTACAAGTCATGTGCAGCGCACCGGCTGTAAACAAACCTGTTTCTGGCGTAAGGAGGAGGCGGGAGGAGGCGTTTCTACGTAGGGAGCTGTAGGGGAGGGGGGGTGGTTTCACGCATGCGCAACATTTGAAAAAGGACAAACAGTCGCTGGATTTCTCGTTCCTTGGAAAATCCTCTATACAACCTTTAAAGGTCCTATATTACACAAAACTAATTGGGCTTCAAACTGTGTAGAGGAAGTCTGTTAGCCTGATTCATCAGCTGGTTTCACTTTGTAGAAACCGTCTGACCTCGCAGCATTAGGATTCGTTCACGCCACAGTAGGCGGGTACTTTAAATTTAACCAGTTGTTGCTATTTGGTCGTGATGTATGTAATGCGCCTTTAATGGAGCTAACTGGTATATTAAGCTTTTCCCAAATTCTGTGTGAAGAAGGGCAATAACGTCTTTCTCCTTCATAAAATTCACCAAACAATCTCTTTGTTTCGGCTTCAAATCCTTGATCTCGGGAATAGTTGCCAGCACAGAATGATGGCTCTTCACTGATTGGCCAATGCCTGAACTTGCACTTCCAGCGTTTTTGTGAGCTGTCTTGTGTATTCCGATTCCTGACCTAGTTGCTGGAGAGAAATTAAATTGAGTGGAGGCACTAGGTGGCGCTAGCCTGGCTAGGAGTCTGTAAATGCTCAGAGAAGATTTTGGAATAATGGATTAATGAATCCAGAGTGAATGAAGCAAAATACAACTCCATCCGTAAAGCATTATATCCTGAAAATGTATTTCTTTGAGCGAAAGCATCAGATGGAGTAGAGGATGCAGAGGAGCAGAGGATGCAAAGTAGAGGAGAGGAGTCAGATGGAGCAGAGGATGAGGGAAGAGAGTCACATGGAATAGAGGATGAGAGGAGAGGGTCAGATGGAACAGAGGATGATCGGAGAGAGTCAGATGGAGGAGAGGATGAGAGGAGAGAATCAGATGAACAGAGGAAAAGGTCAGAAGAGGCAGAGGATGGAGAGAAGTAGGTGAGATGGAGCAGAAGATTCACTTACATGTGTTGGCAGCGTGTGATTGGGCGCGCACACCTTTCTCGGCTTGCCCAGCTCGTCTTCATCTATCCTGATGTTTCTGAACACCAGCGATGGAGTTGAAATAATAAAAACCAGAACCCACATTCCCACCACCACTCTTTTTGCAATCCTGGGACTTGCGATGAGCGAAACTCTAGTCGGCCACACCACCGCTATCAGCCTATGCACACTCATCAACGTAATCAAAAATATTGACGCGTACATGTTGGTATTACAGAGGTAGAACAGCCCTTTACACATAACATTCCCAAAAACCCACGATTGCTTGGCCAGGTATACAACAAAAAATATTGTAAGTGCCATCAGGAACCCGTCAGCGCACGCCAAGTTTAAAATAAGGAATGTGGTCACGGAATGGCGGCGAATCCGTGCCAAAATGCTCCAGACGATGAAGAGGTTTCCTGGAACGCCGAGGAGGAAGACTAAGGCGAGGATGAGAGCACCCAGAGTGGTGGAGAAGTCGTTGCTGACCAGGCTGTCGTCCTCCGGGTTGGGGTCGGTGGTGGAGATGATGAGGTTGGGGGCGGCGGTGGGGGGCGGCATGGTGAGGGGGATACAGGAGCCTATAGAAGACAAATCATAATAAAAAGCATTAGTCTTATTGCTTGTGTTTTATAGGCATCTAACTGTACCTTGTCTAATGCTTGCCGTGACTTGTAAACTTTCTCAATTTCTTGCAACCACTAAAATTTGTAGTTCTCTGGCATTTTTGTCCTGTTTTAGTCCTGGTTTAGTCCTGGTTCAGTCTTGGTTTAATCCTAGTTCAGACCTGGTTCAGCCCCAAAAGTCCGCAAAAGTCCGGCATCTCGATCGATGTTTCTTCTGCTCAGGAAATAATGTCTGTGAAGTGATGATGTATTTTTGACAGTAAATTTGTGTTTGTACTGAAGAAAGCGTAATCATAACTTTTCATTTCATGATTGTAATTCTTGATGTCGTAACTTTTCAATTCATATTCAGATGGATACACACAACAGGTTTTATGTACGACTGGATTCATTCGAGAGTTTACAAATATTTATTTTATGCTCAACTACAGCCAAATATAGCCAGGCTTTTGCCACCTAGTGCCTCCGCTCAATTTCATTTCAGCGACTAGGTCAGGAATCAAAATACAATAGATGGTTTGCAAAAACCCCGGAAGTGCAAGTTCGGGCACCACCCAATCAGCGAAGAACCATATATTCTGTGTTGTCAATGATTCCCGAGATCAAGGATTTAAAGCTGGAATCAAGAGAATGTTTTGTGAATTTTATCAAGGGGAAAGACGTTATTGCCTTTCTTCATACTGGATTTGGGAAAAGCTTAATATACCAGTTAGTGAGTTAGTGACGCATTACATACATCACGACCAAATAGCAGCGATTGGTTAAATAATAAAAAGTACCCACCTACCGTCGAGCGAACAAATTCTAATACTGCGAGGTCAGACGGTTTGTACAAAGTGAAACGAAGTAAAACCAGCTGATGAATCAGGCTAAGCCAAATATGCACGGATTTCTATCCTATGCACACAAATATTTCTGAAATCTTTTTTACTCCATAAATATTAATATTGTTAAAATGCTGATTTTTTTTGAGTACTTGGGTCTAGACACTGATGGAAATCATCAGGTTCAACATTAATGTCTTTGCACTTCAATAAAAAAAGACCTTGTGGAATTTGGCATATTTGTTTTTGCAGTGATTTTGGGGGGTTATTTTTCCTGTAAAGATATCGAGATATATATTGTATACCAAGCAAAATATATTGAGATATATTTTTTGCTCCATACCGCAAAGCCTTAGCCATCCCTGTATCATTTTTAGTAATGTATGAATCACTCAACATGATTTAGTCTTGTTTATCCCATCACACAGCACAATGGCTAATTTACAGTCTTTCTATTGCTTTGTACCTCTGCATCTGCTTCATACCATTGTATAAACATCACCCCAGCCTATACATGTTTATGACTAAACCCCTAAAGATAAAATGATTTCAGACTGATAGCTGAAATAAAACAGTTATGTTCTTGGCCAGTTCCACATACATTTCCATGAGTAAAAGTGCTCAGAGTTGGCTCTAAACTCTGGAGTTCTCATGCACCACATAAGGACACAGGGGAGGAACCCAGAACCAAAAACTTTATCTTACATTTATTTAAAGGTGCATTGTGTAACTTTTCTGGTGGTAATGAGAAAAGTTACACAATACATCTTTAATTACAAATATTTTATTGTTAAAAACATTTCTTACTGTAAGCTGGCTTGCCTCCCCACAGGTCTGACTTGTATCGGCAGATCGATAAGTTTAATGCTCGGTAAAGGTAATGTAGCTTCATGGCGGTGGCAAGTCACCAGTATGATTCCATGGAAATTTAAAGACATAATTTGAAACATTCCCTATGAAGAAAAATGCGTTTTATGCCATATTATGAAAGATTATGGTCTAAGCAACAACATCTCTATGGAAACAAACAGGAGTTGGCCCTCTTCCAAGTCAAATAAGAGTGCGGTTAGGTTTGTGGAGATGCAAGCCCACTTACAGTAAGAACACATGTTTTTCAGTGTGACACATGTTTTACAGTGTGATAAAAGCAAATAAAAAAAAAACAAAAAACAAAACAAACAAACAAAAAAAACACAAATGAAGAGCGCAGGTTTGCTTAGGGACGGGGACATGTCACAACCAATATTTGGGGAAGACAAAATAGTCCCTACCAATATTTGCCATTTTATTTGAATAAACACAAATATACATTTATTCCAATATTTTTCCAAACTCAGAAGTACTAATTTAACACGTTTTAGTTCACATTTTGTTTATTAGACGTTCTGAGATGTATTCAGTGATGTGACGGCAGGGTTACATCTGCTGCTGTTTCATTGGCTGCAACAGATTGACGTCATAAGTGGTACCAGGAGCTTAAACTGGGGAAGCGGCAGGACAGGGCCACACCTGAAGATGTCTGCTTGAGCAGGCATGAGTGAAGACGCAGCACCAAACTTTGAAAAAATTTTCAAAAGGAACTTACTTGGCTTCATCTTCAAGTAAACTTGCCTTATAATGAGTTGTCGCAGAAAATGAGCGACCATCGCCATAAATGCCCCTCCCAAACAGAGCCCCACTCATGCACTGTTAGCAGCTGGACTGTAATGACAATATTCCATGGAAAAATGTACAGACATTACCTCACAAATATCTCAACACTAACAAGCAAAGAGAAATCTGCTACAAACTTCTACATCACTGTTATCCCGGCAAGAATATTCTTAGAAGGACAGTGGACACAAAGTGTACGTTTTGTGAACTGAAAAATGAAGTCACCTCTCACTTATTTTGGACCTGCCCAGACTCAACCCAACTTCTTATGGGGGGGGCAAACCTCTTGACACAAATGCTTTTATTTTAGTTTGTTTGTCAGCTAAAAGTTACATACTGTGTCTTTAATCTGTTCCAAATATGGTTGAGATGTCATAATTTAGCTGAGTCAATGTGAGTTTGGTGTGTGGATTCAGGGCAGTGACGTGGGAGATGCACTCATCGAATGAAACAGAGAAATGAATTTAACTCAAAACAGACTCAACAGATAGACGCCATTTTTGGAACAGATTTGGAGCAGATTTGGTGCAGCTAAAATGAGTCTAAACTATTCAAAACATTCTCAAAAAAACAACAGAAGACACTCATTATTCTAAGTTATTGCTTTGTTTTTATCCTAGATCTTGCAGTGTCATATCACGCTATTTTCTGATCCATGTTCTAATGTACTTTCCTCATCACAAACAGACCTGGAGTTGTGTTTTGTTTCATTCACACATGTTTAACACACAAACTCTGCAGATTTAGGCTGAGTTCTTCAAATAGAAAACACTCTCTTCCACCTTGGGATATCATGTGGTAATACAGGACGTGCTCTACAGTGTTTTTAAACTCCGTAAACCTTCACTAGTATCTTTTGGATGATTTTCAGTCTCTGCTGAACAAAAGGTAAAAGGAGCTGTTTGTCACATTTAGAGTAGAGGGAGGACCCCAAAATTAAGGACTGCATTTGCAAAGTTGTTTAATAGAACAAAAAACAACAAAACACAAAAAAATCGAAACAGACGTAACACTGACAATGACAAAAGAACCAACAAAGGGCAAAGGTGATATTGGTCACACATGAGAATGTCTGTGTTTACTAGCGTGTAACGAAAATGTCATTTTTCATGAGCTCTGTATATGTTAGTTCTGAGATTGTAGATCAGTGTGTTGTGTATCACCAGAAAAAGAAGAAATGGAAATTATTTTCATTCCAATTAGAATTTAATTAGTTATGACCAAAAACACGTATTCGACCATGGTTACCTTGACCTTCAAGTGACCTTGACCAGTTTCAACCTGTAACATCCAGTGTTGTGTGTGCCAACTTGTGTAATGATTGGGTGAATATTTTAGCCCGCAGATGGTTCAGAATTTGCCGAAATTGCCTATCCTTTATAATGGCCTGACCGTTCAATTGACCCGTGTAACCTCAAATGACCTCGGATCATCACCCAACTTTTTTTTGCCGCACTGGGCATGGGGGCTTGACCCGCGTACCAAATTTGGTGACAATCGGTCCATAAATGGCGGAATTATCACGGGTGGACACACACACAGACACACACACGCAGACACACAGGGTGAATACAAAACCTGGTCAACCCTTCGAGGAGGTAGTAATAAAATAAATCAATGAAAATTAACACCATGACACTGTTAACTTGAAATCTACCCCTTCACCATCACAAGGTGGAACAGAGCATTTTGAGGTTTCAAGATGCAGACAAATATAATAAGCTGTTACTCAAACATGGTGAATGAAACAAAACACAACTCCAGGTCTGTTTTTGAGAAGGAAACATCATTAGAACATGGCTTTAAGATCACAAGTGTAGATTTTGTGTAAGATCTTTAATGTAATCTAATTTTTGTACTTTTTGAATGTACTTTTTCCTTAATTTGACTTTAAGTATAGACGTACGCTTTTCCTGAAGATTGAAACAGTAGATTGTGTGAGTGGTTTTTGATTGAGTTTGATGACAGATCATCAACAACGTCATCATCGTTAAAGGTGCATTGTGTAACTTTTCTGGTGGAGGGTTTGCCAAATGTTTTTCTCCATGGAGATGTTATTGCTTTGTCTGGAATGTTGCACAGTATGGTATTAAACCTTTCTATCTTCAGGGGGAAACCAGACCAGACCAAGTTACAGGTCAGATCTGTGGAGAGGTGACCCTGCTCACTGTCACAGTGTAAGTTTTTCTGGATATTTTTTAGTTATAAAACGGTCTGTAATTGAATAAATGCATGGTAGAGCTGTTTAATGTCATACTGTGGAACATTCCAGGAAGAGCAGTGACGTGTAAATAGAAAATAATTACATCTGGGATACAGAATTGAATTGTGTAAATAGAGCTCTTTTTGTCCTGGGGCAGACTGACAGAGATGTGGCTGCCAATAAGTGCCTTGACAATCTTAACAATACCAATCACTCACTTGAACCACATTCATGCATGAGTGAAGTAGTGCCTTGCCCGAGGACACAGCAAAATTTTCCCATGGTTAGAGCTGGCATTGAACCACCAACCAAAATAAAAGACAACCAGCATGTGTTTTCCTTCTATTAGAGGTCATTATTTCATATAATACTGGAGGAAATTCACCTCTAACATTTTCTTCTATGAAAGGAGACACATTACGTAAAAGCAGCTTTCAGATGCTTTTAACTTTGGTAATTTCATTGATGCATGTGTGTTTGAATAATCCTATACTGTCCTGCATTTGAGGCTTTCACCTACCTAAGAAGACATACTATGCTTTTGTCTGCTCTATAGTTAAAATCACTGACATCTGTGGATCATTATGTTATCATTTGGGCTCTTTAAATATTCAGTATTGATCTAAAATGACTTAATAAAAGAAGCAAGTTCACTGACTTCTGCGTTCGAAAACGGAGGTGCCCAAGTTGAAGTCAATGTATATGTCATGAATGAATAATGGTCTTTATTGTAAATTTTTTCACATGTACACGTACATACAAAGGAATCGAAATTGGACCTGTCACCCCATCCGTACATCACAAACACACAATACAATATCACATGGGAAGACTATACATGGACCAGACTGGAAGACAGGGAACAAACAGGAATAAACAATGCACCCTGGCATGAGGATAGGGGGAGCAGAAAAAAAAAAGAGAACCGCCCCCAGACCATGCTCCTATCCACATAACTTGCACAGTTCATAAAACACGATAAAAGCCTGTAATCTGCACTCCCACATACATCTCTCCCTCGTACACTGTAAAACACACTCTTCTGACATTAGTATTAAAATGTACAGGTCAGACATACTCTCATTACTTACACATGCACAGCATTAATTATCTATTTACAGATCTACATACAAATGATTGCAGTCCCTGGGTCATGTGCAAAAGGTGCTGTTTAAGTTTAGTTGTGTGGACAGATCTGATTGTCCAATAGCCATGATTTGAGTTCAGACTGTATCAGCCAAATGCTCATATCAACAGAAAACACTAGTCAAGACTGTTCTAATCGAGACCAAGACCTGTCTGAGACCACAGGGTTCCAAGACCGAGACATGACCAAGACCTCTGTGACCTGAGTTTTTATAAATCTATCTCCATTTGATCTAATAAATGTTAATTTAAGATTAAAACTAGAAAAGCACTCAGAGAGTGGCAGACCTCCGCCAAGGACTACCCCCATTTTTTATATAAATTGCGATAAAATCAGTCTTCTGGATCAGATCCAGATCAGCCTTTGGAATATGAAAGAGGATCCCATTGTCCATCCCTGAGTCAAATTTCATGGGGTTTGGTCAATAATTAACCGAGGTATTGAGAAACAATTTTTTTGGCCCCATTTACCACAATGTTAACTAAAATTTCAAAGTGATCCAGAATCCAGGATTTCTTCCGGATCACCCCCAAAATGAAATCAGTTCTTCCTTTTCACATTTCCAACAAATCCTGAAAATGTCATCAAAATCGGTCCATAACTTTTTGAGTTATGTTGCTAACAGACAAACAAACAAACAAACAAACAGACAAACGCCAGCAAAAACATAACCTCTTTGGCGGAGGTAATAAGTCAAGCAAACTGTACTGCACTGAAAACACACTGTGCCCCTTTTTTGGACCCTGATCACAGTTTGAGATCCCGTCTTTAAGAGATCTTCCACTGGCACTTTACAGAAAACTGTGAAGAAGTGAATAAAGTGGGTAGGATTTTTCAAATTCCTGACTTGAGTTACATTCTCTGACTGGTTTTGCAGTGGGATTTTGCAGCCTCTGCACATTTACCAAACCAAATGCACATCATGTCAAACACAGATGTACTGCACACCAGTACAAGTTTATTGCCGACAGCAGCGGCTGTAATGAAATATGATCGCACATTGTCGAGTGTCAGACCTCGAGTCTGAGACAAGACCGAGACCAAGTGCCTTCAAGACCGAAACAAGACCAAGTCCAATTGTGCTCGAGTCCGAAACGAGACCAAGACCTTAAAAAAATGGTTTCGAGGCCAAGACCGTCTTGAGTACTACAACACTAGAAGACAACACACATGAATTACTGTTTGACTAATTTCTAAATCTTCCTCAACTTTCCTTCTTAGCACTTATGTCTGGTGACCTGTGTGATCCTCATCTCTTTAAAAAGCTTTCGTCAGCCTCATTAATGTACAAATAATGTTATACTAACCCAAATTTGCTCATAAAAAGCTTCGTCAGTTTGTAGCGCTAATGCTAATAGCGCCATTTGAAATCCATTGTGGTTTGGTGAGATGGAGACGCTCTCACCACAGACATTTCCTTGTAATGTTCATCTTTATTTTGAGTGAATAGTGTCCGTGAGCAACGTCGTAAAGTGCAAAACATGTGAATAATTAAAGGATGTTGGGCAAACCTGAGTCTCCGTTACAGATGAACTGTGTAACCTTTCTGTACGCTCGTCACCACGGATCATATAGTTCTTTGCCTAGAAAGTTATAGCTTTAAAATGTCTACTTTTTTTTTTACTTAATTTGTTTAAATAATACCTGTTGTAAACATAAATTATAGTTTTACACCAACTGAGAAGCAATTGGTGAAGAAAAGTCATGTTGAAAAGTAGAGGAAGTAGAGAGTTTTTCTTTAAAATTTTATCTAAAAGTTCAGCACAATTTACACGCAAGAAACCTATACTTTTAATCATTATATCAACAAAATAAATGTGTTTTCTTAAATTTTTATCTGTCAATTATTCATTTCTGTGTACATTACAGGAATTTTGACCCAGTCTACTGTTTCTAGTCAGTTCTTCGGTAACTTTAGTGCAGACTAGGTCAATTTGCAGCTTTCTGGTCAAAAAATAAATAAATAAAAATAAATCCCGTGGCTTCTGTAATTTCAAGTATTATGTGACATTACACAGGACTGCCCTGATCACAGTCAGGTGTTTCTGATACAAACCCCTGGCTGGAGGGGCGGAGCTTGAAGTGTAGATACCTGTTCGACCGATCACATGTTTAGGCCCCCCCTTTAGTCCTCCAGACCCTGCCCCTCCGTCTTCCACCTTACTCTCCCCTTTAGTCCTACAGACCTCCCCCTCCCTCCCCCCTTTATTCCTCCAGACCCCTCCTCTTCCCCCTCACTCTCGCCTTTAGTCCTCCAGACCCCACAAACTCCTCCTCCATCCTCACTCTCCCCTTTAGTCCTCCAGGTACTGCCCAGTTTAGCAGCTCTGTTTCAAATGTGGTTGCGGGCAGAGTTTAGGCGTTTAGTCCCACTTTGTATTATCACGTGCATAGCCTTCTGCTTTTAACTGCTTTAAAGTTTCTTGCTTAAGGACCCAACAATGTCAAGCAACACTGATACCTTGGAATTAAACTGCCAACTTTGAGATAACAGAAAAGCACATTTCTCAAAAAGGAGTGGGAAGAAGAAAAAAGCTTATATTAACCCACCTCTATTAATTAAAAATATATATATATAGTTGCTGTACATTGATAATTGATGCTTTGTTTTGTACTGTACTATAGTCATACAAACTAATAATGATAAAGAAGGCACAGAAGTTTATTGTTTATGATCCCACCAAAATAAGAAAAATGAGACTGGAACAATGTAAGGATTTTTTTGTTGAAAACCAGAGCAGACCTGATGTGTACACGAGGATGTCATGAGTGTTGGGAAAATGAGAGTGATGTGTTCCCTTTTGGTTAAACTATACACAACTGACACCTTTAAAGCACAAGCAGAGACATATTTCAGTGTGTGGAGTCTGGTCCTGTGGTCAAGAGCTCATACTGACTATACATGGGCACCTAAAGCTGCACTGTGTAACTTTTCTGGTGGAGGCTCCGTCAAATACTTTTTCTCCATGGAGATGTTAATTCTTTGTGTCTGGAATGTTTCACAGTATGGTATTAAACCTTTCTATCTTCACAGAGACCAAACCAGACCAAGTTACAGGTCAGATCTGTGGAGAGGCGACCCTCTCACAGTCAGAATGTTGTTTTTGTAGGTATTTTTGGGCTATAAAGCTACCTGTGATTGAATAAATGTAAGGTAGAGCTGTTTAATGTCATATTGTGAAACATTCCAGGCAGAGCAATGACATCTCCACAGAAAAAAAAAAAAAAAAAGGTGACAGATCCCCAACCAAAAAGTTACATAGTTCACCTTTAGCTTTTGTGATGATTGGACATTTAGCTAGAACTCTATTCAAAAGTTAGTGGTCAGTTTGTGTTTTTTCTATTTTTGTTATAAGGCAGAATGCTATTAGCTTCTGTATGTGCTTCATGTGGTTATTTTAAAGCCACAGTAAGTAACATTTGAACCAAAAAATAGACCTTTGCTTTTTTGGTTTGGATTTTCAACAAAAAGATGTGAATTTTATACATGAGAGACTTCTTTAACAGCACATATCATCTCATTTGTTGTAGTTCAAGTCAGTTCTTTCTGGTCAGATTGTGTTAAAATAAAGCCCACATTAAAGTCTAACAAAGCCTCAGACAGCCTCAGAGTCTACAGTTAGCATCACATCCCCAGGGAATGTTGACGATATCAGCTGCAAAAGATCAACAGGAATGAAAAAAAAACAAAACAAAAACACATTACCATGGAAATTCACCGTTTTTCTGGCAGTGGTGCTAAATTCTCACATAAAATAGTCCCCAAAATAATGTTTCAAAGTAAACAAAAGTGCAGTGGAACAACCCAATAAAACTGCTGGGGAAAAACATCTGCTTGTACTACATGTAAAATACATATCACAATAAATACATAAAAATAAACATAAACATAATAAAAATAAAATAAAAATAAATAAAGTTAAAATGAATAAAATTAAAATAGAAAAAGCTTGCACTGCAGCCACAAACATGGTGGATCTCCATGGTAACGGATTTATTTATTGATCATGCTTCCTGAACTCTACTCTGCTCTATAAAGGCAAAAGATCTTAACTCACTAGAGTGTAAAAGTAAGAACAATGACTTCAAAGTTTCTGTTTTGTCCAGACAAATTATAATAGTAGGGCTCCCAAAATAAGGAGTTCTGTGAAGGCAAAAGGCAGAAACTGACATGACCACTATTATTTGCTTGACTTTCCCGAGACTTCCATCTATGATAAAAACACATCATCAAGGGCCAGTCATCGTGATGTTTGTTTGAAATGATCTAGAAGAGCTTTGGATTTTTTGTTTAGTGCTGATCAGGATCGTGCGGCGACACTTACACAGTTAAACAGTTTGACAGACAGGTGACTTTGCAGTATAGTATGTACAGTATGAATAAATACACAAAATATTTTCACAGTAAAGATAATTGAAGTATAATTGAATACAACGGTATATTTATTGAATGTGTTAAGACCCTGTGCCAAGACTGCAACAAAAAGAAGCAGCCGACAGGCTGGATTTTAAAATAAAATATATTTATGAAATAAATCACAAAGAAAACATACACTGTTTCTGCCATTTGCCTTTGTATGACTCCTTTTTTTCAGATTTTTGACAGATGATACAAAGGCAGAGTACAAAAACTGACAAATACGGGTCAAAGGTCAATTTTGAGCTCAATATTTTCACAACATTTATTCACATGATAAAGGAGGTGTCAAATACAAACAAAATCACCAGCCTTTGTAGGGCAGTAGAATATAACTCTATGGGAGATTCACAGTTTTTGAAAGAAATCTCCAATCTTATAATGCACAACTTTTCATTATTTGTTTGGAATTGGCTTCTGAAATGTGCTATACTAACATTATATTATTATTATGTCTTAAAGCTCTTTCTACTGACAACAATCTCATCTTTTGGTTTGAATCACTGGCACTGCTTTCTGGAGATATTATGAGTAATTAATTTTGCGTTTGCTTATTTATACTGACAGGGAGAATGCTGAAATTTGAGTCAGTTTTGTTTCATGTGGATAGGCCCGGTAATTACATGAGATATGAACCATAAACCGGAGCAACAAATCTGATATCAGACAATTAAACAGCAAATTAATGTGTATGTCATGTGAACTCAAACTATTGTATATTTAACCAGAGCAAAAACATAAACAATCAGTATTATATTAAAAGCGTTCAACTTCCTGTTTATAAGAGACATTTTGAGAGCTTGTTATCATTGAAAAGTCAGATTTTTTTTTTTTATTATTAATTTCTATAGCAATGGGGGCCTATATTGCACAAAACTGACTTGTGAGCTTTAACCCATGTTATGATGTTATCTCCTCAAAAAACAGACATGGAGTTGCGTTTGTTGTTTGAATAATCCTGTATTATTTGTCTGTCTACATCGCCAAAGCTTAAAATGCTCTGTTCTACCTTGTGATGTCATGAATTGGTGATAGTTTTCAAGTGCACAGCTCTTGTCTGTTGTTCAGTAGAGATTGACAATTGGAGGGTTGAAATCATCCAAATTATTCTAGTGAAGGTGTATGGAGCACTTCCTGTATTACCAGATGACATCACAAGGTGGAGCAGAGTGTTTTCAGTTTGACAGAAGAGCTCCAGGTCTGTTTGATGATGAGAAAACAACATTAGAACACAGATCAGATGGGCTCTTTAACGTTGCATTATCCGTGCCATTTACTCGCACACAGCTTTCAAACAGAGTGAAGTGTGTGAAGAACACAACAAAATACATAAGACTAGCTGGACACACACACATACACACACATACACACACAACCACTGGCGCTAATAAATCAATAGACCATTCAAACTCAGAATTATCATTGGTACAAAATGTAAACCTTCTTTCTAACTTGTGGTGCCACTAAAAGCTTTTGAGTTTACCAGATCTGCTCAATTATTAGACTCAAACAGAGCCAAAAATACATTCATATGAAGATGTTTGAACACGAAAATACTTTCTAAGAGCAACTACAGTGTACTGAGAAAAGTGCATTCACACATTTATCAACATCCCTCACAGATCTTTGGTTCAGTTCTGGTTTTTAGTCATGGTCAGTGGTAGTATGTAAAAAAAAAATGAAAGGAGTAAAGCGCTGTACTTAAACGTGTATTATGTAACTTTTTGGTTGGATGTCTGTCACCTGTTTGTTTCTATGGAGATGTCATTGCTCTGGTAGGAGTGTTCCACAGTATGACATTAAATAGCTCTTCTTTAGAAAAACAGGCATTCTGACTGTGAGCGGGGACACCTGTCCACAGATCTGACCTGTAACTTGGTCTGGTTTGGTCTCCATGAAGATAGAAAGGTTTCATGCCATACTGTGAAACATTCCAGACAAAGCAATTTCCACTAGGGCTGGTATCATTAAGAAGTTGCTGTTTCGATAGATACCTCGATACATAGGCCACAATACAATAAGTTTTTTCAGTACAGTGTACTTTTGTTTCAGTGCGATTTGATATGATATATTTCAAACTGATTCGATACTGTTCTGTGAGAAATAAAGGCTAAATTGTGGCTATGATACTGAAAGTTTATTAAAGGGACAGTTTGGAATTTTGGACATAGGACCTCATTTCCTAGTGAGCCAGAGTGTTGGAGACATGTGGAGAAACTTTATAAAATATTCTATCCAGTCCTTGTATTTGCAGAGGTCGCTGGTGCTAGTCTAATGCATGTCAATGGCCATAGTGAACCTTCCACTAAAACGCCGTACCCACTCCACAAAACACCCAAGACAAAACAATTATAACGCCAAACTGTCCATGTAAATGTCTGTGTTGATAGAATAATTTTAGAAGTAAAACCAACCTTGCATTTGAAAGATTTATGTCTGAGCAGCAGTGAGTTGTACTTCCTGATAGAAAGCTTGGCAGCGGTGGACTGATATCACCTAGCACCTCTAACTGGCAAAGTAAAATGCCGCTGCTGCTGAGAAAATAGCAACAATTCATGTGATGCAAGGTTAGTTTTATTTCAAACATTATTCTATCAACATCATATCTTATCAACACAGACATTCCCATCGAAAGTCTGGTGCAATAATAGATTTTCTTCGGGTGTTTTGTGGAGTGGGTAAGACTGTTTTTAGTGACAGGCTAACTATGGCCATTGACATGCACTAGCCTAGCACCAGCAACCTCTGCAAATACAAGAACTGGATGGAATATTTACAAAAGTGTCTCCACTCATCTCCAACACTTTGGCGAACTAGGAAATGAGGTCCTGTGTCCGAAATTCCAGACTGTCCCTTTAAGTCTAGTTAGTCCACTGAGTTTGTGCAGAGTTAATATGAAAAACAGCCATATTACTCATCAAAACAGTGAAAATTCTAGCTCTTAAACAAAACAATTATATATTGATACAGCAGCTCATGATATTGATACTGTATCATCAAATTAAGCAATACAATATATCGATATTTAAATATTTTTGCACATCCCTAATCTCCATGGAGAAAAGCATTTGACAGAAAAGTCACACACCTTTAAAAACCCAAACGTGCACAACAGGTCAAATCCTCCAGCTAAAGTAGTCCTGACCAAGACTAGGTCAAGATCTGGAGATGGGTCCCACTGCTCCTGACAGGTTTAAACCAAAGGCGGCTGAGGATGGGTCAAATGAAGAGAACCCAGCATGTTTTCCCTCTCATTCCTCCAGGGCTAAAAGTAGATGGGACTATAGATAGCAATAACTGGAATTCGCCTGGATGACTGGGGGTTTACTCAGACACCTAAAAGTACACATGCAAACCATCATACTATTACTGTGACAGAGTACCAGGATTCACTTTAAAGGGTTCATATGACGCTATTTTCTGATCTACTGTCAGTTATAATGTTGTTTCCTCATCACAAACAGACCAGGAGTTGTGTTGTGTTTTGTTTCATCATCTCACCATCATTTCACCATCTGATGTCATGTGGTAATACAAGAAGAGCTCCACTGTGTTTTCAAACTTCACACACCTTCACTAGAATCATTTGGATCATTTCAGTCCTGGAATTGCCAAAGGTAAAAGTAGCTGTTAATTTGAAAACTAACTGCGTCATGACATCACAAGGTGGAATTAAGCATTTTGAGCTTTGGAGATATAGAGGCACTAATAATAAAGAGTTACTCAAACATGTGTGAATGAAACAAAACACAACTCCAGGGCTGTTTTTAAGGAGAGAACAGCGTAACATGGTTTAAAGTTCACGAGAGTCCATTTTATTAATAGTATTAAAGTATTAATATGACTTTCCTAGAATAAAAATTCTAATGTTATCTGGAAAATGCTCTTCCAATTTAAATAAAAAATGTGGAATATGAATGAATTCATAACAGACTGTAATGCGCTTCTGGAAAGGCTCTGCGGGTTTCAAAATGATGAAAACATGATCACCGCTGCCATAATGATTAAATATTCAAGCAAAAATATGATATCTATAAGTCCAATGCATTAACAGTACACAGCAAAAAGTGGAGTGTCAGAATAAATTTTAACATTTTCTCAGGGTTTATATGAGCCCAATCTATTCTAAAGTTAATTTAACATTTTTGAAAATGTTATTTAACATTGGGCCAAACCCTGAAATTAAGAGTTATATTAACGTTTTGATTGTAATAAGGATAACACTTTGTAAGGTTATCCTGATTTAGCTCAACAACACACAGAGGTGTTTTATTTTTACATTTTACTTTAGTGAATTTTACATTTTGGAGAGTAGTAAATATACACTGTAAAGTCTAAATTAAGGTACACTATAAAAAATGGGGGGGTAGCCAAATTAACTCTAAGGGAAGTTGAATTAACTTCTTCAGCCATATCAACTCTCACAAATAACACCAAGTCGAACCCCCATTTAACTTCCAAACAGTTAAAATAACACTTTTTGTGTTAAAATTTTAACCCTCTGGTTTTCGCTGTGTACCTTGAAGTACATATGGCAGGGTTTTGTGTTTTTCTAATTATCTTGTGGTTTGGTGATAGTCCCTGTGTTTCAGATTTATCACAGTTTTACATCAGGTCAGTGTCAGTTTTTGGGAGAAAAATGATAAATAAGTCAAATTCAGAAAGCAGCAGTTAGTTCTAAAACAGAATCCCCCTGTACTTATGTCACCAGCACGGAAAATACCAAAACACAGAGACAATTTACGTGCAACTTATGACAGCATTTTTCTGACAGTTTAAACCCTCATTTAACAAAATAAAGACCGTCAATCTTTATTAGACTAACCATAACTATTGTGTAATTTAGACACATTTTGTCCCATTTTAGACTGACGTAGGATGCTAAGTAACAGCTGTGGAATTACTTATATCTGCTGCTCATGTCCAGGAAGTAAAATTAGAAACTTCACAAGAAAATAAATAAATAAATTCATCAATCAAATAAAATATGCACTTTAAAGGTTCCTGTATATTACGCAAAACTGACTCATGTGAAATTTTGTCAACATTATAATGTATTTTCCTCATCACAAACAGACCTGAAGTTGTGTTTTGTTTCATTCACACATGTTTAACACACAAACTCACAAAAGATTTAGGCTGACTTCTTCTCTCAAACTGAAAACATTATTATACAGATGTTTTTAAACTCCATACACTTTCACTAGAATCATTTGGATAATTTCAGCTCTGTAATTTCCGATCTCTACTGAACAAAAAGAAAGGTGAAACATGAAAACTAATTCTTCATGACGTCACAAGGTGGAACAGAGCATTTTGAGCTTTGGAGATGTAGACAGACAAATAATAAAGGATTACTCGAACATGTGTGAAACAAAACACAACTCCAGGTCTGTTTTTGAGAAGATAACAACATTCTAACATGACTTAAAGCTCACAAGAGTTGATTTTGTATGAAAAAATACAGTTACTGTTTTCATTTGGTGATACTGAGTTTACAGTTATGGTGAGGGTGTTACAATTTAGGCTTCAAACTATGCAGAATTGGTGATAAAAATAGAAACTGCAGCTCCTGTGGTGAGTGCGTGTGTGATTTTTTTCCTTCTCCAGTGAATGATAAATAAATAATGGTGAAACAAATAAAGCTGTTTTTAATCCAGCATTTTTGCACTGATTTAAATCTAACTCGGTGTAAAAGTATTCTAAGTGTTCAGAATACAGTACTCTGATTCAGTGGTGGAACGTAACAAAGTAAAAGTAGTTAAGTACTGTATTTAAGCGTACATTTTAGGTGTCTGTATTTTACTGAAGTACGTTTTAAACTGGATACTTTTTACTTTCACTTCACCACATTTCAGAGCAGGTATCTGTACTTTCTACTCCACTTTTAAACAGGACCGAAAAGTAAAATTATTTTTTATGACAGTCTGAGAAATGCTGGAAATACTGAGGATTTATTTTGAACACATTTTGTAGTTTGAGCAACGAAAAATTTAACAAATAAAAACAGCTAGAAATTAGAAAATACTTTTACTTTTTACTCTTGATGTACATTTCGAAAACTGAGTACTTCCTCCACCACTGCTCTGATTGACCCATGTATCAGAACACGTAACAAAATACTTTTTAATGCAGATTCAGTATTTTTTGATCAAATATATTTTCAAAGTATTCATATTATATCACTTACCTTTTATATTCGTGTTTGAAAAATACTTGCATTTGAGAGTTGCTATATTTCTGTAGTGTTTTATTTGTATTTTTCTCAGTACCAATACTAGTACTTTGTTTTGGACTCTTAAAATTATTCTTTTTGTGTACTCCAAAAAAGTTAAAGCGCCCATATCACACTATTTTCTGTTCTACGTTATAATGTTGTTTTGTTGAGTTGTGTTTTGCTTCATTCACACAAGTTTAACACACAAACCCTGTATATTTAGACTGAGTTCTTCTCTCAAACTGAAAACACTCTGTTCTACTTTGTGATGTCATGCGGTAATACAGGAAGTGCTCCATTATGTTTTCAAACTGCACACACCTTCACTAGAATCATTTGGATCATTTCACCCCTGGAATTTCCAATCTCTACTGAACAAAAGTTAAAAGGTAACTTGAAAACTACCACTTCATTGACATCACAAGGTGGAGCAGAGCATTTTGCGCTTTGGAGATGTAATAATTACGCAAACATGAATGAATGAAACAAAACACAACTTCAGGTATGTTTTTGACGAGGTAACAGCTTTATAACATCACTGTGTAATATGCGAGCTTTAAAGGTGCATTGCGTAACTTTTCTAGTGGAGGGTCCATCACCAGCTCGTCTTGCTTTGTCTAGATAGAATGTTCCACGGTAGAGATTAAACCTATCTGTCTCCATACAGGCAACTATAGGCTACATTACAGGTCAGATCTGTGGAGAATCAGCCCTATTTATGTAGAATTATTGTATTTTTGAGAAATCGAAAGACCCACAATCAATAAATACTAGATAGATGTTCTTAATTTCATACTATGGAATATTCCAGGCAACGCAATAACATCTCCATGGTGACAAGCAGGTGATGGACCTTCCTCGAGAAAAGTTGCGCAACGCACCTTAAAATGTTGACCGCAAAAATTTTTTTTCAAAGTATTCATCCCATCACTTACCTGTTATATTCTTGTTTGAAAATCTCTTGTTTCTTTAGAGCTTTCCTCTCTCTTTCCTTCTTTTTTGTTGTGTATCTGTAGCTCTCTCCTCTCTTCTCTCTCCTCTTCTTCTTGCTTTTTTCTTGTTGTGTACTTGCCGTGGGCTGACTCCTGACTGAGGCGTAGCACAGATCACACACAGGCTTGTACTCGCCCTGATCACTCATCGCCACGGAGACGCAAGAAGGGGGCATGGCCAGGAAAAATCTCTCTCCCACCACAAATGACACACGATACGCTCTGCCACGCTTAAACGAACACTTTCACTACAATCTCCAACTGCCCTGGAGGAAATGGAATTCACGATGATGAAAAATTTGCCCTGTCGCCATAGTGATTAAAAAGAAAGATATTGTGTAATTGTGTTTGGAATTTTAAAAATTCCTTCAAATGATGTGTGCAACAGGGTTTGGATTAGTCTATGACAGGATTATTCCAGGTCTAAACCAGGTCTAAACCAGAACTAAACCAGAACTAAACCAGGTCTAAACCTTGGTTTGGTTTCCATGAAGACAGAAAGCTTTAATGCCATACTGTGAAACGTTCCAGACAAAGCAATAACGTCTCCATGGAGAAAAGCATTTGACGGATCCGCCACCAGAAAGTTACACAATGCACCGTTAAGATAAGATAAGATGCGCTTTATTGTCCCGCCAGGTGAAAGTGCAAGGTGCATAGACATCAAATAGACAGAAACAGAGAACAGAATAAAAACGGAAATGTAAGCAGTGCCGTCACTTGTACAGTCAGTGCAGTTCATAAAATTCAGAATTCTGAATACAGAATTTAAAAAAAAGTAAAGGTTTGCAATTGATTAATATTTGTGATTGAAATGAAATGTATTGATTTTAAATGTTTTAAATAACTGTCAATGTCAATGTATTGTCTGGAAAAGGGGGCAGATAATATAAGATCACTCTTTTTCTGCTCCTTTTCATTTCTTGTATTTCTTTTCATACCGTTTATGTCTTTTTATTCTTTATGAATCAAATAAATAAAAAAATAAAAATGAAATAAAATAAAGTTTTCATGTGAGGGCAGCAAATAAAACATACTACTGGGACAGTTACACTTTAGATTCTTATGTACAGACCTCTGTTTCATGTTTTTTTTTAAAATTTTTATTTAATTTAATAAAACATTTTTATAGCGCTTTTCAAGACACCCAAAGCGCTCTTCATTCACTCCACACTCAGTGGTGGTACAATTGTAGCCACAGCTGCCCTGGGGCAGACTGATGGAAGTGAGGCTGTCAATCTGTGCCATCGGCCCCTCTGTCCACCACGAACCACTTTCTTACTAGGCGATGTAGGTGTCTTGGACACAATGACAGTTTTTGTCACTGATGCCCACTGTGGCAACAGATTTTCCCAGTGGTCTCCCATCCAAGTACTAACCAGGTCTGGCCCTGCTGAACTTCTGAGATCTGATGATATCAGACTTTGACAAGCCAGTATGGTCACATCTTGATAATTTCAGCTGCACTCTGCTCCTTCTTCAGAGTGGTCATGTGATGTTGCTGTTGTGGAAACGTGTCCACCAGACTGTAAATCAGGACGAGGGGGTGTACCAACTCTCTCACACTTGGGATACAGTTCTGAAGAAGTCGACCTGCAGTTGGAGCTGTCGTCCTTCTGCTCCAAGTAGGAAGACAGTGCCAAAATCACCACAGCCACATTCTATATCCGGACGGGGCCTGGGTCATTGGATCAGAGAATAGCGAGTTCAAACACTTTATCAGGGAGAACACTGAAGTCAGGAAATGGGGCAGGACACATCAACTGTGATGACGGAGCATTCCTCCTTTCACATCCTGGGACACCCTCCTCCAGAGAACTCCAGAGAACACCAAGAGGCAGGAGGCATGGTCAGTCTGAGTAACCTGAGTGGTCCTTCAAGCTGACCACTTGACTCGACTATGGCTCCAGTTGATTTTACATTGAAAAGTTGTTGCCCCTCTCTCTGTAACTGCTGCCGTGAGCCTCATAATTTTGGTCTTAAAATGTTCATATTAACCCGCTCTACATGATCCTGGTGGGTTTATTTTGCTATTTTGTCCATAAATAAATTGCTACTTCTAATGTAGAACTCCAAATTTGCTCCTGTAACCACCAGCCTTACTGAGCTTCATTTGACTGGAGCAGAAAGGTGGAGGTAACATCACCCTCCCTTATTTCACTTCTTGATACAGTCTGTGGTTGTTGAGATCTTGGTCTGAAAGAGTTGGATATGGAGAGTGAATGTGTGTGTGGGCACTGATCCACAGCTGCAGGCCTCTCATAAACACCAACCAAAAACATACTTATTCAAACATGACGTAATGCCTAAAATGTCTATTTTTTTGGCTCTAAAAAGTTACATATTATGGCTTTAACAATCAGATTTTAATCTACATATGTATAGCTATGTATAGTAATATCAGTGACATGATATTTTCAAAAAGTATAAAAAAGGATAAACTTTTTTGGAGTGAGTGGTGGATACAGAAGAACTATAGTTTAAAACTCTCTTACCAGAAACAAGGTACTGGCATTGGGACTGAGATATATTAATTAAAAGTTAAACACAAAAAAATACAGCCCCACCTTTAAAATGCAATACTTTAAAGGTGCATTGCATAATGTTTCTGGTGAAGGGTTTGTCAGACACTTTTCTTCATGGAAATGGTATTGCTTTGTCTGGAATATTTAACAGTATGGCATTAAACCTTTCTATCTTCATGGAGACCAAAGCAGACCAAGTTACAGGTCAGATCTGTGGAGAGACAACCCCCCTCACAGTCAGAATGCATTTTTGTTTTTTGTTTTTCAAGGTATTTTTGAGCTGTAAAACCACCTGTAATTAAATAAATGTAAGGTAGAGCTGTTTAATGTCATACTGTGCAACATTCCAGGCAGTGCTATGACATCTCCATAGAAAGAAGATGGTAACAGATCCTTCACCAGAAAGTTACACAGTGCAGCTTTAACATTGGCCAATCATACATACAATATAAATCATTTGAACATGTTTTGTCATACACCATAAAGAAAATGTATGATATTGTGAACAGTGTCTCTCAGTTTAAGCTTCCTCCGGCGATTTGAGTCACTTTGTATTTGGAAAGAGCACGGGGCTCAGAGCTCAGGGTACATGCTGAATCAATGGCTGGCGCAGGCATTAACAGGTATAACGATACAGTAATAAGATGCCTGCATTCCTTGTTCAAACAAGTCTGTATCCACTACAAGAATGTGACTTCTCTGAAAGGGCTGGAGCAACAGGGAGTGGGCTAACCACAGCACCTATCCTATGTCTGTTTTGTTAATTGATTATATAATAGGGTTTATATGATGTTTAGATTGTCAGTTTGTTTTTGTTTGTGTCAAATTAAAGCCTCACTATGTAGTTTTTTTTTTTTTACTGTCTAAAATAATGGATGGTTATTATTGCCCTGAAAACATGTGTCCTTATACTGTGAGCTTGCATCTCCACAAACCTGACTCTTATTTGGCCCGGAGGAGGACTTTGTTGTTCCTTTGGCTACAGTAATATTCCACAGTATGGCACAAAACTGAGCTACCTCCATGGAGACTGTTCCAAAGTATGGTTGTAACTTTGTGTTTCCATGGCCTCAGGTGACATGCCACATCCACAAAGTGACAGGTTGTTCATTTAGCCGTAGTTCTGGTAACATGCTTAGTCAAATTTTCTGTTGTTTACTGTGTAGTGTCTTAGCACCTTTGAGTTGAGGAGAGGCAAGAAGTACACCTGAAATCATGTAACTTTCTTGTACTAGTAGTGGTAGTAGTGGTAATAGTAATGGATGTAGTGGTAATATTAGTATTAGTATTAGTATTAGTATTAGTATTAGTATTAGTAGTATAGTAGTAGTAGTAGTAGTAGTAGTAGTAATAGTAGTGTTAGTAGTAGTGGTAGTAGTAATAGAAGTAGTTACAGTAGTAATAGTAGTAGTAGTAGTAGTAGTAGTAGTAGTAGTAGTAGTAGTAGTAGTAGTAGTGGTAATAGTAATGGAAGTAGTAGTAGTAGCAGCAGTAGTAGAAGTAGTAGTAATAATAGTAGTAGTAGTAGTAGTAGTAGTAGTAGTAGTAGTAGTAGTAGTAGTGGTAATGGTAATGGAAGTAGTAGTAGTAGCAGCAGCAGTAGTAATAGTAGTGGTAGTGGTAGTGGTAGCAATAGTAGTAATAGAAGTAGTAACAGTAGTAATAGTAGTAGTAGTAGTAATAGTTGAAATAGTAGAAATAGTAGTGCTAGTGGTAGTTGTAGTAGTAGTAGTTGTAGGAGTGGTAATAGTAGTGGAAGTATCAGCAGCAGCAGCAGCAGCAGCAGCAGTAGTAGTAGTAGTAGCAGTAGTAATAGTAGTGGTAGTATTAGTAATGGTAGCGGTAGTGGTAGTAGGAATAGAAGTGGTAGTAGCAGTAGTAATAGTAGTAGTAATAGTAGAAATAGTAGCTATGGTGGTGGTGGTAGTAGTAGTGGCAATAGAAGTAATAGTAGTAGTTCTGTTTTACAGTAGCTCCATCTTGTGGTGAGTTTGTGCAGTAGAACTAGTGGTGGCCTGTTTCAGTACACGCCCACAGATCATTTGTCAGTGTAGAAAACATCATTTGTCCTGTATCCCGTTTTTCAGTCATATGATGAGAGCACATACTGGGCTTTTAGTTTGGATAGAATGTTCCAGAGTAAGGCATTAAACCTCATATCTCGCATCATATCTTGCATTTACTCAATTACAGGTCTTTTTACTGCCATAAAAGCATGCATTCTTTCTGTGATAGGGTTCGCCTTTACACAGATCTAACCTGTAACTTAGTCTGATGTTCTCACCTGCTACACCAGTTTTTGATCTAGGTTATAATGTTGTATCTTCATTAAAATCTTTCCTGGAGTAGTGTTTTGCTTCATTCACACACGTTTAACTCACAAATCTTGAGTATTTAGGCCCATGTTCTTCTCTCAAACTGAAAACGCTCTGTTCCACCTTGTGATGTCATCAAGAGATAATACACGAAGCGCTTCACCATGATTTTAAGCTCCATACACCTTCACTAGAATTATTTGAACAATTTCAGCCCTGGAATTGCCAAACTTTGAAACCACAGCTATTATTTTAGTCTTTTTTTGCTCCTCTGTGCATGAGAAGATTTGGTAAACTTTCTGTGAAGATCTCAACTGAACAAAAAATAAAACAAAAAACATTTAAAAGGCAACTTAAGGTTATTCTAGCGTATTGTAGAGTAAAGCAGTTCAATGGAGTCTAAACGTACCACCACTTAATGACATCACACATTTTGAGCTTTGGAGGATGAGGGATTTCTCGAACATGTGTGAATAAAACAAAAACACAACTCCAGATATGTTTTTAAGGAGGTAACAACATTAGAACATAACTCAAAGCTCACAAGAGTTCATTTTGTGTAATATAGGACCTTTATTTTTTTTCTTTAAGCAGGATACCCTCCCTATTTTTTTATTTTTATTTTTTACAACCAGTTACTATAAAATAAAAAGTGGAGTGTTAAAATTGACTCTCACAGAATCAGTCTTAACATTTTCTCTGGGTTTATATGAGTCTAATCTGTTCTAGAGTTAATTTAACATTTTTGGAAATGTTAAATTAAGTAACACTAGTCCAAAGTTCCTGTTTAACCCCAAAATCAAGGATTATATTAACATTTTGAGAGTAAACGGACAACACTTTGTGGGGTTATCCTAATTTAACTAAACAACACACAGAGGTGTTTCATTTTTACACTTTATTTTAGTTGAAATGAAATGAAATTATGTACAAACTGATTCAAACTGGTCTTCTCTCGCGGGAGTTTGAAGTGGTAGGTGGGAGGAGCCAAATTAACACTAAGGGAAGTTGAATTAAAGGTTGTATAGAGGATTTTTTAAGGGAAAAGAAATACAGCGACAGTCCTTTTTCAAACGTTGTCCCTCCTCCACAGCTCCCTCAGTAGAAACATCTCCTCCCGTCTCTTTACTCTAGAAATCACGTTTGTTTACGTCCAGTGCGCGTTCAGAATTACTGTTGAAGTGACCTGTCTAGAAATAATTTAGCAACCGACACGTCAGTTTTTAGTCCCTTTGTCTGCTTCATTTGTGCAATCGCTGGAAGGAATCTCCAAGAATCACCTCAGTTTGATTTTGCTCCTTTTCCTCTTCTCTTCTTCTTTCAGCGACCTCAAAAACCGACTTTCTTTTGCGGCGAATTGGTCGCGGATTCTCTTCCGCCATCTCAATAAACTTTGTGCGAATTGCAAGGAAGATACAGTTTGAAAAATGCTCTAAGAACCGCTGCATAAACCACATAATCCCCACGCGCACTAGAAATATAGGAAGTTTGATTGACGACCTAACAGCCAATAGAAAATGAGGGAGCCTCGTTTTCTATTGGCTGATGTTTATCTGGCCTCAACACGTCCACAGTTGATAGATTTTCATTCTTTTTTTTTTTTTTTTGGTCATAATTACTAGGCTGCTGTGTCTCTGTAATGGTATTTTAAACTTTCAATGACAATTTGAAACAAATTTTTTTTTTTTTCCATACAACCTTTAACACTAGGAGAAGTTGAATGAACACTAAGGGAAGTTGAATTAACACTAGGAGAAGATGAATTAATACTGGGAGGAGTTGAATTAATTTCAACCATATCAACTCTGGCAAATAACCCCAATTCGAACCCCCATTTAACTGTCAAGTAGTTAAAATAACACTTTTTAACACGTGTTAAAAATAACTCAACAACAACTATTTTACTGTGAAATTTTAACCCTTCAGTTTTTACTGTGTAGATGTACATGGGTGAACTGGGAGATGTGAGTGAAGTGTCTTGCCAGAGGACACGACAACAACATACAGATGAGTATCTTTGTGGCTCTGAATGATTGTGAGAAAGAGGAAGTGATCGAGGAGGGGGGAAACACGGGGGGAAGTGGGCCTGTCCAAATAAGGAGAGGGGGCGGGGCCTGTTTCACTGTAGTGTTTATTTAAAGTTTTTCTGAGTGAGACAGCAGAGACTACCCCGACATAATGAGAAACAGAGCAGAGAGGGGGAGGGGAGGAGAGGAGCGAGGGAGAGGAAAGACGAGAGGAGGGAGACACAGAGAGGAAGAGAAACAGACCAGAGAGCAGAGGAGGGGAGGAGAGGAGAGAGAGGGAGAAAGAGGAGGGAAGAGACAGAGAGAGGAGGAAGAGCAACAGACCAGGGAGGGAAGGAGAGGAGAGAGAGAGGAAAAGAAACAGACTAGAGAGTGGGGGAGGAGAGGAGAGGGGAAAGAGGAGAGGAGGGAAGGGAGAGAGGAGAAAGAGACAGAGAGGAAGAGAAACAGACCAGAGAGTGTGGGAGGGGAGGAGGGAGAAAGAGGAGAGATAGAAAGAGAGAAGAAGAGAAATAGACCAGAGAGTGGTCGAAGGGAGGAGGGGGAGGAGAGAGGTGGGGAAGAGGGAGAGGAGGGAGAGAAACAGACAAGAGAGTGGGGGAGGGGAGGAGAAAGAGGAGACAGGAAAGAAGAGAGAGCAAGTGGAGGAGGGGGAGTAGGGAGAAAAAGAGAGAGAAACAGACAAGAGAGTGGGGGAGGAAAAGAGAGAGGAGGGAGAGACTGAGGAAGAGAGGAGCGAGAGAGTAAAGGGGAGAGAGGAGGGAGGGGAGAAGTGGACTGGGTGAGAGAGTTACATATAGGAGAAGAGGGGAGAAAGAGAGAGAAGGGAGTAGAGGGGGAAAGAGCGCGAAAGAGATTAGAGAGAGCGGGAGAGGAGGAGAGGAGGAGAAGAGAGGGAGGAGGGGAAAAAGAAGAGAAGAGAGAGTTGGGAGAGGAGTGAGCAGAGAAACTGTAGTGTGGGGTTAGAAAGAGAGAGCGGGGAGAGATGGCGAGAAAAAGAAGATTAGAGGGTTGGGGAGGGAGAGAGAGAGAAAGGAGAAAAACGAAAAGGGATGAGAGCGTATGGAGAGTGTAAGAGAGCTAAAAGAGGAGGAGAGGCCTAAGATAGAGGAGAGGAGAGTGGACAGTGGGATAGAGAGAGAGGAGAGAGAAAAAGGGGAAGAGAACAGAATAGAGAGGAAGAGAGGAGAGGAATAGACCAGAATAAAAGAGGAAGGAGCAAGAGGAGACAAGTAGAGGAGAAAGGAGGGAAGAGATGAGGAAAATGAAGTCAGAATTTTTGTTTTAAATTATAAAAATGTGCTGATGTTCTCCGCTCAGTTTGAGGCCAGCGTTCTGTAGACATAAGCTGCTCCATCAAGATGAGCTCCCTGCAGCCTAAATTGACAGTGACGTCTATCCATTCACGCTACCCTGTGTAAGTAGGTCAGTAGTCTCCAACCATTTTCCTCCTGTGTGCTACTTTTCAAAAATGCCAGAGAGCTACTCATTTTAGCGGTCGCCAAAAAATAAATATTTAAATTAAATAAATATAAGAGCCACGGCGAGCCTCAGATGAGGTACAGTTAGATGCTTATAAAACATAATCCAGTCCAATCCAGCTTTATTTGTAGAGCACATTTTATAAACAAGTTTCCAAAGTGCTTCACATAGCAATGAAAAACATTTAACTCTAAAAACTCAACAGAATTATGTTCCAGACAAAAAAAGAAACTCATAGAATCAATAAATACTATAATAATAATAAAATCAATGAATAAAAATAATAAAAGCAGTAATTAAAAGCATTACTAAAAAAATAAAATGGATAAAAACAATAAATAAATAAAAGATAAAATAAATAAAAGACAGAGGAACACACAGCTCATTAAAAAGTGAGTGTTAAGACGAGACTTAAAACACTCCACTGTGGGAGCTGTGCGGATGTGGTGGGGCAGAGTGTTCCAGAGTTTGTGGCCGGTCACAGAGAAGATCCTGTCTGCCCTGGTTTTAAGTCTTGTTTTAGGCACCACGAGCTGGAGCTGGCCCTCGGACCTCAGAGCACATGTGGGCATAGATAGATCATTATACACTTATCAGTGCACAAAATTAGGCATCAAAATGATACATTTACATTGGAAAAAGGCCTTTAGTTAGTCAGATGTGAGTTATTTAGGACAATACGTATAATTCAGAAATCCCTTGGCGAGCTACAGATTGGAGACAGTTGGCATAGGTAGTTCATTTAGACAGTCGTATTCTGCTGAAATAGGGTTCAGACTAAAGGGTGCAGGCCTTTAGCCATCAAATAATGCTCCCACTGCAGAATCACCATTATTTACTCATTTATATGAAATTGAGTAGAGGTAGCAAATCTTGACAGGCCTATATCTTCCCCCAAATAATGCATCAGTAGAGGAAGCACACCTCACTTTTATTCTATGTCCACATAGAAACAAAATAAAACACATGTAATGAAAATAATAACGATAAAATCAAATATTAAATCCAAACTATTCAATCATCTAACGTAGGATTCTGCCACAAAACTTGTACCTCGGGTAGCTCAAATTGACAGATAGACCATTTTGATAGGACACTGGATCCAGTATTCCTGTATAAATAGTTGTATTTTTATTAGAAATATTAAAGAAAAAAATCCACTAAAGTTTCATATTCAGAGTACTCAGTTCCATTTTATATATACTTGATGCTACTTTTTCTCATTCTTGTGTCTGTCCCTTCAAAATAAAATACTAGATTTTGTGGATTATTTCATGTTTTGTCCTTCAAATTTCAAACTTCATATAATAAATCAGATTTTATCATTTGAAGAGACAGTTACTCTTAAGTTAATAGTTAAGTTATTTCTTGATCCAACCTTGAAAATATACATATTAACTGACAAATATTACTTGTGCTCAACTCAATAACCATTTATATTCCAGAATTATGAAAAATTAAGACTGTTGTCATAGCAATAAACAATTTAAAACAAAAAAACTGTATTTTTATGTAATTGTTATAATATTGTATAATTGTTATGTATGCAATCATGACATATTTCATGACCCAATAAAAATTTGAATTATTTTAGCCACTTTGACTATTTCCCAGTGGATCAATAAAGTATGTATCTTGGTTTAACCTTGAAATTTACCGTAAATATGATCAAATGCCACCGTCGTGCGTACAGTCTGAAATACAGGAAGTGGCGTGGAGCTGTGGTTAGATTGTCCCACACGGCGTCACCATTACAAACATCGTATGGATTTTAATGGGAGTTTGCACAAGGAGAGAGTATTTATGAGGGAAAGGATGAGTCAGCAAATAAAAGATTAAAAGGTTATAATAATGTGGTTAGGTCGAAAGCACTTCAGTTTAAAACTATGACTAAACATGAGGTAATGCCAAATAATGAGCCAATAACATTTACAAAGGTGACCAAGCAAAAATCATGTATAAAATGTCATATAGGAAAAGCTCGTTTGCACTGAATTGGGAATAAAATGTTAAAAGGTTGATAAACTTTGCAGCTGATGTCATCAACAATCTCTGGGGGGTTGTAACTAACTAACTAGAGGCTCTGTTCTATCTGAGGCTCTGTTACTCAAATTCGACTTTAATCTGAGCTTTGTTTTCAATAATTTGACCAGAAAGAACAATTTAGCCAGAACTAAATCAGATGATCTGATTTGTTCTGTTAAACAATCTCTCACTCTCTCAAATAACATTACTATGTAACTAGCATTAGCCAACAGTTTTTCAGTTAGTCACTCTCACCTTTTAGTTGAAAATCAAACCCCTAAACAGGACCAGGATGAATATGGAATACAGCGTAATGTTAAAAACCCAAACAACAACTAGCAGCTCATTTGATGGTGTAAACTGTTTGTTTGTCCATCTGTTTCCCTCTGCTTTATCCAGGGTCGGGTTGTAGATGCAGCAGTCTGAGCAGAGACTTCCCTCTCCACACCCACCTCCTCCAGCTCCTCTGGGGGACCCTAAGGCGTTCCCAGGCCCAGAGACAGAGTCCCTCCAGTGTGTCCTGGGTCTTCCCCAGGGCCTCCTCCTGTGGGACATGAATGCCTCTCCAGGGAGGCGTCCTGGAAGCGTCTGGACAGATGTTCTCCCCTCAACTGCTCCTCTCCAAGTGGAGTAGTAGCTCTACTCTGAGCGTCTCTCATGTGACTGAGCGTCTCACCCTGTCTCTAAGGGAGCACCAGCCATTCAGTTGGGGAAACTCATTTTGATCGCTTGTATCTGTGGTCTTGTCCTTTTAGTCATTCCCCAAAGCTCATGACCATAGGTGAGGGGAGGAGAATAGATGCAGTGGTAAATAGAGAGCTTTGCCTTTGTGCTCAGCTCCTTCTTCACCACAACACTGCAGACACTGATTCACCTGTCAATCACACGCTCCATCCTCCCTTCACTGAACCAGGTCTAAACCAAGTCTAACCCAGGACCAGACCAAAACCCTCACTCGTGAACAAGACTCCAAGATACTTGACCTCCTCCACTTGAGGCAGGGACTCTCCACCACCTGTAGAGGGCAAACCCCTGTGTGGCTCCAGTTTGCACCAACAGCCCTCATTATGTTTTTTAGTAGTGGATCACACAGACACCGGGAAATGATCTGCTTTGGGAAGTAACTAAATAGAGGCCTACCAAGTTTTCAGTAACAGTATTATGGGATAATTACTCTCTCATTTGATTATATTCAGAATACAGTTACTTTACTAAAATCAAAGAAATATATTGCTTATATATCACTTTTTTGGTCAGTGTGTCTGCTAAATTGTGCCATGATACTGAAATTTCAAACTTGACTTTAATACTGTGGAGACTTGATACTGATTCTAATACTACAATGATGATAAATATAATAAAAAAAAAAATTAATAATAAAAACTGTATAGAATTCATAGAGTTCATTTTCAGTATTATATCATGCTTTCTTTTATTTTACCTTATATTGGCCTTTTATGTGTGTAACACGTGTGTACTTCTTCTGATACAGTATTAATATCGATAAGTGTCTGATTTCAATACTTTTCACAACCCTAGCAAATAAATGCCTCAAAAACTCTGCAGCAAAAAAGTATTTTTAACACTTTAGTATAAATCAAGCCAATAAAAGTATCAAGTACTCTAAGTATTGAGCGTACAGGACTCTGATTGGACCATGTAATGAAATATAATACAAAATACATTTTAATACATATATTCAGTGCTCTGTAACTAAATATATATTTATCTTTTTAAAAGTTTCCCTCCTCTCAACAGTGATAAAAACTTGTTGTTGCTGAATAATATCACATAATAGGGCTTAAAAACTACTGGCCTGATACGAGCCCTTGTATTTTTTATTAATTCATTTCTGTTTGTTCAGTTTCTGATAAAAAGGGAACTCTCAATCTCATGAACATGTAAAACATTAATATCACCCACTTATTTTCAGTCAAATCAACCATTCTGAGAAGAATCTGGACTAGTCTGGACTCCAAACCCACAAATACAAAAATAGCCCAAAATTATTAAAAAAAAAAAATTTAAGAGGAATTTTATATGAATTCCACCTGGACTTGTTTGCCTCATTACAAGTCTCTAAATCTCATGTTTACTGAGGTCCGCTTCAGCTCTGACATGGGAATTGTCAAGATCCAACAAATGCTCTGATACTGTCTCTCAGACCATCTCCAGGGACATCTGCTATACCTGTTCTTATATTTACCCCCAAAGATTTAGGTGGACTTTGAAATCTGACTTTCCTCTGTATAGAGCTTGTTCCCAATTCAAATGAGGGAACAGAGACAGTTAGAGGACAACAGAGGCAGAGACAACAACTACCACTCCAGAGCCTCAGTTTCGCAAAGAGTCCAGCCATTCATCTGAGCCCCAAAAGGTTCAGAAACAGATTCAGTTTGAATTGTTGAGTCATTTAAGATGGCATTTTAGGAAAAAAATAGGCCAAAACACAAAGGGGTTAAAAACTATACATATACAGACTATTAATTGTATTATATTACTTTTAACTAACCCATCATGCCACCCACATTAAGCATTTTAAAAACAGTTTTTCAACTTTTCATCGTGTAAAGTGAATGGGAAACCTCTGCTGTGGAGGCGGGACCTGGGGCAGAGGGGTTTCTTGATTGACAGTTGAATTAGCCAACAGAATACGAGTAACGGAGCCCCTGACGCTGCCAAACCTTCCCATCTGTAATTAAGGCAAAAACCACGACCAAATATTTGATAAACTTTTTTTTTTTCTTTTGAGCGGAGGGAAGATGGCGTGGAAATGAAAGAAGATGGGATATTTCTCGGAGTTTGCCACGTTTTTGAGGCGTTTTGTCACGTTTGATGCGATGTTTTGATAGGAGAAGACGTCAGATAAAGTTGCAAGACACGTACTGCAAAGTTTGAAGTGTTTTTGCGGTAAAACTACTACGACTTTATTGCAATCGGCGTGTATTTGCAGCGTTGTGTCCGCGTTCAGGCTGCCCCGAGAGGCGATGGGGGCCGCTCCGGGCTCGGGCTGGGAGGAGGGCGAGTTTGAGTTCAAGTTGGTCTTCGAGGAGGACCACCAGAACCAGCGGCCCACTCCGGTGTGCGCGGCCGAGGAGGAGCGCTCAAGGCCCGGGGAGGAGAGTGAGAGCGGCCCGCTGCCCCTGGAGACCACCAACAACGGTCAGTTTCGTTTTTTTTTCCCTCGTCACGCTGAAGTTAGTGTGAAAAGTGCATGGGAAATGTCGACTACTTTGTTTACGTTACTAAGTTGGAGAGGCAGACCAGAGCTTTTATTAGGGCTGCCTCAAGATTCATCGCAATCGAATTGAAATCGCAATCGCAATTTGAATAAGAAATCGCAAAAGCTGTCATTTTTTGAAGTACCATAATTATAATTTCCTCCACAAACAAAATCTCTTGTCTTATTCTGCATAAAAACTTCTCACCCTGTACTTTACATCTGTACAAACATGTTCAGAAATGTGATTCTTGTTTGAATTTATTGTTAATTTCAGTCTTATTGCCAATTCTTCTGGACGAGTTTAAAATTCTATTATTAAAACTTAAATCACAATCGCAGAACTTGTCAGAAAAAGTTGCAATTAAATATTTTTCCTATGCCTTTCAGCCTTGTAGCCTTTATTACAATGGATAAAGATTTTCATTGGGATCTGGTTTTCCACCGAGGAGTTTGGTGGACCCCTATTTTACATTTAACAAGCTTCTGAGCTGAACTATAAATTGGAATATGCCTTGCTCCTTGTAGCCTAATAGCTGACGCATAGCCTAAAAGAAGTAGCTTAAAATAGTGGTTTAACGTTTAAAGGTTCGTTGTGTAACTTTTCTGGTGGAGGGTCCGTCAAGTGCTTTTCTCCATGGAGATGTTGTTGCTTTGTCTGGTGGATGGTTCACGCTTCACAGTATGGTGTTAAACCTTTCTGTCGTCATGGAGACCAAACCAGACCAAGTTACAGGTCAGATTTGTGGAGAGTCAGAATGCCTGTTTTTCTACATATTTTAGAGTTATAAAACCACCTGTAATTGAATAAATATGAAGTAGAACTGTCATACTTTGGAACATTCCAGGCAGAGCAGTTACATATCCATAGAAACAACCAGAAAGTTACATAATACACCTTTAAATAAAAGCGATCAGAGACGTTTTCTATCCAAAAATTATACTTGACGGTGCACTATAATTTATGGAAATGTTTTGTTTGAGGGTCCATGGAGATGTTATTGATTTGTGTGGAATGTCCCAAAGTACAACATTAAACTTGTCTATCTCCATGGTAACAACAAGGAGGAAACACCAGCCCAAGTTACAAGTTACAAGAGCTGTGGAGAGGCGAGTCAGCTCACAGTAGAATTCATGTTTTTCTCCTCAATGTATTTTTGAGCAATAAAACCAACTTGAATGAAATAAATGCTACATGTTTAATGCCATACTGCGGAGCATTCCAGACACCGCAATAACGCGAGAAAATAGGAAAAACTAGCGAAAAGTGAAATGTATTCATATGTTTATTGGAAGTGATGACCTAATATACAGGCCTGAAACTAACTGAAGCTAGACCTTTTATGTTTAAGCCATTAATTGATCAAATATTGTCTGTATAATCAGTTTAATCTCTAAATTGGAAACATAAAGACTGGATCCAATTCTGAAATTCAAAACTATAATGAAAACTTCTTGAATTGATAAAAAAAAAAATTCTACTGGTTGCTAGGCTTACGAGTAAGACATAGACCTGGACCACTGAGGTATTATACAGATATAAGACCACATGGGAAGAGACAAGAAAGTACTATTTAATATTGAAAATCACATTCTGTTGTCTAAACAAAGAGTGTTTTTTTTTTATCATTGTGGTAGTTTAAAGTTTAAAGGTGCATGGTGTAACTTTTCTGGTGGAGGGTCCGTCAAATGCTTGTCTCTGGGGAGATGTTATGTCTTTTCCTTGCTCTTGTTCAATTCCAGGTGTTTATAGCTAAAAAAAAAACCTTAAAACACAAATTCTTACCATGTGCAGTCTTGCTCCTCCATAGATCTGACCATTAACCTGTCTCCGTTGTGATTACTCAGGTTATTTTCATTTATTTCTATTGTCTAAATATTGTCTAAAGAGTATCTGAATCGGTATTGAGCATCGAGTCTATTCCTTAGTATCAAAATCAAGTTTATTGCTTTTAGTTTTTCAAAATCTAGTATTGTGATAACACTACCGGCTGTTATTGCATTTCTGTTTAGCTGTGCATGGGAACTGTCTTATGTCGACTTCATGGCCTTGACTGGCTGCATAGTGAAGGCTAAGCAATAAATAAACTCTAAATGAACTGTAACACTGTCTAAACTAAAGAAAGTTGTGTTCAGAATCAGTCAATACAACAAAACGATACTAAACATCTTGTGCAGTAAGCCAAAGTCTCATTCAAGTAGCTATAATACACCACAGTTTTACTTCTAGCGTTGTCTCGATAATAAAATTTAAATGTTCACTGTGTAATGTTTTTAGTAGGAGGTCTGCCACAAACTTGTTACCATGGAGATATTTTTGTTTTGTCAGGTTTCACAGTCTTGCATTACTTATCTATGTTGCATTTATTAAATTACGGATGTTTTACTGCTCAAAAATAATGGGAAAAACATTCATTTATACAGCGAGTGAGCTCACGTCTCTGCTGATCTGAGATGTAACTTGGCTTGGAGGCGTTGTGGGCTTGTCTCCATGGAAATAGATCAGTTTAATGCTGTACTGTGGGACACTCCAGACAAAGTAAAGGCAAACCCTCCACCAGAAAGTTACACAGTGCGTCTTGAAAACTCCATTTCAATATTAAGGAATAGATTTATATACTCAATACTGATGTTATTACCATGATGATAATTAAAACACTCAGTAGTACTTTCTTTTCTTTTCCCATGTGGTCTTATTTGTGTGTAATCCCTCAGTGGTCCAGGCAGATTCCATATACTTGTTCTGATACAGCTCAAGATTAGGGGTGTGCAAAAATATAGAAAATATCAATATATCATATCATTTAATGTGATGGTACAGCATTGAATATCATGGGCTGCTGTATAGAGTAATATTTGGTTTATTTTACTAAATTATTTTGTCACAGCTACAGTTTTGTTGCTTGTTTAGAGGAAAGAAACATTTTATGCAACACATTTGACATTTTCACTGTTTTGATGATTAAAATGGGTGTGTTACGTATTAACTTGGCACAAGAAGTGGTTTAACAAAGACTTTTACTATCTCAGCCATGATTTAGCCTTTATTTTTTTATGGAACTATATCGAATCGATAGCACGCTGTATTGAGGTATGTATCGTATCTGCAACTTCTTAATGATACCCAGCTCTACTCAAGATCAAGGTTCATTTCTGTGCTGCGAATGGGACTTTTTTAATATCAATACCTGCGGAACATGAGTATCTAGTTTCGATACTAGTTTTAGTATTAGTTAGTATCTATATCTTTTACTCGTTATTTAACAGTGCACTATGTAACTTTTCTGGTTAGGGGTTCTCTTCCTTCTTGTCTCCATGGAGATGTTATTGCTTTGCCTGAAATGTCCCACAATAAGGCATTAAACCTATCCATATTTCATTTATTTCATTACAGTGTTGTTTTTAAGGCTAAAAATACCATTATCTGACCCATAATTTAAGATGGCAATGTGACCTGCTTATGTCAATGGAGACAGATATGTTTAATGTCATACTGTGGAATGTTCTCTGCGATGCAATAACATCTCCATGGAGACAAGAAAGTGGTAGATCTACACCGGAAAAGTTACACAGTGTACCTAAATATTTTGGTGGCTCTTCTAAGATCTGTAAGTTACAAAAGCTTCAAGTTAATATGCATTATTTCATGTTTTGCCTGTCCAATTCAAATCTACATTCATCTCTAAATTAAAAATCAGAATCATCATGTACTTAAAAGAGCATTGTGTAACTTTTCTGGTGGAGGGTCTGTTAAATTATTTTCTCCATGGAGATGTTATTGCTTTGTCTGGAATGTTTCACAGAAGAATTAAACCTTTCTATCTTCTGTTTCTAAGTATTTTTGAGCTATAAAACCACCTGTAACTGAATAAATGTAAGGTAGAACTGTTTAAAGTCATACTGCAGAACATTCCAGGCAGACATATCCATAGAAACAAGAAGTGAATGGACCCCCAACCATAAAGTTACATAGTGCACCTTTAAGTTTTTAAAGTAACAGTATTTTTGGCTGTCCACCTCGTCTGCTCCTGCGCAAAAGAGTCGTAAAAATAGCTGTTACAAATGGGCTTTAGGGTTGGCTTGGAGTCTAAGATAAACAAAGACAAAACATCTCTTTGTCTAAAACCAAGACTAAACATGGATTAGACCCAGATTAGACCAAGGACTAAAGTAGGACTAAACCAGAACTCAAAGAACACACTCAACACTAATATTTCACTACTGTTTACCTTACTTAACTTTAATTTGTAACTCCCATAGAAGATTTGGGACTTTTTAAACATTTTTAACTGTCTCGTGATTGTGATTTTCAAATGGAAATCCTTGAAAACTACAAAAATTATTATTAAAAGAACTATAATAAAAGCTAATATTGAACTATAGAGCATTAAAAGTCTTTTAAAGGGCATCTACTTTTTTTTTTTTTCCTTAAATTTGATGCCCCAGTAGAGATATAAGCAGCTCTTGAGGCCAAAATAAGTCAGCTGTGTTCTGTCTGCATGTAATTACAAATCACTTTATCGCCCGAGAATCAGGAAGTGTGTAGTTAGCATGCTAGCTGTTGTTGGCATTATGGCATCCTCTGAAAGTTGTGAAAAGCAATTATAAACTCATTGTGGTGTATGATTAGGATGCTCTGAATGCATAAGGTAACAAGAGTCATATGTTAATTACCATCACCTTTTTGTTTCTATGGAGATCATTGCTCTGCCTGGAATGTTCCACAGTATGACTTTAAACAGCTCTACCTTACATTTATTCAATTACATGTGGTTTTATAGTTCAAAAATACCTAGAAAAACAGACATTGTACCTGTGAGCGGGGTCGCCTCTCCACTGATCTGACCTGTAACATGGTCTGGCTTGGTTTCATTTCCATGAAGACAGAAAAGTTTAATACCATACTGTGAAACATTCCAGACAAAGCAATAACATCTCCATTTAGAAAAGCATTTGACAGACACTACACAAGAAAATGTACACAATGCACCACTCAATTCAAATTAAGACCTTGTTAGAACTAAACCAGGACTATTATGGGACTGGGGGTATGTTCAGACTTGTACACACACTACATCAAAACCTGGACCCAGAACTAAACCAGGACTAGACTAGGACCAAACCAAGTCTATATCAGGACTAAACCGTAACACAGAAAAATTTCGAGACTTCTATCTAAGAAAATCTAAGAGGGAGCACTCAGAGACACCACACCTCATAATTCAGCGACTCAGATACTGGCCTAAGAATAGACCTCATATATTTCCAAACATTCACAGTGGGATCTACAGATGATAGATGTCTTCTAAAATAATCCAAAATAGCTTGTACCATGATAGAAAAGTCTGCAGACAGCATTATTTAGTAACTATGGCTGGATATACTGACCTAGTTTTGGTGATAGTGGACTCCAAACAGCTTTTAGTGAGTGAATAGGAGGTCTCCAAGTGTCAGGCCAGGAGAAATGAAACTCAGATAATAGAATATAAAATAGAAATGTATTAGTCTTTTGTTTTCCACTGTAATTTCAAGATGATTTAAGGTTGCCACACACTGCAGGAGAATTTGTTCGATTTAGGCTGTGATTTGCTTCTCGAGTTTGGGGAGGCTGACCCGATTTTGTGTCTTCGTGTGCGATTTTGAAGCCGCTGCACTCCTCATGTTCGTGTGGTGTCAGTGTGACTCTGAGCTGTTCTGTCAAATTATAACCACCAAACATCAGCAACGCTACAGCAACAGTCAATAAAACGGAGTCAGGGGCAGACGAAGTGACGGACGCAAAGACGCAAGATACAAACTCAGTAAACAGCGAAAATAATTATTACTCAGCTCTAGTAAAGTTGTAAATTTAAACTTCAACATCATCTTGAAGCGTTCTTTAAAAGTAAAAAAGCAGAGTAGTTCCTTACGTGGGTCTGTTTACGTCCACACAGCACACGTATCAGGGTGAAGCTGCAGATTAGTGATAGTGACTCTACTTCCTGTGTTTTTTATCAGCAGTCTTTTATGCTTTAAAAATCATGTATCTGAAGTATTGCACCACATTTCACAAATAATAACACAGTTTTGTCTTGCATCTAAACTAGAAATGCAGTGCTCTGATCTTTTGAACACTTAAGAGTCTCAAAGCTACTGTAGAAAGAAAACAGCAGATGTGAGGTGCGCCCATAACTTTAGCCTGTGGTCCACAGCCGTATCCGCAGCAGTCTTTGCGATCAGAAATTTAAAATCTCATAAGATTCTCCCTTGTGTCTGTGGTGTGCTCTTTTTGTTGCGCTTTTAAAAATCATTTAAGATCGAGAAATCCTGTAGTGTGTGTGGCGGCTGAAGGGTTGAAATAACTGTGGTTGCCCAGTAAGTCCAGACTGATTTTATGTATCAGTCTGGTCTCACTTTCTACATCGCGCCTCGAGCCAGAACCAAACACAACCGTCCAAACAGATCTGTTTATTTCACATGTGAAACAAAAGAGCTCACGCTTTATCTGCAGTAAAAACTGAATCTGCATTTTTTTCCAGTCCCCTGTGATATTTTTTTCCTTGAGCCTTTAGGGAAGAAGTCCAATGCTGAAGAGCCGATGTTTCACAATATGGCATTAAAGATTTTGGCTTTCAAAAATATGCATTCTTACTGAGAGCGGGCTCACATCGCCATAGATCTGACCTGTACATCTGTAACATGTGTCTTAGTGGCGACTGTAGCTCAGTTGTGTTTGTCCACTGATCTGTAGGTTGTTGGTTCGAATCCCGCTCTCGACATGCATCATTGGTTGAGCGGTCAGATCCACTGGCCCACAGGTTGACACTTAACCCACCTTCCCCCCGGTGTCTGTGTACACTGGTGTATGATTGTGTGTGTGAACGGGTTTGTGGTTTCTTTATGTAAAGTGCTTTGAAAGTGGAAAAGTGCTGTATAAAAATGTGACCATTAACCATCACTTGCTTGTCCTGCTGGAACAAAGTTTAAATCCATACTGTAGAACATTCTAGACAAAGCAATCACAATGTCCATGCAGACAAGCTGGTACTAGAAGCTCCACCAGAAAGTTTAAAATTTGTGAAAATTATGTTTGAATACTAGAATTATATTGTCAACAGTACTGCCATAATTTAAATCAATTGAAATTTGTAATAAAAAATTTAAAGGTGCATTGTGTAACTTTTCCGGTGGAGGGTCCAGCAAATGCTTTTCTCCATAGAGAATAGGGGTGCAAAAATTTTGAAATATCGATATATTGTATCATTTAATTTGATGATACAGTATCAGTATCATGGGCTGCTGTATCAATATATCACCAATAGGGCTGGGTATCATTAAGAGGCTGCAGATACGATACATGCCTCAATACATAGGCCACGATACGATACATATCTCGATACACTGCACTTTTGATTTGATATGATGTATGTCAACACTATTCGATATGGTTCAATAAAAATAATGTCTAAATCATGGCTGTGATACTAAAACTCTTTATTAAACCACTTCTTGTGCAAAGTTAATATGAAACACACCCATTTTAATCATCAAAACAGTGAAAATGTCAAATGTGTTGCGTAAAAGAGTTTCCTTCCCTTGAACAAGCAACAAAACTGTTGTACTGTAACAAAATTATTTGGTAAAATTTGGTAAAATATACCAACATCTCCTAATCATCAACAGTATTTTTTAGGTATGTTTTACTGAATTGTTTTGTGTAAGAGCTACACTTGTGTTGACATTTTCACTGTTTTGATGAGTAAAATGGGTGTTTTTCTTATTAACCCAGTGGACTTAGTAGACTTGTCGATTTAGCCTATGTTTTTCACAGAATCCTATGGAACCGCTTTGAAATATATCGTTTTGAATTGTATTGAATTGAAAGTGCAGTGTATCAAAAAACGTATCGCATCGTGGCCTCTGTTTCGAGGTATGTATTGTCTCGGCAACTTCTTAATGATACCCAGCCCTGGTGGAGATGATATTGCTTTGTCTGGAATGTTTCACAATATAACATTTAACCTTTTGTTTTTATGGAGACCAAGCCAGACCAAGTTACAGGTCAGATCTGTGGAGAGCTGACCCCGCTCACAGTCAGAATGCCTGTTTTTCTAGGTATTTTTGAGCTATAAAACCACCTGTAATTGAATAATAATTGATAATAATTGTGATATAATTGATAATAATTGAATAGAGCTGTTTAATGTCATACGGTGGAAGACTGCAGGCAGAGAATTTAAGTTATTGCACATCTGCTTTTTTTCTCTTGTAGATAATTTTATAGTACAACTTTCTTCACTAACAAACAGGACTACTCTAGACTCCAACCAAAACTTGTCGAAAATGCCTGAATCATTGGAGTTATTGTTCTAGCCCGAGGCCCATTCAAATGTAATGGTTCAGAACAGCCCTATTAGTGCATGCATGTGTCCCCCTGTATTCCTCCCTCTGTATATTTTTCTTTGTGCTGGTTGTGTGTGTCTGGTTGCTTCGCGTACAGTTCTCGTGCATGTTTGGAGTGCGTGCGAGCCCAGACTAAATGTGTTTCTAATCAGTGTTTTTTGTATGTTTTTGACGGAGAGAGGGAGAGCGCGAGAGAGGGAGGGGAGCTAAGTGTTCCCATGTGCACGTCGTATTCTCCTCCACTTTGACTCTCTCATTTGCACACCTCACCATATCCTCACCTCACCCACGGGCAGGGTTCACATGGACTGTCCTGGTTTGGACCAAGGTTTCGGCCTGGTTTAGTTCTGGTTTAGTTCTGGTTTAGTCCTGATTTGGTCCTTTTTTAGTTTAGATGTAGACTGGGTTTGGTCCGGTTCTTATCTTGGTTTAGTCCCGGTTTAGTCCCATTTATAGACTGGGTTTGGTCCTGTTGTAGTTCTGGTTTAGCCCCAGTTTAGTCCTGATGTAGACTTCGTTTGATCCTGTTATAGACTGGGCTTGGTCCTGTTCTAGACTTGGTTTAGTCCTGATTTGGTCCTGGTTTAGTTCTAGTTTGGTGCTGGTTTGGTCCTGGTTTAGTCCTGATGGAAATTGGGGTTGGTCCTGTTTTAGTCCCAGTTTAGTTCTGGTGTGACTTCTTTTGGTCCTGTTCTAGTCTTGGTTTAGTCCTGATTTGGTCCTGGTTTAGTTCTAGTTTGGTCCTGTTTTACTCTTGGTTTAGTCCTGATTTGGTCCTGGTTTAGTTCTGGCATGACTTGGTTTGGTCCTGTTCTAGTCTTGGTTTAGTCCTGGTTTGGTCCAGGGTTTAGTCGTATCCATAATTTTGTCTGGTTGGTTGCAGTGGTAGGGGGTGATGTTATTGCTTTGATTGGAATGTTCCACAGTGCACCATTAATCCATAGAGATAAGCAGTCAGACGTGGCTACATGTCAGATCTGTGGAGAGATGACCTGGTCAACAGTAACAACACATGTCAAAAGTGAAAAAAAAATCTGTTTTGTGGATTGATACCCAATGTTTATTTACAATTTGTATTTATTATTAGAAATACCTGTATTATATTAGATATTAGATATTAACAAGAATATGGTACATTTCTATGTCATTTTGTCAACATTCTCAAATGTTTATGCAGTCGGAAACCATGCATTCAGGACTGTAAGGCCTCTTATATAACCTATAATTAAGGACCAGATGTTGTGTTATCCTGGTCTAGTCCTAGTCTAATCCTAGTCTAGTCCCCACTCTATTAGGGATGTAACAACAACCGAAATATCGTGTCACATTTCGAAGTGCCTTTGCTTAAATGTTTTATAGTAATAACAGCTTATAAACATCGAGAACTACATATCCCATGATTCAGTTGAGCGCAGACAACATGAAGAAATATGTTTTTTACTTGAATTCTTGGGATTATGACAGAAATAATTCACACCAAAATCTTGTCAGACTATTTTAAAAGCAAAAAAGTCTCTACAGTATCTAGAATTACATGAGCCTCTCCAAAATATTGCAACAAAGATCTTACCGTGAGATGCATATCGTGATAATATCGTACAGAGAGATTTGGATATCGTTGGTCTAGTTCTGGTCTAATCCTTGTGCTATTCCTGGTCTGGACTTATTTTCCAACTTAAACTCTAGTAAATGTTATGTTGATCTTTTAAATAAACTCTAAAGGGAATGCCATCATGCTGCACCATATTGTCCCATTGCATTTATTGCACTTTTTATTTCACTTCAATTCCCTTTTCCACCATGTTTATTCTTATATCTTTGTCTATTGTCATGAGCTGTGAGCTAATTGTTCCATTATCCCGTAGAACATTCCACGGAAAAACATTTACATCTAAATGGAATCAAGCAGATAACGGACCCTGTACCGGAAAAGTTACACAGTGCAGCTTTAAGTAATAGCCATAACACTATAGCATATCTGTATTAACCTACATTAGTCTCTCAGTATCATGTGTTTCCAGATCAGAGACACAGAAGGCCACAGTAACTTTTGCTCATAATATCTGTATTTATTTACGCGTGTTTTGTTTTCACGTTCTGGTCATGTTTACGCTTAAATCTGCTTCTCTGATTGTGGGAGCCGCCCGTATTCGTCATCATTTGATTCTGATACACTTCTCAACAAAAACACAAATAATCTTCAACTGACCTCGGACTTTGTGACTCATTTTGTGTTTCAGACTTTTGAAACGTATGATTATTATAAAGTCTTGTTTGACAAAATCTTGACAAATTTTAGTTTCACATTGTATTGTGTAAGTTTTTGGTTGGGGGGGCTGCTTGTTTCTATGAAGGTTTCTGTCATTGCTCTGCTTCGAATGTTCCACAGTATGACATTAAACAGCTCTACCTTACATTTATTCAATTACAGGTTTTATAGCTCAAAAATGCCTCGAAAAACTTAGCTTTGGTTCGATCTGTGTAGGTTCTCCACTGATCTGACCTGTAACTTGGTCTGGTTTGGTCTCCATGAAGATTTGAAGATGAAGGTTTAATCCCATGCTGTGAAACATTACAGACAAAGCGATAACATCTCCATAGAGAAAATCATTTGACGGATCCTCCACCTGAAAAGTTACACAATCCACCTTTATGAAATAGCCTGAGACTTTCACATGTTTAAAGGGACAGTTTGGAATTTTGGACATACAAACTCATTTCCTAGTGAGCCAGAGTGTTGGAGACGTGTGGAGACATGTTTGTAAATATTCCATCCAGTCCTTGTATTTACAGAGGTCGCTGGTGCTAGGCTAGTGCATGTCAATGGCCATAGTTATCCTGTCACTAAAACTTGTCACTGTCTTACCCACTCTACAATACACCTGAAGCAAAACAATTATAACACCAGACTGTTGATGTAAATGTCTCAGAATCATTTAGAAGTAAAACCAACCTTGCATTTGGAGGATTTATGTCTGAGCAGCAGCAGTGAGTTGTACTTCCTGACAGAAAGCTCAGCAGCGGCAGACTGATATGTGAGAAAATGATCCCTCAACATGCGAGTATTCATGTGATGCAAGGTTAGTTTTATTTCAAACATTATTCTAGCAACACAGACATTTACATTGACAGTCTGGAGTAATAATAGTTCTGCTTCGGGTGTTTTGTGGAGTGGGTAAGACTGTTTTTAGTGACAGGATAACTATGGCCATTAACATGCACTAGCTTAGCAGCAGCGACCTCTGCAAATACAAGGACTGGATGGAATATTTTTTAAAAGTGTCTCCACACGTCTCCAACACTCTGGCTCACTAGAAAATTAGGTACCGTGTCCAAAATTCTGAACTGTCCTTTTAAGACGGTCAAGTTCAGATACAACACCCTGATGATTTTACTTCCTGCTTGGACATGCATTTTGGATGGAAATTTGTGTATTGATGACATTATAGAGGATTTTCAACTTTTTTCTCAGCTTCTCTTGACAATCTGTCAATTAATGTAAAACTAACTAAAATCAGGTAGGGTTGTCAAAAATACAGAAAATCAGATACTAATCGACACTAAACTTGTATCAAAATTAGATAAAAAATTTTCGCCATACTAAAACAAGTCACATTCATGGGATAGAAATTAAGTTTTCCTGAAGTATAAGAGCACATAGACTAGTACACACCCATGGACCACTATGGAACCTACCTGGACCACTGAGGGATTGCACAGATACAAGGACACATGGGAGTAGAAAAGAAAATACTGCAATTTAATGTTGAAAATCATATTCTATTGTCTCAAGAAAGAGGTTTTTTATTATTGTGGTATCAGAACTGTATTGAGTATCAAAATCAGTTACATATATCTGTTATAATGTTCTTTCCTCATCAAAACAGACCTGGAGTTGTGTTTTGTTTCATTCAACACACATATCCTGCATATTTAGGCTGAGTTTTTCTCTCAAACTGAGAACAGGAAGTGCTCCACGGTGTTTTTAAACTCCATACACCTTCACTAGAATCATTTAGATCATTTCAGCCCTGGAATTCCCAATCTTTACTGAACCAAAGGTAAAAAGGTAGCTGTTCACTTGAAAACTACCGCGACTGAAACAAAACATGAAACACAAGGTCTGTTTTTGAGGTAACAGCATTCTAACACGATTTAAACCTCACAAGAGTCCATTTTGGGTAATAAAATGATTCTAAATAACACTTCTTGATGGCTGCAGTTACCATATTTTCAAAAACACAAGTTACATTTTCAAGACCACAAACTCTGCTTTTTATTGTGCAGTGGAGGCTGTACTCATTATTATTATTGGGGCTTACACAGTGCTAGAGCGTCAGAGATGTGTGAAATTTGACAATAGTTCTCCTTAAAACCAGCCGTAATGTTTCTGAGCCTTGTAAAACGCGCTGGTCCGAGCACAAACATGTAAATCAATGTTTTATGAGAAATATCCACAACAACTGCAGAGGTTTTAATCACACTGGAAAGATCCACGTTGCCAGGAAACATTTTGAGTCCTGATGGAGCTGGCACGGGCTGCTATGGGTCGGAGTGAACCCAAAAAGTTGCACCAAAAACAGCGAAAACAGCTCTGAGAAGATCTGAAAAGAAGTTGAAAGGCCTATATTATGCAAAATTGACATGCATTGTGTAACTTTCACTGGGAGGGTCCGCCACCTGCTTGTGTCTGTGATGACATTATTGCTTTGTCCTGAATATTCCACAGTATGCAAGTAAACTTATCCAACTGAAGTTGTTTTTATTGCTCAAAAATACCTTTAAAACATGCATCATTATTGTCAGTGCCGTCATCTCTCCATAAATCTGGCCTGTAATGTAGCTAGCTGGTGTCGCACGCTTGTTTTAATGGAAATAGACAAGTCTAATACCATATTGTGGCACATTCCAGACAAAACAACTACATCTCTATGGAGACAAGGAATGAGTTTTCAAGTAAACAGCTATCTTTTGCCTTTTGTTCAGTAGAGATTGGCAATTCCAGGACTGAAATCATACATTTGATTTTAGTGAAGGTGTATGGAGTTTAAAAACACAGTGAAGCACTTCCTGTATTTCCACATGCCATCACAAGGTGGAATATGCCTAAATATGCAGGGTTTGTGTGTTAAACATGTGTGAATGAAAAAGAACATAACTCCATTCATGTTTGTGATGAGGAATCAACGTTAGAACATAGATCAGAAAAAAGTATAACATGGGCCCTTAAAGTAAAGTATTTTTCAGACTGTAAGTTGCACTTTTTTCATGGTTTGGATGTTTCCTGCGACTTATACTGCAGTGTGACTTATCTATTAAAATTTTCACACTGACAGCCTCAAGAGGGCTCCAGTCTTATGTGTCAGTATCTCCTGCTCCTGTTCCTCCTGTACCACTGTCACTTGGCTCTATTGCGCATGTCTCCTGCAGAAAGAGCCTCTGTCCTGTCTGTATCATGTCAGTCGATTGCACCATTACATCTGTACCATTGAAAATTTAAGATTTAAGTGACTTCATTGACAACCAAAACTGTCTTGTCAGGATTCAGAAAGGCCAGAATAATTCTAACTGGCACTGATGCTGAGTCTGACGACAGCTATGCAGAAGGGGAAGCGGGGCTCCGTTTACCTCCGGAGGTCGTGGAGTTGCTCAGAAGTGACACGAGGATGAAGAATTCAATGGATTTAGTGATTTGGAGTGAGATGGAGAGTTTGGTAAACTTGTTCTGTTCTGTTGTTTATGTTATAGTTTATCTGAAGAACTGTTCATATGTGACATTAACAGTCTGTTTAACATTAACAGTCTGTATCTTCTATTGTTATTACTAGAACTTGACTTTCAAGATGAAATGTCAGTGTCTTGTCTCTAATTTTATAAAATACATTTCCCCCAAAAGTGCGACTTATAGTCCAGTGCAACTTATATATGTTTTTTCTTCATTACGCATTTTTTGGCTGGTGTGATTTATACTCCGGAGCGACTTATAGTCTGGAAAATACTGTAATTATGCTCTAAAGTGGGTCTGCACGATTTTGGAAAATATCTTAAATTTTCTGACAAACATTGTGGTTACGATTTTGGACGAAGAATTGACAAAAAGACTGAAATATGAACTGACAATCTAATACAAGAATCACATTTCAGAACGTGTTTGTACAGATGTAAACTACAGGGTTAGCAATTTTTATGTGGATTAAGACTGGAGATTTTATTGTTTGTGGAGGAAATTATGGTACTTAAAATATTGCTGCCTTTGCGATTTGCTAATTGCGTCCATTCAAATTGTGATTTCAGTTTGATTCCGATCCATCATGTAGCTGTGCTATGACCAATCTACTGTTTGAATTCAGTTTTAGTTTTAGTTTGTGAAGGAAAGATGAGAAAAATATGGAAAATTACAATAAGTAGTTTCAAGTTTTGAAAAGGACTCTCCCAACTATTAATGGACAAAATTCCGATAAAAATGTACTGACAGTATATGAAAGGGACATATCTGATCGTTTAGTAAAGGCACAGTATGTAACCTTTTAGCCAAAAAAAAAAAAAAAAGTTAAATAAAAGCTTTTTTTTCCATTTTGATGATTTCATTGCACTGAAATTCATGAAAACATGTGTCCTTACTGTGAGTGGTCTTGCATCTCCACAAACCTGACTCTTTCCATGGAAATGTTGTTTTTTGACTATAATATTCCACAGTATAGCATAAAACCTGTTGATCTGTTTTGAAGTATGGTTTTAATTTGCTATTTCCATAGAATCTTGCAGGTCATGTGACAAGCACTGATACTGACTATTTACAGGCTGATTTTGTCCTAGAATGTTTCAGGTTTGAACTTTTCTTCATACAAAGTGGTTCTGTGGTTATTTGAAGGTTAAATAACAGTTACATAATGCTATTCGATCTTTGTGTAATAAGTTAACAGTGTTTTAAAGGGCCACTAAACACCAAAACCACTTTTTTCTTCTAATTAACCATGGCGTTATTTTGGCATTTTAGTGCATATTTGTTCAAAAATCTGTCTTTTGGGTCTGTACCATTTTGGATTGTTGTGGCTCTCAGTCAGCTGTCAATCACTGCACCAGAGCCCACCCCACACTCACTCCCCCCAGACTCACCAGACACAGCCCACTCTGGAGCATTTTTCAGATTTTGCTTAGGGGTGGAGTAAAGCTTCAGGACGGTGTTTAGTGGACCTTGAAGGAGATAAGTGCCATTTTCTGTTCCTACACTGGTATTGGTTAATATCGGGTATCAGCAAATACTTAAAGCCAAAGGATTGATATAGATATCGGAACTGAAAAAGGTGGATCGGTGCATCCCTAGATGTGACACCCCCATATTGCACCTTTCAACAAACACTTTATACATTTGAAGGCGCAGTATGTAATAGGGCGTCCAAGTGGTTTAAAATGTGTTTTGTTTGAGTCTAGAATATAGTATATACTTTTTTAACACATATTTCTAGTTTGATCACAAAGCTCAAGTTTACCCTGTTTCTTTTGTCATTTCAGACAGCCACCTTCGCTCCATCTCCATCCCGAGCCCCCCAGCCTCATCCAATCAGAGAGCAGCGTTGTCTCCGTCGTCCAATCAGAGAGCAGGGATGCACTCTCCTCCTCCTCGCAGGGCCGTGGTCCGAGAGTTCAGTGGGACCTATGAGAGTCTGCCAGCACGATCTGTACAGGTGAGAGGGACCAAATCTCAATAACTTCTACAGTGTTAAATTGTCTTATAACAATATGGACTAGTACTATACTCACAACTAGGGCTGGGCGATATGGATCAAAAAATATATCTCGATATATTTTGCTATATCTCGATATACGATATATATCTCAATATATGTTCAAGAAAAAATAACCCCCTAAAACTGAAAACTGCAAAAACAAATCTGCCAAATTCCACAAGGTCCTTTTTTTTATATATAGGAACATTTAAGATTACAAAAAACCCTAATTACATAAATAATTTAACAGTAAAATTAAATAAATAATACATATTTCCTTCTTTTCATTCATAAATAAAACAACTCAACACAAGATCATCTTTGCATTAACTCTGTTATCCAAACCAGAACCAGAACCATGAGCTCATTTAGCAGAAGAAGCTCAGGATGTTCCTTATTTTAATAGATCCATGTTCCTGACCAGCAGTAAGGAGCTCTGAGGTTTAATCCCACAATCCACTGCAGATCAAACCCAACGTTTCCAAACACTGTTGTTCAAGTTACACTGCAGCAGATGATTAATTAAAATATTTTGCATAAAACAACTTTACATTGCTAAACTTTACAACATATAAAGCATAATGACTCTAGAGCCACATCAGCCCGTTTGAGATAAGAATGTGTTTAATGCAGTTTTGCGAACGTGTGTTTACATTTTACAGAAACGAAACTTAAGCGCATGGCTCATTTGCATAAACATAAACAGCGCACTTCTCACGCAGCTCAACTCGTTTAGCTTCTTTCGGGCTAAAGGACGCGACTCAGTGGAATATGAGGATGTGCTGCTGATGGTTTTGTCTGTAAATGATGGAAAAGGTTCGTGGTGCTTGAAGCTTTTCACTGGCACCAACTTTCGGCGTTCACAGCGACAGTGACGAGTGAAGGAGACACGAGCGAACAAAATTAGGGAGGCGGGGGCGCGCGGAGGCGACGAGAGAGAAGGTAAACAAGTGAAGCGGCGAAATCTAAACTGAATATAAACATTATATCGATATATACGATATGTCAGAATTCATATCGAGTTTAAAAACTATCTTGATATATTTAAAATATCGATATATCGCCCACCCCTACTCACAACAATGTTTCAAGTACATAGGATTTACTAGATTCATTAGTCTTATAACTTTATATTGAAAATTCATCTACAATTTGATACTTTTCTCTCTGTGTATCGAATGGATACCGCAATACACACTTGCTCCAATACTTTATAAAGATGTCTGTGAATCTCCCAGAGTTCAAATGAGCATGATTGACATGTGGATTAGCCAGTCAGAGACATTCATGGTTTGTCTTTATCAAAACAAGTGGCTGCTTATGAGGAAAAAAGAAAAAAATATCATAAAAGACTGAAAAGCATTGTGAATTTCTCAAAATCAATGAATGAAGCACTAAACTCTGTTAATCTGAGATGAGAGAAGTTTGATTTTGTTCAAAATAATGTGCGACCAATGAGCTCCTTCAGTAGACTAACGGAAACAAGACTCACAATTTTTGCCCCAGTTTTGCCCCTATGACCATCACCACTCACACACCACATTCGTACGTACTGCCCAAGAACATTATGAAATATTAAGGCTAAGGAGTAAAAAGTACTCACATAATAAGAATAATATGGGACCAAACAACTGTGTTTTCAGAGCACCATTTTGTTTGATTTGAGTGTGGTTGTTGTATAGAGATAGCTGCATTTCTGTATTGTAGTCTTAACACTATGTCATGTTTCATCTGTTTTAATCCACGTTAGTCTAGAGTATCATGTGTTTACAGCACAGAGACACGGATGGTCACTGCGGCTTTTACTCATAATATCTATATTTATTCACATGTGTTTAGATTTTGTTCTGGTTGTGTTTATACTCATCATTTGATTGTGATTTTCAACAAAAACAAAAATAATCTTCAGCTGACATCAACTGTTGTGATGCGTCATGTGTTTTAGACGATTAAAACTTGGCATTTAATAAAAAAACACTAGAAAAACACACTATTGCTGGGTTTCAGATAACATCACAACATTCTATAGGCCAATATTATTTAATACAAACAAGGGGCAGCCAAAAATACAATAGTACAAATTTTTAAAAAGGTGTTATATAGCAAGTTCTAGGGTCTGGTTATTGATAGAAATGATTTAAGCACCATATTGTATTTGTAACTAACCCTTCATAAGAAAGTACAATGGAATGATGAAATAAGATGGAGGCCTAGAGACAGATTTCCCTATTAATAAAATTGTATTTTATCTTGAAATATCAAAAGGTTTATTCACAAATCTTTTAAAGTAATCTTTTCTATCGATGACTGAACCCATTAACATGCTTTATTACAACAAAAACCTACATTTTATCTGTATTTACTAGGGATCGGACCAAAAAGCAGAACCCAACATAGGTAAATTAAAGAGGTTTTATTTTACAGGTGAAGAGGGAACTACATAGACCATAATCCTTTGCTCCATTTCAGTGCATGAAGAAATGACTGTTCTAAGCACTTTTAAGTCTTAGTTCTTTGGGTGAAGTCTTGTCAAGGCATTTTAAGAGGAAAAAGTTGCGTATTGACAGTTTTGTTAGCCTCTACAAAATATTACAATAAATATCGTACTGTGAGATGCATATCATGAAAATATCGTACAGAGAGATTTGGATATTGTCACATCCCTATTGGTAATAGTTTGTCTATTGTGTCACTGCTGAACATTCCGCCATAGACATTCATGCAGATTGCAGAACACCCCCAGGCTGATCTCACTGCAAAGAATCAGTATGCACTGCTCTAATTCAAATAAATACAATACATGTTTTGTATGTATAAAACAGGTGTCAGAGTCCCGCGTGGTGGAGTGCCCCAGTATCCAGATCACCACCATCTCCCCAGAGGACGATACCCCGAGCCTGTCCTCCTGCTGGGACATCAACTCTGGAGGAGGAGGAGGTGAGAACTGGGACAGATCAGGTTTATATGGGAGAATTTGCTGTTTAAAGGTCCTATATTTATTACGCAAAATGGATTTCTGTGAAATTTTAACCGTGTTATAATGCTCCTACCTCCTCAAAAACAAACCTGGAGTTGTGTTTTATTTCATTCACACATCTTTGAGTAACCCTTTATTATTATTCTGTCTACATCTCCAAAACTCAAAATGCTCTGTTCCACCTTGTGATGTCATGAAGAAGGAGTTTTCAAGTTAACAGCTCCTTTTACTTTTAGTTCAGTAGAGATTAGTCATTCCAAGGCTGAAATTATCCCAATGAGTCTAATGAAGGTGTATGGAGTATAAAAACACAGTGGAGCACTTCATTACCACATCATCATGACATCACAAGGTGGAACAGAGTGTTTTCTATTGAAAAGAAGAATTCTGGTTAAAAATGGTATTCAGGGTTTGTGAGTTAAACATGCGTGAATGAAACAAAACACAACTCCAGGTCTGTTTGTGATGAGGATTTCCTTTAACTGTCAGATTAAAGATTTATTGACCTGGGTTATTATTAATATCTCTTTAACAAAAAATGGCACACAAATTTAGTTTCTTCTGTCAAAATAAATAAACAAAAGAAGAATATTTATTTTCATAATGGCCTCAGAAAGTGGTGCTATTATTCAACTCAAAGATTGTCAGTTGAATCATAACTCTTTTCTCTTCTCCACAGTGTGGGACAGAGAGCGTCTGTACCTGCCCCTGCTGGACCCGTTCTCCTACAGAGACCGCAGCCCCGGTTCTGTGAGTCCGAGTCCAGTCTCCAGCCCCTCATCTCGGGGCTGGCTCAGTCCGGCCTCCAGCTGTGACTCACTGTCTGTGGAGGACGACGAGCTCAATGAGGCCACAGTGAACTTTGGCCTGTCCCCTCAGTCCAGACCCACGTCTCCGGGAGGAAAGAAGAGAAGGAACAGCCCCCTGGCATCGCCCTGCACGTCCAGAAGGGGGAGCTACTCTGAGGACACGCAGGGGGAGGTGGGTGGAGTCACTACATGTGTACAAAGTCATATTAAGTCGAAGTTATCAGGAGTATTCATTGAGCCACACAATTCACCTAAATTTAGTCTAGGAAAAGTTAATAATAATAATGCATTAGTCTTGTAGAGCATTTTTCCAGATGCTTGAAGTTGCTTTACAATTTGTGCATTATTCCTTCACTCCACACTCAGTAGTGGTAAGCTACAGCCACAGCTGCCCTGGGACAGACTGACAGAAGGGAAGCTGCCAGTTTGCACCATCTGCCCCTCCGATTTCTGACTATCACTTACTTACCACATTCATACTATTCAATGTGGGTCAAGTGTTTTGCCTAAGGAAACAACAAAAGTTTCCACTAGAGCCAATAGCGCCCCTCTGTGGCACCTGATATTCCCAGCTGTCTCCCATCAAAGGCCCTGCTTAACTTCTGAGAACTGATGAGATCAGGCTTTGACAAGGAGGTTTAGGTTAACTGAAATTAGCCTGTTGTTTCTTATTTCACAGGGATGTAATATTGAAGGTGGAGACTCCAACTCCCTAAACCAGGGTCCAGTCCTGTGTGAGCTCAGTGTCCCTCAGAAAACCAGGAAGACCTCACTGGAGCAAGTAAATAAAGAGACAAAATGTTTTATATTCAAATTATTACTCTGCATGAATAAAAGACAAATATATTTCTAAATCCCATATTCCGTGTTTTTGTGTCAGTTATCCCCGCGGGAGGTGGATCAGGAGCAGGCTCCAGGACACACCTCCCCCTGCCCACTGCCCGAGCCTCCTCTGCCCAGGAGAGAGGCCCCTCCTCTGGGCATGGACTACCTCCCTGTGCCCCCCGCGCTGGTGTGGGGCAGGACCAGGGCCAACGCTCACAGCCCTCTGTTCAGGTACATACACAACTTCTGCTTTATAAACATGATGGAGGTGAGGAAAGATGATACCTTAAAAAAGATCTAATAAACTCTTCAGTCAGTTAAAATCACTGAAAAGTATGCATATCTTGGTTCTTGTTGTTATTGCTTTGTCTGGAATGTTTCACAGTATGACATTAAACTTTTCTGTCTTCATGGAGACCAAACCAGACCAAGTTACGGGTCAGATCTGTGGAGAGGCGACCCCGCTCACAGACAGAATGTTTGTTTTTCTAGGTATTTATGAGCTATAAAACCACCTGTAATTGAATAATTGTGAAGTAGAGCTGTTTAATGTCCATAGAAACAGGCAGGTGACAGACCCTCCACCTGGAAAGTTACACAATGCACCTTTAATGCATACTGGTTGTGTCCTTGGGCAAGACACTTCAAAACACTTTACCCTCATTGCCTGTATGTATATTTAAAATTTTGTTGAATTAATTGTTGTAGAGAAGACCATGACGCTGGATTTCAAACACAGGAGAAGTTTATATATATTAGTAGAATAGTTTATGGCATGTGTTACATATTCTATATGTGTAAATATCTTGATGTATTCCCTGTAGGTCGACAGCCCTGCCTCCTCTGGACTGGCCTCTGCCCTCTCAGTTTGATCAGTTTGAGCTCAAGATCGAGGTGCAGCCCCGACCTCATCACCGCGCCCATTATGAGACAGAGGGCAGCAGAGGGGCAGTGAAGGCCACGCCCTCCGGACATCCAGTTGTAAAGGTACATGTACGGCAAATCAAGGATTAAATCTAAAGAATGTGGATTTAAACATATGTAATCCCTCTCCCCTCTCCTCTCCCTCACAGTTGTGTGGATACTCGGAGCGAAAGCCTCTGTCTCTCCAGGTGTTTGTGGGCACAGCCGATGACAGATCCGTGAGACCACACCCTTTTTATCAAATACACAGGTAAATTTCTCATTCACAGTATTATAGTCTCAGAAGGCTCTAGACCAACTCTCCCCAACCTTTTTACTCTAAGGACTGGTATTAAAGCTCATTATGATGGTGGGCGCTACTTCACTCGATGATCCTGTTTCTACATCTTTGGTGATGAAGCAGATTCATTAGGGTTAGAACCGTAGGCTTTAGAACTGTACTCAAAACAGCTTTTACCAGCGTCCACTGGTGTGTGGTGATGCTCATCCATTTGACTGTCCATTGAGGAAGTACAATATTCCCCTTGTGCCTCTTAAAGCCATTGGAGCTTGCCCTCAGATGATCTCCTCTGCGGTGGTGTTTCCAGGGGGAGAACCAAGGGCGTGCTACACACGGATTTACCCAATTTAGCTATTAGAGCAGTAACACTGAAGAACACTAACTTTTCTGCAGTTTGAAGTTCCTTTTAACAGATAGGTCATATTTTCCTGTGGGTCCTTGTTCTAGATGGCTTGCTGGTGGTTGGGGAGCCCTGCTTTTGATCACTGCATTCTGAGCTTTACATTGGTGAATTGTTGTATTTGTGTTTTTAGAGTGACTGGGAAGATGGTGGGTACTGCGTCTCATGAGAGTGTTCAGGCTGGGACCAAACTGCTGGACATTCCGCTCACAGCAGAGAACAACATGAGCGCCCTGTGAGTATTAGACCATCTGATACTTTACAAAATGATATAAAGTTACAAGGAGGACCTCTGACCTCTTCAATTCAAAACCTTAGATTAGATTAGATTAGGTTCATTAGATCTTCTGCAATGATTATAGTTTAGATTTGTATGCCCAGACTTCAGTTTGTTTCATCCCTTGATAGTTTTGGCTCCATTTCCTCACAAGTGTCACATGATGTTGCTGTGACGTGTTTGCTCAGATTTTGGTGCTGTTTTCCTACAACAGCGCCACCTGCAGTCTGACTTCTTCAGAACTGTATTGCAGGTGTGAGAGAGTTGATACACCCTTTCATCCTGATTAACATGGTACCATCTCTCCCTCTCCTTTTTCTCTCCTCTCCCTCTCCTCTCTCATCTCTCTCCTATTTCTTCTCTCTCCTGTCTCGCTCCCTTCCTTCTCTCTCCTCTCTCCTATTATTTCTCTCTCTCCTCTGCCTTCTTTTTTTTTCTCTCTCCTCTTCCTTCTCTCTCCTCTCTCTCCCCTCTTCCTTCTCTCCTGTCTCTCTCCTCTTCCTTCTCTCTCCACTTCCCTCTGCCTTCTCTCCTCTCCCCTCTTCCTTCTCTCTTCTCTCTCCTATGCCTTCTCTCTCCTCTTCCTTCTCTCTTCTCCTTCCTCTTCCTTCTCTCTATTCTCTCTTCTTGCTCTCTTCTTCCATCTCTCTCCTCTTCCTTCTCTCTCTTCTCTCTCCTATGCCTTCTCTCTCCTCTTCCTTCTCTCTCCTCTTTCCTCTTCCTTCTCCCTCTTCTCTCCTCTTGCTGTCTTCTTCCTTCTCTCTCCTGTCTCCTATGCCTTCTCTCTCTTCTCTCTCCTCTTCCTACACGCTCCTCTCTCTTCTCTCTTCTCTCTCTCTCTCTTCTCTTCCTCTCTCTCTCTCTTCTTCTCTCTCTCTTCTTCTCTCTCTCTCTCTCTCTCTCTCTCCTTCTCTTCTCTCTCTCTCCTCTCTCTCTCTCTCTCTCTCCTCTCCTCTCCTCTCTCCTCTCTCCTCTCTCCTCTTCTCTCTCCTCTCTCCTCTCTCTCTTCCTCTCTCCTCTCTCTTCTCTCTCTCTCTCTCCTCTCTCCTTCTTCTCTCTCTCTCTCTCTCCTCTCCTCTCTCTCCTCTCCTCTCTCTCTCTCTCTCTCTCTCTCCTCTCTCCTCTCTCTCTCTCTCCTTTCCTCTCTCTCTCTCCTCTCTCCTCTCTCTCTCTCCTCTCTCTCCTCTCTCTCTTCCTCCTCCTCTCTCTCTCTCTCTCCTCTTCCCTGTCTCTCCTCTCTCCTCTTCCTGCTCTCTCCTCTCTCCTCTTCCTCTGTCTCTCCTCTCTCCTCTTCCCTGTCTCTCCTCTCTCCTCTTCCTCTCTCTCTCCTCTCTCCTCTTTCCTCTCTCTCCTCTCTCCTCTTCTCCTGTCTCTCCTCTCTCCTCTTCCTTCTCTTTCTCCTCTCTCTCTCAGCATTGACTGCGCTGGGATTCTGAAGTTGAGGAATTCGGACATCGAGCTGAGGAAAGGGGAGACAGACGTTGGGAGGAAGAACACCAGAGTACGTCTGGTGTTTCGGACTCACCTCCCTCTAGCGCCCCCTGTGGGCCCCCCAGGACGAGTACTGGCCCTGCAGGTGGCCTCTCTGCCTATAGAGTGCTGTAAGTTACACAAGACAAAACCAGTGCAGTTTTTCATGTAAACGCAAATGTAAAAATCTATTTATGCAATTACAGATCACAGTAATAATGCAAACATGCATTATTACTGTGATGGGTATGGGATCTCCTCTCCACAGATCTAACATGTAACTGACCTGCTTGTCTCTGTGTGGATAGATGTCGATAGATATTTAATGCATTACAGTGGAACATTCCAAGCAAAACAATAACATCTCCATGCAAACATGCAGGTGGCATATGCCCTCACCAGAAAAATTTAAGTTTAAGGCTGCATTTATATGTTGATGGTCTGAACAGAAGACACAAAAGTGGCGTCGCATCTTCACTTTTTATTCTGTGTTTAGACAAACGTTTTCAGGAGGAAATCTGCATGCATACGGTGAAGCAAAAGTGTGTGGAATTCGATTGTGTATGCATGTCAGGCGGTTAGGTGAGGATGCTAGGTGATGATGTATGTGATGTGATGTGAGCAGATCTGACCAGAGTTTTGCGTCTTGGGCAGTGTAGACGGAAACTTTTCCACTCTGGAGGGTGGTTTCAGACTTTTGCATTTTTAATCCCTAAAAACGCCGTCACCTTCTAAATGAAAGGCACTTCCGATAAAATATTTTGTCGTTTCTACCTGTAAGCGTTCTCGTTTAAACAGGCCCTCAAGTGAAAACAATAATAGCAAGCCATATAATAGTTTATATTTACATTGAAATTAAATGGGTTTTCATGGGTTTCCACTTCCTGTTGTATGGTGCCATTTTGAGGACTGTGAGCTGTTCAAATGATCAGTCAATATTACATTTTTTGTCCCTGAGGGTTAATTTAAACACATTAATAAGTAAAATACAATAGTAATACAAATATATATGATGATGATAATAATAAAAAAGCTTAAACTAAAGTCTCAGTGGAGCTCTACAGGTCAAGTCATCAGATCAGTGTCAGGGCGAGTTGAGGAGAGTAAACTATGTCCTAACTTTTCATTGTTCTGAAACCATGGATAAAGATTTAGCCAACTTTATATATATCGAGCTAGATTTGTATAGAAGTTAAAGGTGCACTATGTAACTTTTCTGGTGGCGGGTCTGTTGAATGTTTTTCTCTGTGGAGATGTCATTGCACTGCCTGAAAAGTTCCACTATATGACATTAAAGAGGTCCACCTTACATTTATTCATTTATTCCACTCTGCTCAGTCTGTGGAGGAGTTTAAATCTAAACTAAAATCACAGTTTTTTGCTTTGAGTTTTAATTCAATGTAGACCAGGTCATCTTTTATGTAACGTTAATATTGTACTGTATTTTTGTGCATTTCTACTATTCCACTGTTTTCTTATGTATTTACTTACCTGCACAGCACTTTAGTTACCTGTGGTTGTTTTAAATGTGCTTTATAAATACATTCTACATTCAATTTGACATTGACTTATAAATCCTTAATAATCCTGACATATTTCCTGCCCTCAGCCCAGCGCTCGGCCCAGGAGCTGCCTGTGGTGGAGTCTCTGAGTCTGACCTCGAGTTCGGCCGAAGGAGGAGACGAGCTGCTGCTGAGCGGAACCAACTTTCTCCCCATCTCCAGAGTAGTGTTCATGGAGAGAGGAACAGGTCAGAAAGACGATATTGAAAGGGCCCATATTACACGATTTTCTGATCTGTTCTATGTATAACATGGCTTAAAGCTCACAAGAGTCAAATTTGTGTAATATAGGACCTTTAAATATATTTCTTTAGGGTAGTCAGAAAAATAAATGTCCAGATAATAATTGATACAAAAAACGAGTAACAAAAGTAGATATTTGATGTATGCCGGATTGTTAAAAGTATTGAAATTCAGTTACTAATTGAAACTACAGTAGATTGTTTGAGCAGGTACGATACTAAAAAAGTCCCATTGACAGGACAGAAATGAGCCTTTCCTGAAAAGCTATAGAATGAAGTTGAGCTGTATCAGAACAAGTATAAAAGCATATAGATTAGTATATACACCCATGGACCACTATGGAACCTACCTGGACCACTGAGGGATTACACACATATGAGGCCACATGGGAGGAGAAAAGAAAATACTATGATTTAACGCTGAAAATCACATTCTATAGTCTAAAGAAAGAGATCAAGTTTGAAAATGTATTGTCTGTATTGCCTTTGATTTATTGTTATTGTTTTTCAGATGGGAAGGTGCAGTGGGAGGAGGAGGCACACGTCGACAGAGACAACAGCAGTGAGGTAACATAAACCAGAAATGATGCTTTCAACTTTCATCTGTGTTTGAATATGCGTGATGAGCTGTGATCCAGATGCTAACCAGGAGTAAACCAGCTGTGACCTTGGACCAGCTAAGATTTTACTATAAACAAGGATGTAACCTTTTACAGATGGAGTTTTGTAAACACAAATATAAATCATTGAATTGTTATTGAATGGTTATTAATAAAAAACTTCACCTCTTTGTGAGGTGTCCATGTTATTTATCTCCATGGAGATTATATTGCTTTGCCTGGAGTCTGTCATATTATGGCATTGCCTCAAAAAAACCTTGATAAATTTGAATTCTCACTGTAAGTGTTGTTGCCTCCACTGATCTGACCCGTAACTCACACTGGTCGTGGCACCTGCTTGGCTCTATGGAGATAGGTATCTTTAATGTTATACTGTGGAACAATTAATGCAAAGCAATAAAACATCTCCATGGAGACAACAAGCAGGTGGTGTATCCCCCACCAGTAAAATTTGATTTGATTTATTTATATATTAAATATTGTACCAGAAAAGTCAACACACCTCATCTGTAATGATGAGCTGCTCAAGAGGCAACATTAAACAACACAAGCAGTCGTGACATGAGACAGTAAAGCAAAGATAAAAATGTTGCACAGTGCACCTGTATGTCTAAAACAAAGAGTTCTTAAAGTAGTTTTAGAACCCTCAATAATGTACACTAACCAAATAGGTGAATCAGGGTGCACTCACACTAGGACTTTAGAACCATGCCCAGGTACGGATCACCCCTAAAGTGCAATACATTTGTCCAGTGTGACTGCAGTCAGTCCTTGCCACGTGCAGCACGGTTGGGACTTCAGCCCTGTTGGAGGAGGTGGGGCAAAGCTTGGCAATGCTGAAAAAGAGTGAATAAAGTCTGCTCCAAAACTCCACGCTCACTTTCAATATGGACTATGACAGAGGCTAAAGTTTTTCAGCCTCATCTCCTCCTGTCCTCATTCCTCCTCCCTTCCTCACTCCTCCTTCCGTCCTCACTCCTCCTTCCGTTCTCACTCCTCCCCCCGTTCTCACTCCTCCTCCTGTCCTCACTCCTCGGTGCTGTTTTTATACCCATAAACTCACAGAGGTGCTCATATCGAGCAGGACTCATACCTGTCTCACTATTTAATAGATATTTCATGCCACTAAAAGCTTTTAGCTCTGCTGCGCAGCATGTAAACAAACATCGGCTCAGTTTGATTGTGCAGGTGTGAGTGTGACCATAGAACACTACGCAATCATGCTTTAACAGGGCATGGTACAAAAGTCCTAGTGTGAGTGTCCCCTTAGAACACTTTCAGGTCCTAGTTTGGTCCTGTTATACTCCTGGGTTATTCTTGGTCTAGGTTTACTTCCATGTTTAGTCCAAGGTTTGTCCAAGTTTTGATGTGTTGACTGTACAGATCTGAATACCCCGTCACCATAAACACCTGACTCTGTCTTTGCCTCAGTGCCTGCTGTGTGTACGAGTCCCCGCCTATAGTGACCTCTCTGTGAATCGCCCAGTCTCCGTCAGTTTGTACGTCTCCAACGGAAAGAGGAAAAGAAGCACCACTCACTCATTCAAATATCTTCCCAGTAAGTGACGTTTGGCAGTGCTCACAGACTTGAAAGGAATGCACCCTGTTTAATAGAAGAAAGCTGGAAATACATTTTTGGGGGTTCAGTATTTATCGTGTGTACTTTTTCTTCACATGACGGTGGAAGATAATTAGTTTCATCAGATTTTGAATTTGGATTTAAAATTCAAAATCTAATGGAACAAATAATATTTGACTATATGATAAAAGACTATTCTATGGTTCATTACAGATGCAAAGTAAGCAGTGTTTCATTCTGCTGTTTTTTTTTATTCATTTAATTTATTTAATAATCCTAAATGGCATTATTGTAGAATAGAAACTGTTTTTACTGTAACTTGTATATAGAAGTAACATTTACTTGCTCAGTTCAAGACAATCAGTTTCCATGGTTTTACTAAGTAAGATAAACTTACTCTTAAAGTAAAGGTTACTACATGTTGAACTGGATGATTCATTGGCACAGCTTCACAACATGATTTTTATGAATGGAAACTAAAGTACTCTTCACTTGCTGTGCCTAGTTTGATGAAAGAGAAATTTACTGTACACTACACTGAGGAATTACTTGTAGCTCAGCTTTAGATTCACATTCGACTTAAGTCACATTTTTCAAGGTAATTGGTTTCCTAGATTTTTTCACGGTCAAACAAACAAGTGGTTTGCAGTGCTTAGAATTTCTAAAACTCAGTGAAAGAAAAAACTTTAAACTAGTGTTTGAAATTGTGAATCTGATCAACCTATATTATATGTTCTTTATTATTTTTTCTTCTCTGTCTCCAGTCATGTTCAAAGAGGCCGACCCTCTCTTACCTCGCCCTTCTACTCTTCCTCTGGACTCTCTGCACCCACCTCCCGTCGACCACCGGGGGGCGCACCAGCTGCGCCCCGAACCCTCCAACGAAGACCGCTCCCTGGGCTTCCACTTACCCCTGTACCCCTACTCCCCTCCATGCCCCTCCATGCTCTACCCGGACGATTCCTCCTCTTTCTCCTCCTTCTCCTCCTCCTCTAAACCCGAAGCAGTGCCCGTGGAGGACACCAGGGGGGTACTATCCGAACGCCAACCCAGCTTCGAGAACCTAGAGTTGGGGTTCACCGAGCTCCTTCCCCCCTTCTACCCCCGCGGTCCCCAGCCTCCCTCCCCTTCGCCGTGGCTGGACTCTCCATATTTATCTTCCTCACCCTCTCCTTCGCACTCCTCCTCTCTCAGTCCGTTCCCGGCAGGTAGCCCCATCTCCTCCTCTCCCTTACCCCCCATGCCCTCCTCGCCCTACCCACAATTCCACTCGGTTTACCCCCAAGAAGTGTGCCCGTCGCCCCCTCCGCTGCTGTCCAGTTCGTCAGGTCACTACCAGGACATGTGCCCGGTGCAGTACTCGCAGTTCGATTCGTGGGAGATGCAGGGGAGACATGGAGGAGACCGAGAGGGGAAGGCACTAGACTGCCCCCTAGAGTTCAACAGCTCAACCACCATGCAGCACATCACATTTGAAGAAGGTGGGTGCAATATTAGAAATGCAACTATTACGGATGTAACAATAACCAAAATATCGTGATATCGTATCATCAAAAGTCTCACAATAATATCCTGGACCATCACAATAATCACATGTTTATTTGCTTGAATTCATTGTTATGGTGCGGTAATAGCTAAATAACAGAGGGAACTACATAGACCATAATCCTTTGCGCTTTTTCAGTCTAATCTACATGTTGAAATAACAGTTATTAAGCACTTTTAAATTTTAATTATTTGGATTATGACAAGACAAAAGTAGCATATTCACAATTTTGTTAGCCTTCCTAAAATATCGCAATATCGTAAAAGTATTGTATCAAGAGAATTGGATATCGTTACACCCCTAGCAACTATATATAAATGCAGCTAGAAGTGTTAGAAGTTCTAAATGAGGCATAAAGGTGCGTTGTGTAACTTCTGGGGGAGGGTTCGTTTTCTTTTTCTGGAATGTTTTGCAGTATAACATTAAACCTTTCTAGCTTCATGAAGACCAAACAAGACCAAGTTACAGGTCACATCTGTGGAGAGGCAACCCCGCTCACAGTCAGAATGATAAAACCACCTGTAATTAAATAAATGTAAAGTAGAGCTGTTTAATGTCACACTGTGGAACATTCAAAGCAGAGCAATGACATATCCACAGAAACATGAAGGTGACAGACCCTCAAATGAAATGTTACACATTGTACCTTTATGAAAGAAGGCCCGTTATGCAAAATCGACTTTTCAGATCTTTTTACTCTGTCACGGTTATTTTTCTTTTGATTTACCCTCTCAAATTAGTAGTATTTATCGTGTTTTGTGCATGTTTGAGTATTCTTTATTCTCTTGTATTGAAGATGTCTCGTTTTCATTGGCACTAGTACACACCGACTGCTCTGTACTTACTTCGTTCATCAATTTTATTTTCTTAATCTTAGACTTAGACTTAAACAAACATTATTGATGCACAAGGGAAATTATTTGGACACAGAAGCTCACTCATCACAATATAATAAAATAACAATGGGTAAAAAATATAAATGGTAATAATAAATTCCGAATAAGTAGCAAGAAAGATAGTAAGAGACAGGTGTCAAATAAGACATAATTATATAAATCTAAATACAGTACAGTACAGTAAAAATCAAATAGAAAGATAATAATCAGTGATACATGTAGGATTTGGCAGCGTCAGTCAGTCTGCCCCAAGACAGCTGTGACTGCAGAAATAGCATCGCACCAAATCTGAGTCGAGTGGATGAATGATGCTGATTGCAAATTTAAAGGCAACTTTGAGGCTAGATTGAACCAACCAGATACAAATTATAATAGCTCAGTGGGGCGACAGTAGCTCAGTTGGTAAGAGCGTTTGTCCACTGATCAGAAGGTTGGTGGTTTGATTCCAGCTCCCACAGATGAATGCTGTTGTTGTGTGCTTGGGCATGACACTTAACCCACCCAGCCCTCACTCTCTGCTTACAGTGATGTGTAAATGTGTGTGTGAATGTGTCAGCGGTTCCTTGTTGCAAAACGCTTTGAGTGACTTGAAGGTGGAAAAGCACTATATAAAAATTTGACCATTTAATACTGATTTAGATAAAATGTTGTCAAGTGTAGATGTTTAAATTAAATTAAAAAAACTGAATTATGGCCTAGTTAAAAGCTTGTAGCTCCCTTTAAATGTATTGTCTTTGAGTGTTTTTATAAGTGATTTCTAAACTTTAATACTTTAAAGAGCTGTCAAAGGTATCGAAAATAAGATTCTAATCAATACTAAAACTAGTATCGAAACTAGATACTCATTTGAGAAGGTATCGATACTGAAAAAGTTCCATTGACAGGAGAGAAATGAAGCTTTCCTGAATGTCTTTAGAATGATCTTGAGCTGTATTAGAACAATTTTAAGAGCACATGAACTAGTATACGCTCATGGACCTGGTTTAGACCTGGTTTAGACCTGGTTTAGACCTGGTTTAGACCTGGTTTAGACCTGGTTTAGAACTGGTTTAGAACTGGTTTAGACCTGGTTTAGACCTGGTTTAGAACTGGTTTAGAACTGGTTTAGACCTGGTTTAGACCTGGACCACTGAGGAATAAGGCCACATGGGAATAGAAATGAAAATACTACGATTTACTGTTGAAAATCACATTCTATTGTCTAAATAAAGCAGGTTTTTTATTATTATCATAGCATCAGAATGAGTATTGAGTACCGAGCACTTTGTGTTGCATTTTGTATGAAAAGTGCTTTATAAATAAAGTGTAATTTGATTTGATTTGAGTCTATTCTTTAGTATGGAAATGTTACCGTGCAACATAATACTTAATATATTACACGTTATTGAAGCATATTGTTTTGCTGGTATTGATCCATAATAATTCTTTTTTGCTTCCTTCACAGTGACGGAGCTGATTGGAGAGGACTTACACTCATACCATTCGACACAAATGGAAAACCAGCAAAACTGAACCTGGACTCAAACATCAGAGTAAACCTGAGGCACATGGATTTAAACCGCATTGGGCTAAAATGTTTTGATTGTAAAAAATAATGTAATGAAACCACCAAGAACAATGTTTTTAAAGTATTTTTAACACATTTGGAAGATAAATTATGTATTAAAGTATTTAGTGTTGTTTCTTTTTTTCGCATAACTCAAATATTGATTCTCAGAACATGTTTTCTGAGGGTTCAAATATAAGACCCCATTATATTAGTTAAACAACTGATACTTTGCAGCTAATATCATTCTCTGGGGGTGTGATGCTAAATTTAGTCACTGCTCTGTCTCAAATTAGACTTGAAAATTGACTGGATATGAAACTACAACAGGTGAGCTGATTTGTGCTGTTAAGCAAGACTCTCGCACTTAAATTTACACTCACAGGCTATCCAGCTTTAGCCGACAGCTTTTCAGTTGTTTTTGTTAAAGATCAAACTCCTAAGCAGGACCATGAACGCTCATAAAAATGTGTTATTAATCTTTTTTTTCCACATTTAGGCTGAGTTCTTCTCTCAAATGGAAAAAACTGTTCCACCTTGTGATGTCATGTGGTAATACTGGAAGTGCTCCACTGTGTTTTTAAACTCCACACACGTTTATTAGAACTGTATGGATGATTTCAGTCTGGGATTTCCAATCTTTACTGAACTAAAGGAAAAAGGAGCTGTTCACTTGCAGAAACACAGAAAACTACTACTAAATGACATAACAAAGTGCAACAGAACATTTTGAGCTTTGTTGATTCAAGACTTATAATGCAGGATTACCCAAACATGTGTGAATGAAGTAAAAGACAACTCCAAGTCTGTTTTTGAGGAGGTATCAACATTATAACATGACTTAACGCTCACAAGAGTCCATTTTGTGCAATATAGAACCTTTAAGTTACTTTTACTTGAGTTATACTTTTCCCAAATACTTTTTAACTCTTCAGTAATTTATTGGAGCACTACTTTGCACAATATTATTTTGAAGTAACCTTACTTGAATACAACTTTTAGCTTCTCTACCTTCTCAAATCTCTGAAGAGTCGATTTTACTTAATACGCTCTCTTTAAGATCCTGAAGCCTTCCTCTTGTTTTGATAGATAACCGTTTAAAAGCTCCGGAGTGAAAAGTGAAGACGCTAAACCTGCCTTCACCGTGCCCCTGACAGCTTTACGGCCGAACATATGGAGCGGCATGTCCTTATAAGGGCGTGTTTGGACGGAGAGACTGAGACAAACCAGGGATGGACCCGTACTGATGTTCTGGCAGCAGCAGAGCCCTGGTGTAAAACGTGTAAAGGTTTTTTAATGGTTTCTGAAGTTGTAATTCGTCACTGACAACGACTTTCCTCCACGTCGACCCATGAAAGAATGGAAAAGTTCACGTGAGGTAAAAAAAAAAATTAAGTGTGAATGAGAACACTGTATGGTTCCTATAGCCAGATGTGGTGAGTGTACTGTGTAACCGTTTGGTTGGGGGTCCGTTACCTGCTTGTTTCTATGGAGATGTCATTGATCAGCCTGGAATGTTCCACAGTGTGACATTAAACTAGCCTGATTCATCAACCGGTTTCACTTCGTCGAAACTGTCTGATCTCGCAGCATTAGGATTCGTTCGCTCAACAGTACTTTATTTAACCAGTCGCTGCTGTTTGGTCATGACATTTGTAATGCACCAAATCCCGTAGGAAGAAGGACAATAATGTCTTTCCTCTTGATAAAATTCACCAAACATTCTCTTTGTTCCGGCTTTAAATCCTCGATTTTGGGAATCGTTGTCCACACAGAATGTATGACTTCGTCTACATCCATCTCGACCCCTTTGTTTACTGTTGTGTTGTACCACAAAAAGGACCCAAACAGACGCTTGAGTTTGACGTCATGGCTTCACAGCTCACAGCTGATTGGCTAATGCGCTTAGTTGCATGACCTGACCTTGTCGCTGGAGAGAAATTAAATTGAGTGATACTAGGTGGCACCAGCCTGGCTAACATTAAACTGATCTACTTTACATTTATTCAATTACAGGTGGTTGCCTCTCCTCAGATCTGACCTGTAACTTGGTCTGTTTTGGTCTCCATGTATATAGAAAGGTTTAATGCCATACTGTGAAACATTCCAGATGAAGCAATAACATCTCCATGGAGTAAAGTGTTTAACCGACCCTCCAGCAGAAAAATTACACAATTCACCTTTAAGTTACATTTATTCTGGGGTGGAAACAAATTACAAACATTCACATCCTATATCACACAAAATGGGCTCTTATAGTGTAGTATCCTTCTCAAAAACAAATCTGGAGTTGTGTTTTGTTTCATTAACACGCTTGAGTAATCCTGGTTTATTAGTCCAAAGCACAAAATGCTCTTTTCCACCTTGTGATGTCATGAAGTGTTTTTTGTTTTTTTTTTTAAACCTTCACCTTTTACCTTTAGTTAAGTAGAGATTTGCAATTCCAGGGCTGAAATCATTCAAACAATTCTAGTGAAGGTGGATGGAGTTTAAAAACAGTGGAGCACTTCCTGTATTACCACATGACATCACAATTTTGATGAGGAAACAACATAAACATAGATCAGAAAAAAGCGTAATATGGGCCATTGTGGATCAGTAAATTTGTCTAAATCAAATCTATGTCATTTGGCTTAAATGTAAAAAAAAAATAAAAAAACACATTTTGAGTATTTGTTTTGTTTATTTTATACAATGTACAGATCCAAATCCAGAATGATATAATCTCTATATTTTTATACAGTTGGATATTTACAACAAATTGAAGAAGTGTGTATTCTGGATCCCAGGCAAAAGTTTAATGCTATACTGTGGAAAATTCCAGGCAGAGCAATAAGATCTCCCTGGAGACAAGGCAGGACAGGGACTACATCAGAAAAGTTACAAAATGCACCTTTAGACTTTTGAAAATGCCACAATTTGTGAAATATTCAGTTTTATCTGGAGAAGTAAAAAAAACTTTGAACCAGTAGAGGGCGCCAGAAACCTCTCAAAAGCCCCCGGATGATTGACAGTCCCAGGTTTAGACTCTGAAACCTCCTGAGTCTGGTTCAGATCCTCCAGACCACCAGTGAGGACAGATATGAGATTTTACCCCTCAACAAGAAAGTAAGTGGGGTCCCAGAAGAAATGACTAACTCATGGCTATTTTGGGCACTACTACTACTACTTCTGCTACTACTATGTTATAATTATTACAACTGCTGCTACTATTCCATCTACAGCTACAATTAAAAGTCATAGAATTGGTCAAACTGGGAATCTTAAAATGTTTCCTCAAAAAAAACTTTGGAAAAATACCATTAAAAAACCAAATAGTACACGGACAATACGACTATTCATAAAACACTTTTCCACCTTCATTTTTACAAGTTCCCTGGAGTTCCCTGCCCTCCAATCAAACTAACACGTCTAGTTATTGGCAAGATGGGGGAAGTGTCTTGCCCAAGGACGCAACAATGGTGTTAATGCCAATATCAGCGGTATAGGGGGGAACAGTCTATAGATACACCACCTGCTTGTTTCCATGGAGATTTTATTGCTTTCCCTGAAATGTTCCATAGTATGACATTAAACACATTCATCTGGCATTTATTCATTATGGGTGTTTCTGCTTCTCAAAAATACAACAATTCCTTCTGTGAATAGAGGCGCCTCTCCACAGATCTGAACTGTAACGTAGCATAATGCTGTCATCTGCTTGTCTCCTTTGTGATAGACAGGTTTGATCTGTACTGTGGAACATTCTAGACACTGCTACGACATTCCCATGAAGACAAGCAGACAGTGTATGGAACATAATTTGTTCCATCAGATTTTGAATTTTAAATCTTGTGGAATTTCTCACTTTGATTTTTTTTAACTCTGAAAAAAGATTATTGAAATATATTTATTCTGAATTTTAGTTGCTGAAATTTTAAGTATACTTTTGTATATGTATATAATTGCTCCTTTTAAATATTCAGCACAAGTATTTTCAAGCCCTCATCTCACAAACTCTCCATCTCACTCCAAATCACTAAATCCATTGAATTCTTCATTCTCGATGTCACTTCTGAGCAACTCCGCGACCTCCAGAGGTAAACAGAGCACCTCTTCCTCTTCTGTGTCGCTGTCGTCAGACTCAGCATCAGTTCCAGTTAGAATTATTCCGGCCTTTCTGAATCCCGACAGGATGGTTTTGGTGTCACTGAAGTCCAGGCTTTGTCCATCCATCCAATGACTTCCAGGAAAGTTTCATGCTGCACTCTCCCGGTGTCACAATTTTGTCACTGACTCCAAACTTTCTTTCTGCTGCTCGATTACTGTTTTCAGCTGCAGATTTCACGACTTGCAGCATGTAATCTGCAAAATCTGATTTTCTTTTTGGGGGCATTTGTGTTCAGTCTTCTCAGTTGTCCTTATAAGTTTGTTTAAATTGTTCAGTGGTAAAGAAGTAATGGTGCGATCGACTGACATGATACAGACAGGACAGAGGCTCTTTCTGCAGGAGACATGTGCAGTAGAGTGAAGTGACAGTGGTACAGGAGGAACAGGAGCAGCAGATACTCACACACAAGACTAGAACCTCTCGCTGCTGTGAGTGTGAAAATTATGCTATATAAGTCGCAGTGGCGTACAAGTCGCAGGAAACACCCAAACCATTGAAAAAAGTGTGACTTATAGTCCAAAAAATACAGTAATTGGAATTTAGTTTAATTTAGCAATTACTGAGTAAACAACTTTTGTGCGTTTAAGTTGGCTGTGTCTGTGTTTCAGTTTCAGAGTGATGAAAAATTAGCACTGTTACCATGGCAATTACCAATTCAAAACAAAATATTACTAACATCTTGAATGGTCCTCAAAATGTCCCCTATAGCTGAAACTCATGAGTAGGGGCAGAAATGGCACTTTGGTCTCAGAAGTTTAAACATTTCTGCTGCAGTTCCATATGTGAGGGGGCTCCTATGGTGGTCTCTCTCTGCAGTACTTCAGAGGAGTGGAGGAGGGGGAGTGAAAAAGAGGAGGAGAGTGAGTGAAGGAGAGGGGGAGGAGTGTGTTTGATGGTGGTGAAGGACAGAACTAACATGGACGTACAGTATACATAGACTGAGAGAAGCAGATGTCAATGTATTCACACTGTTTATTTTTCACTAAACCTCTCTGCTCCCTCCCTCTCTCTTTCTCCCTCTCTCTCTCCATCTGTCTACACCCCTCCTCCCTCTCTCCTCCCTTTTTTCCTCTCTACATCCCTCCCTCTCTCTTTGTAAGCTATAGCGCTGAAACAACCCCCCCAACAAGCCCTCCATTTTCGTTTATATTTCTCCCCCAATTTCTTTCTTCACCTCCCTCCATTACTTCTTGTCTGTCTCTCTAAACTGCATCGCTCTCTCTCTTCACTGATACATTACTGCAATCCCTTTTTTTAATCCCTCTCTCTTTTTAAACCCCGTCTTTTTCTCATTTAAAGAAACTGGTATTATGCAAAGTCTAAGTTTTTTGCTTTCTTTCATGCTATAACACTGTTCCCTCTTTTTAGACATCATCCATGCATGTTTGAGTAATTTAGCGATCTCTCCTGGGCCCTATTCAAATTATTTATGGTTAGCTGTAAGATTCAGTCCAAAGCTCCACCCACAAGCCTACGCCAACCATGCTCCCATACGACAATTCTATAAATATACAAAAACATGATAGAAAACAATATTCTACAACTTCACAAACCTGATGCGACGTGCAGTAGTTTCATTAGCGAAATGCATGCTGATTGTAATGTGAGCTCTATACTCCTTTACTCTTTCTAAATCTGGGAAAACTGAGAAAATGGCCCAGTTTTCTTTATCTAAGTGTTATTGTGTTCTTTCTTTTTTCCTTTTATAAACTGCTAATTAATTTGTGTATTGTATAAAAAAGATGCCATTGTAATGTTTCGTTTTGTTCGGTAGATCAACAGTTCCAACCAGCTGCCTGTGAGTAACAGCAAAAATGTGATCACCAGGAAAAGCTTTGGCAGGTTGTGAAGACGCTGCTGCTTGAATCCATGGTTTTATCACTGGCCCAGTGTCAGGAACTACACCGGAAGTTGTCACCCGCATGATTCCAGACGTCTTCCTGTAAGTGTCAGTGGGGCCTATAGGGCATTGTTTCCCAGAGACTGGATCGTGACCTTCAGGTGGTTGCAAGAGATTTTTTTGGGGGGGGGGGTCGCATTGTCAAGATCTGCATGTAGATCTGCATCATACAGTTCTGACACTGATATTCGTGTTGCGCTTTCCTCCTGCGCCCAGACTGGAATGTTCAACAAAAAGGCAGACAGGCCCATCTATCTTAATAGAAATGTAGAAATGTTAACAGATGTTTTGTATAATTTCTAATCTTTTTGTAATTATCTTATTGACTATATTGTTCCAATATCGCTGGTTCCATTGAATGTTGAAAAGAAAAGGAAATAGGCTACATTTAATGTCCAAATAAGCGACTTATGGATCCTTTTATTGCTGCTTCAATGACTACTAATTGTTCCCAGACACGATCACTCAGTCAATAAAATATAAAATATCCTCATTAATGTTCAATAATGTCCAAACACACCATTATTTTGAGATTTACGAATAATGTCTCTTGACTTGGGTCGCAAAAGATTGTGACTTTTATAAAATAGGTCCCCAGAAGAAAACTTTGGGAAACATTGTTATAGGGAGCGTGACCTTTTAATTGTAAGTTTCCCTTTTTTTTTATATACTTTAATAATTGGGCTTTTTTGTGTTTTTACTTTTATCTAATGCTAATACTCTAGTGCAGTGTTTTTAGGTGAGCTCTCTACATTATTAGGACTCTTCTTCACTTCTGGAGTAAACTGGAGAGCCACAAAACTCACAAAGAACAGATCGACACCACGCAGGAATAGAACCATCACACAGAGGTAAATGTACAACACCAAATGTTTTATTTAAACACTGAAACAACATATTTTAGATTCGCTGATTGTGACTTGCAAGAACAAAAGTGAAAATGTTTAGGACTAAAACAGTATGAGCTCTAAATCTTTAAATGAGCTTTGAATTCAGAATATTAAAGGTGCACTGTGTAACTTTTCTGGTGAAAGGGCGGCCACGATGCCACATGGAGACAAACCGGTAACACCACAGTGCCAAGTTGTTAAGT